>NC_090266.1:1179445262-1179772762 GCF_040414725.1 Anabrus simplex
GACATGCATTATCTTACAACATTTTGATATTTACAAAGAAAGCTAATCCTATCCCCCGGTTATGTTATCATGCTTAGAAATTAGATTTGGACATCACTCATCTGTTTGGTGGCCGTTGTTTCTCCTTCCACGGGAGACCCATGGTGGAGCTTTAGTGCTGCATGGCCCCGCGGTTGGTGGCGGGCGTGCAGTCCTTCATCCCTGGTCCATACAAGTCCGACATCCTGGGAAACTCGTTCACAGCTGAAATCTTACAGTAATCCAAAATGGGTAACACTTTACACTCGTCACACGGCCTCTATTTCCAAAGTTTACACCACGAATAAGACGGTCTTTCAAATCACGGCGGGCGCGTTCACAGCAAGAATCGGGTGGCTCACGAGACTCGAGCACCCTGATTCAGAGTAACACCTTGGGTGAATCCAAATTATGAATTTCACTGACTCATTAAGGCCGGCACTGTCTCAGCCGTATTCTGCTACTCGTTTGTAACATACGCTCGCGGGTTAACTAGTTTGACACGCAGCACAGAGACAATTCACCTAGGCTCGTTTGGCCTCCCGTTCACTTCACAAAGGCTTTGTACTACACAGCGGCGATGGACACAATAACTCTTAGTAAGCGGCCCATGGGTTCGGACTGTAAACTGGAGCACCGCGGGACACAGTGTCCTTCTCAGCGACCCGCAAAGAAACAACTGTCTTCTCCGATGGCCAGCCCGGCCTATATCATTTTGCCCGCCGGAAGCCTGGGGGCGTAAACGTTCACGGTTCATTAAGAACAAGAGCTCCTTTCATACCAAGAATTGAAGACATTTAAATAGTGCATCTTGTGGCCCTCTATCTGCTCTTTCATTTGAGCAAGGCGTGCTGGACCTACGATCGGCAGTTTTTATGTAATTTGCTTCCCGCCTTTGATTAATTCATTAGCGTCCCTAAGGGGGTGGAGTCATCTTTGAGCGCGATTCTTAGCTTGGGTGACGCTGTTGTATTCACATGTGTTAGCGATATGTTACATCTGGACAGCTGGTGACCTCATTTCTTCCCCTGAATAAATTATTACATATTTTTAGTCTGGGAACCGCAGAAAATTCCGCTCTATTCAATGGTGCGTCTCACATAATTTTCCTATGTCTGGATCAAAATATCATCCCATTTTACGCGCCAAAATCCGACGTTGGCAACCGTGACACGTGCATAAAAAACCGGAAGTTCCTTATGTTAGTTTGGAACTCTGGGAAGCTAAGCCACACCTCGGGGCGTATCTGACTACTCCAGCATCGCGTCCTCTTCTATCTCTCTCTGCAAGTTGAGAGGGTATTTCCGTGGGGGCTTGGCTCTTGCTCTGTCTTCCCTTTGTTTCCCAGGCGCTCTTTCGCGGGTTCCGTTCTGGCCGGACGCCGCTCGATACCCATCGCCCATACTGCAACCAATGACGCGACCTTTAGGAGTAATTTTAATGGAGTAGAAAGGCACATATCATTCCCATGAGCTGTACAGGACACTGTACGGTTTCATTCTCCTCCTGCTTCATCAAAGAAAAATCACGAACTCGGGATTTTTCTTTCCCTTTCAACTGTCTCGGAAAGTAGTCACTGATGATGTTCGCGTAATTGATAGACCTTCTCGGTCAACTCTGTGTTCTCCAGATGTATCTGATAGCATAGATTAATTAAAGCGTTCCTAAGACCGGTCCTCTCAGAGCATTCTGGACAATCTTCACAGGCTGATGCCTCGGACTCGCTCCCTTCTTCCAAAACAATGTGATTCACGGCATCATCTTCTTCATCGGCTTCCATTCCTTCCATTGGATCCGGGTTGTCCTCGTCATCCTCGGCTTCTCCTGGTTCTTCTTCCTCCGGACCTTCTTCAGGGTGTTGTCCTGGGGCATGGTACAATTTGGTTATCCGCAGCGTTGTAAGTGGTCTCTGTTCTTCCGTCCATTGACTGTACTTCGTAGGTGTTATTCTCTAGGTTCTGGATTATCCTATACGGCCCGATGTAAAGTTCTGCAAACTATGGTAATAATTCCTCGCTGCCATACTCTTCTCGGCTTATGCCTGGACATCTTGCACCGTTGTCTTCAAATAGTTCAGTTTTACTCTTTCCGGGCTCCCGCTGATTCCAACTTGGTCTCATCTGATGCATAATTAATAATATATTCGCGACCCCTTTAAATTATTTGGCAAAAAGTATTTGCTTACAATTATGGTGAAGTTTATTTACATAATATACAGTTCCTCGTGCGACCACAATTCGCTATCACTCCTGTAGATCCTCTCTTCGCCCTCCGGGATCGTACTCTGAGACGTGGGGGTCTAATTGTATGCCCCTGCCTCTGCATTTCTTAGGATGAGGTTCACAACTCTTCTCTTCATTCTTCTTTCCTGCGCTAATGTTCCCGTAGCTGCACCGGTCCTCCTTCTTCCAAGCTCTATTATTACGTAAGGTACGCTGCACGGGTCGCGATCTCATGGTTCTTCCGTAGCGTTGCTCCTCTCTTCCTAACTGCAATTTCCTCCGTCTAGTGAACCATCCGTACTTGTAGCGGTATCGTCTTTTACGTCGACCTAATACATTCTTCTTCCTTCTTCTGGGCTGAGATATCCAGTTCGATTCTCCAGCTGGTTGAGACTGTTTGTTCTCCATCACCTGTTCACTTAGCTCCGTACGAGAATTAGCGCTCGTACTTACGTCTCCCATTACATTTACATTGGCGACCTTTTTTTCATTATAAGCTAGGGATACGCCTGTCGCCTCTTGTCCACTCACAATGGCCTGGGTACTTAAAGATAGATCGCCCCCTTCTTTCAGCTCTGCTCCCCGATGACCCAATGCCTTCCTTTCTTCTTTGGAGTTCACTACCTGCTCCCAGCAGTTTGTGTCCCTCTGTTCCACGGCTACTGCTATGTCCATTAGCGAGTCACACTCCCTGGCTCCATTCCTTGACCTTTCCATCTCGAACTTCTTTTCGACATCTGGGGTCGCATCTCTTTTCACCAAGTCTTCTGGTTTGAGTTCGATATCTGCCTGATGTACGCGTGACTCCATATCTTCTAGTCCTGAGTTCGATTCCCCAGTACCTCCAACTGACGCATCAAAGTCCTTAGCCGTTCTCCCTGTTCCTGCTCTTACCAATTCAGTTTCTACTTCTTCTCTCGACTCCAGATGGCTTACCACGACGTCATCTATTATCTCCATCATTTCTTCCACTCTTGAGTACACTCCGCCAGCCATGTCACTCATCTCCAAGCCTGGTGGTCGCCGTATGTCAGTTTCATCTATCTCGACGTCACCCTGGGTTTCGGATGCGTCTATTTCGGTATCCCTTTTAGTGGCCACCTTCTCTACTCCGTTATTCCTATCTCCTTTCACTATATGTTCTGTAGAAACTTTACAGATCCGTCCGACTCCCATTTCTTCGGTCATCTCCTTCCGTAGCTTCTCGACCTCATCGTACATCTGCGTCTGGACCTCCTTGAATTTGGTTGTCGCGGTATCCTGCACTTGGGCTATGCCGTTCCTGAGTTCATTCGCCACTTTGTCGAGGGCCTCCGTTTTCTGTGTCCTTAGTTCTCGGACTTCCGCCTTGGCCTCCTGCACGTCTCTTGCAACATCCTCTACGCGAGTGCTCACCTTCTCCATCTCTTCCTCGCACGCGCTTACCCTGGTGTCCGTCAGGTCGATCCTATTTGTCACCCTAATCTCTACTTGCTTTAATTGTTGGATGACGTCCTCTAACGCCTCGGTCATCTTCGCCTCCAATCTCGCGGCGTTTTCGTCGCTGCGTTCACGACCTAATCTCATATCCTCTGCGAGCTCGTCTAACGAAGCCTTATTCGTGGCCGCCTGAGCCTGGCAAAGCTCTGCCTACGTGTCTAATTGTTCTTTCAAAAGTTCCCCCTGCTTCTCGAACTGCGCCTTAACGTCTGCCGCCTGCTTGTCTAGCTGCGCTTTAACGTGTGTTGCCTGCTTGCCTAATTGTTCTTCGAAATGCGCTTTAACATCCGCTGCCTGCTGATTTAATTGTTCCCTTAAAAGTTCCCTGTCTTCCTTTGCCTTCTCTTCGCGTTCTGCCAATAATTGGCGCATCATATCCCTCATGACCTCCATGTCCATATTAAATTCAATCTTGGAGAAAGCGGATCTCCCGTGGGCAGAAAATGACCACCGGTGATCGACAGAAAGCATAGATACATTCAAATATTTAATACAAATTTCAGCGTGACCTAACTTTACTCGAAATTCCAACAAATCAATTAAAAACTGGGCCTACAAACGGCTTGTGTCACGCCCCTACCATATTAACGTCACAATTCATTGTATAGGAAATTTCGTCATATCACTCGGCAATAATAATAACAATAATAATAATAATGATTCTACGTTAGCCCTTTTAACCTGGAATAAGTTTTCCAGTCTCGCGCGCGGCCTACCGTACGCTCGATTTTACGTATGCCGGAAACATGGCACACCCCAGTCACAAATGGATGTTATCACCTTGAGATTGATAAGATGACGTTAGCAGACAATTACCCGTCTCAAACTGGCAACATCGCATCCGTTACTGCGCAAAAATTAGAGCCTGGGTTGAGGTACCCTGCTCTATCCGCGGCGTCTAAAGCCCTCTCGAAAAAATATTTATATCTGCCAAATTCCGTTACCTCAGCGCACAATCTTTGGCCGATACCCGTAACTGGCGAAATTTGAAGAATCTTGCCGGCCGTTTTAACCTCACACTGAGAGAACCATAACATTGTCTCCCAACGAACTGACAACTTCATAGTCTGTCCCGGGTATCAATTTTAATATATGAGCGACACTCATGCGGATTTCCACTTAAACTGGACACATGATTTTTCTGTTCTTGTCATTTTCCTATCCTATTTATTATTCACGTCGCTCCCTTTCACGGCTGATCTTGTGTGAGTTATCATCACGAGTTGTGACTTACGCACACTCGTACGATGACCATGACAGTCCTGCTGAGTATCACACAATCTGAACAACCCGTGCAGTATTCAATCTATAATTATGAATCTTAGCACTTCGGACATGTGCTTAACGTCTCCATCCGTTCGGTTACGTGGCGGGTACTCCATTCCAAATAACTGCCAACCCGTTCGATACCAAATGTAATCAGATTGTGGCACGAACCTGGCACTTTGACTCCATCACAGCACAATATCCTCCCTGTGGGCGGCCTATCTCTTACTCAAAATGCTCCAGTGTAAACTATAAACAATGGCCTGCCACGAAGGGCGCCAAGTATACACCCTTCCGGGCCTCGAATGGATGACCCACGCATAAGAATGCCTCCACGTAACAGGGTAAACACCTACGGATGAGATGGATTGAAGAACGGGTCGAATTGCTTCACGAGCTTCGAACCGCTTCCCTTCCTACTTTCTGTGCTTGCCCGGGCAGCCTGAGCACTTGGGGAGTGGTACGTTCGAAAGAAAGAAAAAAAAACAAATACTTAAGATGGAGCCTTATGTCTATAATATGAAAGTAGGATCTCTGGGTTCAAATGCCTAGTGGATACTGCTTAGCACTGCTACAAATGACAAGAATCATAAAATAGGGGTTACGAATACGAATTTATTCAAATATGACATATTAAAGAAATTGACACAGCTCTATACAATGAACTCTCCACATATGGGAGGAAAATAAAATAATGATCACTTTAAAATACGAATTTCCCATGGGCGTCGTCTGCATAACGGTATGATTGAGGTTTTGCGATTTGCTATCGTTCATCTTCCCTCATTAGTTCAGACCGTTCATGAAATTTTGATATTATTCTGTCGATCACACCGTGAGATGATCTGATGTCCCTATTCATATATTACTTGCTGTTCTTAGCACGAACATAACCGGGGCCTACGCTACATAATTATCATATTAAAAGAAACATTTACATGATACACAAACAAACACACATACCATTTAGCTAAACCCCGGACTCCTCATCTATCACCAAGACCACGCAACGTGCACATAGGTTCTGTTTGAACTCAAAATATATGCACATAATTACGAAACATACACAGATATACGGATATATACACTTCATGCACAAAGGAGAGCCATTCCTAGAAAGAAACAGCATGGTCAAAACTGTCTCCGGCCCAAGGCGCAAGCCTGGGGCAGCTCGCTCAAGGGCGCCATCATAATCCGGAGTCGAACTGGCCGACTCCCGACCTAGAGGTACTGTGGGTTTCTGTAAATCCCTAGAATAGCTACAGTCTCATATCACCGGATATCTGGGGGAGATCCCTACTCATTTATTAAATACCTTTTAAAATCACCGTGATATTATCATTATACAAGTATTCTTAGCTAAGCCATTTAAACCAAACAGAAGAGCACGGGTAGACCCAGAGCCCCAAGTCTTAATACAATGGTACAACGGAATCCTTCTGTCACGAGGGCGAGAGCCAGACATTCACAAAAAAAAGGAAGGGCGGCCATTCACTTCGCACGGCCATTTCTCGTTCATTGGCCACGCCAGATTCTTCTCTCCCTCACACGTTCACCCTTCTCATCTCGGGGACATATATCCATGGCCCACTTCATTTGTTTACTCATATTATCGTGGAATTCCCATGAAATACTCTTTATTCTCTCCCTTCTCATTATTAACGCTGAACGTCGACTGTGGGCACGAGCACTTCTAACTCATCTCATCGTAAATTCCTCGGGCATTCGGCCCTCTCACTACGCCTCATATCGCGTATCTTCTTCCCTAGGGCATAGGACTCTCATGACTCCTCGTTCCTGCCACAGGAAATATACTTATATTTAAATCTTCTGACCAAAGATTAGGGACTCCTGCCTCTGGGCCACACCCCGGCTATAGATTAAAAAAACACTCCAAACCATTCTGGCCAATTAATCAAAAATCACGGGAGACTTGCACATGGTCCCTCACACCTACCTAAATAACACAGCATATACCTCTCTCGGTCGGGATTTCTTCTTTCTTGCTGTACATGCACTGATTATATGTGTAAGCTAGGCATGCATTGTCTGACTGACCCATGAGTTTCCCCGGCATATACGACAGCCACGTGGGACAGTAACTACCAACATTTTGACATGGTTTTCCCTGCTCGCCAGCACTATTGTTCCAACCACCCCTAAGGGAAACTCAAATATTCTCCTAACCTTGTTCCCATATTTGCTAGGACATTCTACATATTACTAAAAATATAACCCTCACGATAAGCTAATCATTAAGAAAAAAATGAGTCGTCCGGGAATTTAGCTCCCTTGAATTTACTCCAACATTATAAAGATCAATAAAATTTCCATATAGGACATGCATTATCTTACAACATTTTGATATTTACAAAGAAAGCTAATCCTATCCCCCGGTTATGTTATCATGCTTAGAAATTAGATTTGGACATCACTCATCTGTTTGGTGGCCGTTGTTTCTCCTTCCACGGGAGACCCATGGTGGAGCTTTAGTGCTGCATGGCCCCGCGGTTGGTGGCGGGCGTGCAGTCCTTCATCCCTGGTCCATACAAGTCCGACATCCTGGGAAACTCGTTCACAGCTGAAATCTTACAGTAATCCAAAATGGGTAACACTTTACACTCGTCACACGGCCTCTATTTCCAGAGTTTACACCACGAATAAGACGGTCTTTCAAATCACGGCGGGCGCGTTCACAGCAAGAATCGGGTGGCTCACGAGACTCGAGCCCCCTGATTCAGAGTAACACTTTGGGTGATACCAAATTATGAATTTCACTGACTCATTAAGGCCGGCACTGTCTCAGCCGTATTCTGCTACTCGTTTGTAACGTATGCTCGCGGGTTAACTAGTTTGACACGCAGCACAGAGACAATTCACCTAGGCTCGTTTGGCCTCCCGTTCACTTCACAAAGGCTTTGTACTACACAGCGGCGATGGACACAATAACTCTTAGTAAGCGGCCCATGGGTTCGGACTGTAAACTGGAGCACCGCGGGACACAGTGTCCTTCTCAACGACCCGCAAAAAAACAACTGTCTTCTCCGATGGCCAGCCCGGCCTATATCATTTTGCCCGCCGGAAGCCTGGGGGCGTAAACGTTCACGGTTCATTAAGAACAAGAGCTCCTTTCATACCAAGAATTGAAGACATTTAAATAGTGCATCTTGTGGCCCTCTATCTGCTCTTTCATTTGAGCAAGGCGTGCTGGACCTACGATCGGCAGTTTTTATGTAATTTGCTTCCCGCCTTTGATTAATTCATTAGCGTCCCTAGGGGGGTGGAGTCATCTTTGAGCGCGACTCTTAGCTTGGGTGACGCTGTTGTATTCACATGTGTTAGCGATATGTTACATCTGGACAGCTGGTGACCTCATTTCTTCCCCTGAATAAATTATTACATATTTTTAGTCTGGGAACCGCAGAAAATTCCGCTCTATTCAATGGTGCGTCTCACATAATTTTCCTATGTCTGGATCAAAATATCATCCCATTTTTACGCGCCAAAATCCGACGTTGGCAACCGTGACACGTGCATAAAAAACCGGAAGTTCCTTATGTTAGTTTGGAACTCTGGGAAGCTAAGCCACACCTCGGGGCGTATCTGACTACTCCAGCATCGCGTCCTCTTCTATCTCTCTCTGCAAGTTGAGAGGGTATTTCCGTGGGGGCTTGGCTCTTGCTCTGTCTTCCCTTTGTTTCCCAGGCGCTCTTTCGCGGGTTCCGTTCTGGCCGGACGCCGCTCGATCCCCATCGCCCATACTGCAACCAATGACGCGACCTTTAGGAGTAATTTTAATGGAGTAGAAAGGCACATATCATTCCCATGAGCTGTACAGGACACTGTACGGTTTCAATATGCATATCATTTTAAAATCACTTAATACACTGGTGGTTTATAGGAAGACCTGAAGAGTTTCTTTTTTCCATTTTCTCTTACACTATTGAATGTATCTCAACCAAACTTCACATTTGTAGTCTATCTATCCAAGCGCAAGTTTGGATATGAATATCACTTTAAATCACTGAATAAATTCGGATTTATACGAAGACCAGAAGAGTTTTTATTCATTTTCTCTTACACTATTGATTATATCTTTACCAATCTTCATATTTAGAGTCTACTCATCCATGATCAGGTTTAAATATGCATATAATTTTAAAATCCCTAAATAGACTGGTGGTTTACAGCAAGACCAGAAGAATTTTTAAAGTTTCTCTTATACCTCGGCCAAAATGCATATCTAGAGTCCACTCATCCAGAAGTAGGTTCCAACATACATATCGTTCAAATATCACTGAATAGACTGGGAGTTTATAGGAAGAGCAGAAGAGTCTTTTTCAATTTTCTCTTACATTATTGATTATACGTAAAATCTGTTGACTATACGTGCAATACCCCTCCTTTTAAAATAATTTTTGTTGTGTACATAATTTCGTTTACTCTTCAAATGACTGAGAAAATTACTATTTTCTACGGACTTCATGCTCTGCAGCCCAAGACGGACACACTCGCAGACATACAATTGTTCGAGGGATTCATAACAGGTGAAAATCATATTTCTCTCGGCATTAAAATTACACCCAGTTCATGTACCCGAACACCGAGGTAACATAATGTAGAACTTTTCCCTTTGGTGTCTGTCTGGTCATCTATCTGTTTGTATATTCCTAAAAGTGAAACATTTCTGGACTTACTTCAACCAAACTACGTATTTGGATTCTACTCACTCAGGATTGTGCTATCAGGTACATATGATGTCATGGTAATCACATGGAGTTGGTATTTGTAGGAAGATTGAAATGAAAATGAAAATGAAAACCTACAACCTGTTTTCCAGTCATTGACCGGGTCAGGGATGGAATGAATGAAGCAGATATAGGCTATTGGTACGATGGGGTCGCCACTCCCAAATTGATTTATTAATGATCGATAGGTGCTATGAAATGAGAATGGAGAGTGTTGCTGGAATGAAAGATGACAGGGAAAATTGGAGTACCCGGAAAAAACCTGTCCCGCCTCCGCCTTGTCCAGCACAAATCTCACATGGAGTACCCGGGATTTGAACCACGGTATCCAGCGGTGAGAGGCCGACGCGCTGCCGTCTGAGCCACGGAGGCTCTTATAGGAAGATTATTCTCGAATATTTTCGTTAATGTTAGGTGTATCAAAAGACTGCATATAACAAACGTTCATGAATATGTTATTTCCGTTCCTTTATGCCATGTACGTATTTATCGTACTACGGATAGTAACACAGAGGAATGGAAAAAATTGGATTTTTAGTCTAAGTCCCGTAGGACATGTCGAGCATGTCACTTCGAGGTGAGCATCGGAAAAACTAAAGATCCATTGTACTATTTTCGATAGGACAGATATTAAGGGAGGTATCATGAATGTCAGAGCCTCACGCCAATGGTCGGAGATACAAAATGCTATCTGAGAACCACGGAGAATTTCGCACAACTTCGGACCAGGAACTGTACCGTACAATAAATTCGCTAACCGTCATCATTCTTTTTTGACTTTGTTCAGCATCATCATATACGTTACCGCCACGCGTTTTCGTAGGAAAATATCATGTTCACATCTCGCCTTAAACGTGTGAATAGAGCCATGATACTTCTCATTAATTTCTGATGGTGACATGTAATCCACTGCAAATTTCCGTGCGAAGAACGGGTACAAAGTTTAGCTTTCTTATACACGTTCAACCTCACAAAACTTGGTCAGCAAATAAATATTTAATCCTATACGTTCTCGAAACGCGAAGATATTCGTTAACTGTGGATAGCCGGTGGCCGAAGAGATGATACTTGGAATACTACCACCTAAATATATTCGTTATATTTCAAACAAGAGAATTTTGAAAGTAAATAATCTTCTGCGACTGCCCATTTTTCTGCGGTGAGTGTTATACCTTATTTATTTATTTATTTATTTATTTATTTATTTATTTATTTATTTATTTATTTATTTATTTATTTATTTATTTATTTATTTATTTGCAGGGTGACCCAAACGTTCGTTAACATTTGACGAGGCATTACTTCATGGAATATTGGAGGTAGAGAGGTAATAATTGACACACATGATTGGCATGAAATGGGGTTTTGTTGACACCATAATAAAGTACAAAAATGACCAATGGATGGGGCTTCATACGATGCACAGGCAATAATTAGGATAACAATCGAGGTTTAGCAAAGACGATGTTCTATATAACACATGCTCAACATGTAGGCCATCGTTCATCTAGTCGCGGGGTAATGTTGTGAACAGCACTGTACAGGATACCCCTAGGAATGGTGAGAAATTCTCGTCGGATGTTGTCTTCAATGAAGTCCGACGATCGTGATAGACTTGAGACTTAGGTAACCCTAAAACCAATAATCACACAGATTGAGGTCGGGGGAGCTGGGGGAACAAGCATGACTTGCCGCGATTGCAGGCGCATCTGACGTTCTCTCTCACGAGAGCTCCTTGTATACCGTGCACGGATCTCATGCAGCATCACTGACTTGTTGCTGTCCAGAGCCATCCATTGACCTATTTGTAAACTCGTTTTTGGTGTCAATAAATCCCCATGTGTGGCCATTTGTACCTGATGTGTTGCTGTCCAGCGCCATCTGTTGGTCATATTGTGTACTTTATTTTGGTATCAATAAAACCCCATGTCATGGCAATAATGTGTGTCAATTATTACCTCTCTACCTCCAATATTCGGTGAAGTATTGCCTCGTCAAACGTTAACGGACTTTTGGGTCACTCTGTATTTATACATCTTCATTATATAGACTGTTGTGGGTTTCAGTGTTCAGTCTGCAAGCCCCTGTGAACTGACTAAACGCGTTCATAATCCTCTATGTGTAACTAGCTCTGTGGCCTCGTTTAGTTCCATACCTCTTATCTTTAAATCATTAGAAACTGAGTCTAACCATCACTGTGAACAAGCAAGTTATAACATTATGCGCCATTGGTTCTAGAGTTACTTACGAAACTAATGATCTACGTGATTTAGTGCATCGTAACACAAGTATCAATTAATGGAACTACTTAAGTACTGCGTCATTAATTCTAACATTCATACAAGCTCGCTACGCTCTTAAGAAGAAATCCCGGCAAGATCTTTTAAGAGAGCCTAATGTCGTGCAGTTCCTAACTCTCCGGCCCGGTTTCTTCAACTCCGTGTTAAATTTTACTTGATAAATGTTAACTATCAATTCTATATTAATTTAACAGTTCGGTTAAAAGTACCCTGTTTCACGAACTCATTTCCAATATTTGTTATGAAACAATTGTTAAAGACAAATTAATACGTTTCCATGAGATTTCTGAACGAGTTTAACATTAAGCGTATATTTTTTCTTTACATAAAGCGCTCCTAGCGGTATGTTAGAATAGTCTTTGTCACCCATGGTTGACATTATTATAGGTTGTGGTTAGCGGAGTCCGCTAAGACGTAAACATACCAAGTAAGAGGCAATAAAGGCGTAATTATGATGAATGCGAGACAAATGTTGTTATAGATTTAAATTGAAAGTATGCGGGCGTGCTTGAAAAATGAAAGGACGGACGATTATATCACAACATTCAATCTATCCTTATACAGTCTAAGGGCAATCAAAGACTCCTACAACACCTGGAAAATGTGATATATGATATGTCTTGAATGATATTTTGGCATTCTTTAATTGAGGGAAAAGTAATGTAATGCCTTGTTCGTGCTGCAATGGCAGCAGGAATTCAACACACTGTTGTCCTGCAGTCATGAACATAATCGCCTACAATTACATGAAAAAAGAGTCTGAAGCATAACATCTAAGAACAATAAGCAACTGATTCACTGGAGGCCAAAAGTTTTAATCTGTGGGAAACTGTAACACATTTTCTACTTCTTCTAGTACCTTGTTCATTATTGCTTTGGTGTTTCTTCTGAAAACTCTGAAAAGTCGTTTTATCTTGATATGGGTCGTCCTTTGCTTTATTCAGTTTGTAAGTAGTCTTCATACAGCAGTAAAGCTTCAAACTTGAAATCTTAACAGCTGTTAAGAGGTTTAACACAGGGCTGCTGCCATGTTAATTTAACACAAGTAGCAAAATTTTTTTGGAGTTAACAATTCTATATGAGACGGTCATTTTGCTAAATTGTGTGTTAAGTATACTTAACAACAGTGTTAACACTTGACGTTCGTTGAAGAAATTGGGCCTCAGCGGGGTAGAATTCTATAGCTTAGCACCAGACGAAAGGAATGAACGGTTGTACACTGATGTACGATTTACGGGTAGATTATTTGTGGAATTGGATCGAGTATAAATGATGGTGAGAGGAGGAGAGATAGCTAAGATCTGAGGTAAGACATTGCGGGATTGCTTCCTTCAAAATTTGGAACATGAATATAGCAATGTGCAAATATCTAATTTTCTTAAGCTTCAACTTTTAACTTTAATGCCAGGCTTAAACGTGAATATACACAATATAAAATATGCCTAATTAAGTTGTGTTCTATATGATTGTCCACTTTACTCGGCTGATAGCATAAATCTCGGTTAGAACGGCATTCGCTTTGTAACGAAAAATTTTATCAGATCCCTTGGATGTCGCTATAAAAAAGTTCTACTCTATATCAAACGAGAAAGAAATTCATGATAAGGAAAGAAGAACAGTAAAGAAATGCATTTGAATAAGAAACAGACAGTACATGGCAACTGAAAGTTCCTTACGAGTGACGTAACATTATAATTAATAGAAATTCATACAAAATAACTTAAAATATGTTGTCCTACGTAGCGTAACATAATTAAAATACAATACTATTGAAATTCACGGATTTTTTTAAAAAAATTGAATATATTCCATTGGGAGTAGTGTAGTTCTGTGAAACGTTAGCTTCTAGTTACACCTATCGTAAATGGCGATTTGCCTGAATGTCAGCCTTCTTATAAGAAAGCTTTCTATTAAATTGAATATTGCCTTTAAATATGGTCGTTCGATGTGCTGCAAAAAAAGGCAAATTTCTGAAAGCAGGACTGTGTAGGAAAACGTCAGAATGACGATCTCGGCTACTTCGGTCTTGCACGATTAAGGAATAGTCACATCATGCTTACTGACTGGAGAAGTGATCGTACATTCTATACAACATAATAGGATGTGAGTAGCTTGCCTGGAGTACTGACCTTGTTACAACATGCTGCACGTAGGTCTTCAGGAACTTACACAGAATTCATTCTTCACGTATACAAACGTTTTCGTACACTAATTCTGGTATCCAGTATTTGCTGTTGTTGTCCTCGTCAAACCTGCGCCAAGACAAACAGACACATTTGATGCTGTTAGTGTCAAGATCAGTATGACATCATTCTTTGATAGAAAACCCAGTGACACATATCTAGTTAATTAAAGAACGGATCCATGCAAGTACGTGTCGATGATGCCTGACTGAATTCTTTGTGAGTGCTATCGAATTATCTCTTTAAACCGGCTGTGTAAGTTCACTTTAATAATAATAATAATAATAATAATAATAATAATAATAATAATAATAATAATAATAATAATAATAAAGTTCTCAAACATCGAAATTGACATTAAGAAAAGACGAATGAAATTCTTCGGTCATCTCACTAGATAACCAGAAAATCAATCGACATAAAGGATAATAAATTATGTAACCTCACTTAAGAACTCAACTCTCCGGCTTAACGAACTTCGAAAGGACCTCAAAACGCAATTATTAATTCAACAGACATTCTATAAAGAGACATCTTTAGACAGAAAGTAAACAATTGGGAAGCTACATCAGAGCAACCGCAACAAAAACAGTACAGACCACAGTGGTCGGAAGAACGTAAAGAAGCCTTCTCAGAAAGAATGAAAGCCTATTGGAAGAACAAGAAGAACCCACAGAAGAGTAGTATAACTGGAGAGTTCGGCCGCCACCACCGCCACCGGCCCTCCGCAGAGGTCTGCTCTTCCTCCTCACGTTCTCGGGAGAGGCCTCCGCCACCTCCTCCACAGGCTCTCGGGAGAGGCCCCCTCCTCACGCCGGCTAAGAGCGCGAGCCTAACCTCACATCCGCTATCTTGGAGGGGCTAACCTAACTTTTTATGCGTAAGAGAGCTAGCCTAACTTCATGGAAGGGCCTAACCTCAGTTTAACAGCAGGATGCCCTTCCTGACGCCTAAGAGCGTGGACCTAACCTCACATTGTTTTAAATAAATTCATACGCGCTCCTTACTTGGGCATAACGATTTATTACTATTATTATTATTATTATTATTATTATTATTATTATTATTATTATTATTATTATTATTATTATCGTATGGGCTCTGCCACCGAGTTGCAGATCTCCTAAAGCGGTGTCATCTAGGCTGCCTGCCTACCAATTCTGACGTTACGATTTTGCTGCTATCTAGCGACGAAGGCGGAATTCTACTAGACAATTCCGATAGCTCAGTTAATTGTTTAGTTTTGCGGATGACAATGAGTGCACCACAAAATTTCTTTAACATGCCAACAACAAAGGCATTGAGTGCCACGATTTTTGACCGTCCTCCATAAATCGACTCCGTCAATCGGGGATCAAACCGTGGAACTTGGGATCATGAGTCGGACACTATCACTGATCCACTGAGGCAGTTACCAACAGGTAAACCGGCTGAAGCACTCGTGACTATGACTGTGATCGTAATATTGGCATTGATAGTTTCGTAATTCTCGATACTGACCTCATTAAATGTAATTGATTATCATGATATATTAAATTAAAACTGTAAAAATCTAAACATTGTATGTGGTTAAGTGTAAGAGAGGGCCAAGAGCCGTAACTTTACCACTTTAAAAGGACACAAATAAATAAATAAATAAATAAATAAATAAATAAATAAATAAATAAATAAATAAATAAATAAATAAATAAATAAATAAATAAATAAATAAATAAATAATACAAATAAGAAGGCTAGTTATATTGCAGCGTATCATTATTAATCAAGTGATCATTAGCTATAGAACTTGCAGTTCAACTTGGAATTCGTGCCATGGAGAGGTGATATTTTATTTGAGAGATTCCACAGACATTGTTTACATATCCTCCCTTTCTTTCCATTTTCTTTCTAGTAGCAAACAAAAATCATTCAGTTTTACGTGACTGTATTATCGGGATTTTTTCATACAACCTCCAGTTTGACGTAGGATCCGAACCACTATTTTCATTTCAGAAATGCTATTCATTGGCCTAGATTCGAATTACGACCATATTGAGGAGAAGCCAGTTACGATATTGTCCACCCACCAACGCCTCTCTAACAACACCAAGTAATTTCCTAGGGTAAACCGGTCAACTTTTGGTCAACATTCCCTTTTGGCAAATATTTTACCAGTTTAGGGTCACAATCAGTAGGCTCTCAATGAGTAATCTAATACCTGAAGGTCTCGTGTAATCGGCTTAACGCAGAATGTTAGATAAGAAAACTCAGATTTTTCCATAAAATCTTCTTTAAGGTATTTGCGCGAATTACTAGCAATATAACAGGATGATACGTGTTAATCTATAAAAGATATCTGAGTCTAGTATTCTCATACCAGGAGGATGAAAGTGATGATGCGAAGTGTAGGAGTATCAAGAAAAGGGAAGAGAAAGTGTGCAGTTGACCTTCAATAATAAAACTCAAGTGAAAAAACAGCTCAACAAAGGCCGCGGACGGTTTTACAGTGCTTTATGTTGGATGTACAAGAGGTGACTTCTTGGAGTTATATTGCACTATTGTATTACAATACTAACGATGGCCAGAAAACTGCAACCTACTTTCTCCGCAATGCTAAGTACAATTCCTGAAACAAAACTCCACAGTTCTGCCCCTTCAGGCAAGCAACTCATTGTTGAAAACATCCTAAGGGTATGAGCTACGAATTTCAGGTAAATAAAATACAGTAAATTATGAGAATATAATATTATTTATTTATTCCTAAATCTTACAATCCTTTTCTTAATCATCGTTATCCGGTCGATTAGATTAGCAGTCTGTCTTTTTCTAACGCTACGAGCGCTACTGTGAATCATTGCAGAGTTTCACTTAAGCCTTTATAACTACATTCGGTGTGGTCATTTTTCAAAATCAAGAAACGTCTGAGGGTATTGAACCAAGGAACGTATTAGAGAAGGGATTATGTAAATAGGTTTATTTGGCTAGGATTTGAATCAAAAAGAAAACCAATAAAGAAACAAGCGGTTTTAGGCCGTATATTCGGAACTGCATTTAGGCCGTATATTCGGAACTGCATTTAGGCCGGTAGTGATTTTCAAAATGTGTTTATTTTTAGTTTGTTAGAGCTATATTCCAAGGAACAATTCGAAACTTTTCCGGGCCCTTTAGCCCAACAACTTTCGGAACAATTGAGGAATTTGCTTAACTTTACGTTTTTCATAGTATGGAAGCTCCCTAGTTTGTCTGCTAAAAAATGTTCACCGGGCGAGTTGGCCGTGCACGTAGAGGCGTGCGGCTGTGAGCTTGCATCCGGGAGATAGTAGGTTCGAATCCCACTATCGGCAGCCCTCAAGATGGTTTTCCGTGGTTTCCCATTTTCACACCAGGCAAATGCTGGGGCTGTACATTAATTAAGGCCACGGCCGATTCCTTCCAACTCCTAGGCCTTTCCTATCCCATCGTCGCCATAAGACCTATCTGTGTCGGTGCGACGTAAAGCGCCTAGCAAAAAAAAGAAATGTTTACATCATTAAAAATAATCGGCTGAAAAACTAAGTCGCAGCGTACAAGCAAAACGGAAAATACATTATTACGTTATTATGGAGATCTCTCGACTAGTTCATGCTCGCAGGTAATCTATAATTTGCCAATAAATGCCTCTATGCCTTTAGAGCAAGTTTAAATGATAATATTCACTCTGAATTTCTCTAAACACTGCTTGAAAATTGCCCAACTGTACAAGTGTGTATTGGGCTAATGTGTTGCACATAAAGCTTTTAAGAAATAGTTTTCAAACATCTGGAATTCGTAATTTCCAGTCTCACTGTCCGAAAATTCTTGCCGACAAAGTGTCATTCTCAAATACGTAGCCCAAACCAAACCAAACCCCATGGCACTACAGCCCTTGAAGGGCCTTGGCATACCAAGCGACCGCCGCTCAGCCCGGAGGCCTGCAGATTACGAGGTGTTGTGTGCTCAGCACAACGAATCCTCTCGGCCGTTATTCTTGGCTTTCTAGACCGGGGCCGCTATCTCACCTTCAGATAGCTCCTCAATTCTAATCACGTAGGCTGAGTAGACCTCGAACCAGCCCTCAGGTCCAGGTAAAAATCCCTGTCCTGGCCGGGAATCGAACCCGGGGCCTCCGGGTAAGAGGCAAGCACGCTACCCCTACATCACGGGGCCGGCCCTCAAATACGTAGGCCATCCATAAATTAAGTTTTCCTATTTTTTTTGTAAAGTAAACGTATTTATCCGGGAAACATCAGCATGAGCGACAGATCTGTGACGTAGCAATCATATAACGGCCGGACGAGTCCCACCTGGTGTCAGCAGCGCTGTGGTAGTTCGGGTGGGAGGTGTTTAATCATCCACCGTATAGTCCTGATCTTGCTCCCAGTGGTTTTCATCTTCTCTTTCACCTCAGGAAATTCCCGTTCTCCTGTCAGCATTTTCACACGGACGAAGAGCTGAAGACGAATGTCACATGCTGGCCAGTTCCGGGCGGCACGCTTCTACAACACCGGCATACAAAATTTGATCCCATGATAAGGCAAGTGTCTCAATTCTGGTGGTGATTATTTTGAAAAATATCTCCAACAATGCTGTATCGGGTGCTAATAAAGTTCTTCATGTAACTATCTTGTCCATTTCTTAAATGCTGAATCTTAATTTCTTAATGACCCTCGAATATTGCTATCACTTTCATCGATATCTGACTCAGCTCTAATCACAACTCGTATTAGTTCTTCTTCATTCAGCCAACGACTTGACCCCGGCATTAGTTATTTGCTTTCCGTCCCACTAACCACTTTTACTATTTTCGGAGCCCGAACACGATACTTGAGATGGATCAGACACAGCCAATGGAGATACAAAAATATTGTTAACATTGACGCTTTCACGGCCCGTACTTGTAAGCATGATATGGGATTTTGGACTTTTGCCTTGTCAAGAAAACAAGGTGAAACCCTTTACGTTTCGCAGAGATTTTCTCTCCACGTTTTCCGACATACGAGGGCTGATCAACAAAGACTGAGACTGATTTTTTTTTCCAGATGTATATTACTCAATTTCAATGCTTACATGATCTTTTTCAAAGTAATCCCCTCTTACATCAATGCACTTTTTATAGCGTCTCTGTCAGCCCTTGAACGCATGCTGCGGACCATTCTTTGTCAGGTCCTTGAGAATCGCCTCACTTTTCTAGAGCACTGCTTCAGAGTTCCCAAATCGAATGCCCCTAAGCTTTGCCTTTAGTGATGAGAATAAAAAAATCACAGGGTGCAAGATCAAGTGCAAGATTACATAGGTAATGTTGAATCGAACCAGAAACTGCATGACTTGATTTGCGATGTGAGGCCGTGCCTTGTCGTGATGGTGTTGCCACCCAGTCCGAGAAATCTCTGGTCGTTTCTTTGCAATGTGTTTCCTCAGTGTAGCCAATACTGACGTGTAGTAACAGAAGTGTGAGGGAGAACTGCATGCTGGTAAATCATTCTATTACAGTCAAAAATGTGATAACCATCACTTTCCTTGCAGATGGAACAACTTATGCCTTTTTTGGCAATTTCCACACTGTGCTGGCTTGTTTTCCTTCAGGATCATAATTGAGGTCATTTCTAAGTCAAAAAAGCAAAGAAATAATTTTATCTCAACTTCCTTGCTATCGGGTCTGAAGAGGATAAGACCTATCTGTGTCGGTGAGACGTAAAGCCACTAACAAAACAAAAGTGTTATACCCTGTCACCCTTTGGGCTTTTTATCAGTGGTCAGCGTAACTGCTCTCTTTCAGCCATACCGATCGGTAATCTTGACCGGAGGCCAGAGATTTAAATTGTATCATATTTTGAAATGTCTCATAATTATATTCCGTACCAGAATACGCACAAGACTGTGCTAGAACAGCCGTTTTATTTTTATTTTGTCAAAATCAATGAAATACCAAGGTATAAAATGAGAGAGCTTTGTAGTTTCATACAAAAAATAAATAAATAATCAAAACATTTAACGAGTAATTCAGTTGACATACCTTTGGTGCACCGTAACTGACAATCTTTACCCCGACAAAGAGATCAGACGCCATATTGAGATTTTGCAGATCATATTTCCAAAATATAAGATCATTCCTTTGTGAGGTTAATCTAAACCTCAAACTCAGGCAAAAGATGTTGAGATGTTACGTCTGGTCAAAACTGCTTCATGGAGTAGAGATCTGGACTGTCATAGCTTCTCCATGAAGAGATTACAGACCTTTAAAATGTGGTTACATAGGAGAATGCTCAGAATAGCTTGGCCAGTATTTTTAACCAATAATGGAGTGTTAAGGAGAGCTAGAGCTGAACGTGAGCTGGTAAACATTGTCAAAACCAGGAAAATGGCTTGTATAGGCCATGTTCTAAGAGGAAGAAAGAGCGGGCTTCTACACCTCATTACACAAAGAAAGATAGAAGGCAACCGAGGAGCTGGCAGACACACCGATGTCATGATCCAAAAAACTGAGATTGGATTTTCATCAACAACGCCGAACAACTCTTCAAGTTAGCTAAGGAAAGGGGTGCTTTCTCCAGGGTGGCCACCAACGTCCGGGGAATCGGATATGGCACTTGCATAAGAAGAAGAAGGATAAGATGATGATGACGAATACAAAGAAGTCAACAGAGAGAGAATGTTGACTGGATAGAAAATATGTCATATAAATATGCACATTTTAAAGGGAGGATCTATCAGATAATATTAATATGCATTCAAGTCACATACTGGTAAACGCCAATAAATCCCCCTTAATCGCCTTCACGAGGCGGAAGGAATCCTATTTTGGACCCTAACATCAGTCAAATTTGCTAGAAAACCGATCGGATTTGGGAGTTGTTGTTAGTGCCGAGCCAGGTATCCATGGAAATGAGAGCCGAGTGGCATCGCCAACCATTTCTCGTGGTTCCCCCGATTTGAATCTTGGCCAATGCACGCACGATATTTTTTATATGTAAAATTGCATCCATATATACAGAGTGGTTGGAAATAACGTGAACTGGGTATATGAGAATTGGAGGGTTGGTCATACAGTACTGATAAATAATGGGAAACAAATAATTAGACACCTCGCGCCTTTGCCATTTTATCAGCTGCTGAAATTAGCCAATCAGATCACTTCGCGGGCGACTTCAGATGGGCTTTGCGAGGCGGTAGTGCTAAATCTGCACGTGGCTTATAATGGGCTATAGAAGAAATAATCTTCTCCAGGAGAGGGAGTTGAACAAGGACATCTCTGCTATTGGCTCGATTCATAGCAGGCATGCTACGGTGGCATTGACTGAAACCCACGGGTGTTAGTGTTTAATGCCCATTTCTCGGCATGGCTCTCAAGCCAGCATGACCAGCGCCCTAACGCATATATACACTCATGTTCATAAAAAACAGAACACCTTGAAGGACTAGAGATAGGAAGTTCATATTCACAGGACATGTTCATTATTTTATTCTGTAGAAACCCTTAGCATTTCAGTCACCTAAGTTCAGAATGTGTACTGTTGCCTAGTAGGCACGGGGTCCTCCATGGGCACTGATAACTTGTTCCATGCATGATGGCATCGACGCGCATGAGGCGCGAATGGCGTCCTGAGGTATAGCCATCCATGCTGCATTCACCTGGTTCCACAGTTCATTTCTGGTGGTTGGTATTGAGTCAGAGTGACGCACCCGTCGTTCACCATATCCCACACATTTTCGATTGACGACAAGTCCGGTGATCGGGTGGGCCAGGGCAACAGTCTGACATCCTGTGACAACAAGAAGGCACATGTTCGTGCAGCAACATGTGGTCGCGCATTGTCCTGCTGAAATATGGCACCTAGGGTGTCGCGCAGAAAGGATATGGCTACGGGTCGCAGGATGTCATTCACGTAGGTCAAACTGGTCACATTGACCTGGACAGGCACCAATTGTGATTTGTGTTTGTACCCAATAGCACCCCACACCATAAGGCCTTGAGTTGGCGCCGTATGTCTTGTGCGAATGTAGTCATTGTGATGCCTCCTCCCCCCGTCTGCGGTGAACCAAAATGCGGTCATCATTTGCAAACAAACAGAACATGGATTCGTCCGAAAACACTATCTGCTGCCCTTCTTGTCTCCAATGACGTCGTTCCATACACCATTGCAATCTAGCATGTTTATGCACATTATTCAAAGGTAGGCGAAGCGGACGATGCGCCGATAACCCAGATCGTAATAAACGGCGACGGACTGTCACTCCTGATAGTGTACGATGTGTTACACTGTTCCACTGATGCGCCAGAGCGGAGGAGGACGCAGATCTGTCCTCCAATGCCATTCGGTTGAGGTGTCGATCTTCTCGGGAGGTTGTCTGTTTGGTGCGACCAGAACCATCTCGTCGTGTTCTGCAGCCTTCTGTGAACCATTCTGTACACACCCGTTGCACTGCCGATACACTTCGTCCCACACGAGCAGCAATTTCCAGGATGGTTGCATCACGTTCTCTCATGCCAATAATGCGCCCTCTTTCAAACTCACTCATTTGACGGTATACGTGTGGGAGGCATCCTGCATGTCTGCTGAAGTCACACTGACCCATTATCTTCGGTTTATAGCGACAACAAGAGCCGCAGACACATTTTACCTGTTGGCGGTGCGCACCGGGATATCGATGTGGACCTTGAACCTGAGGGCCTACATGGTTCAAATGCTAATCATTTCTTCAGAAGATACTAGTGAATATGTCATGTAATTATGAACTTCCTATATCTAGTCTTTCAAGGTGTTCTGGTTTTTAAGAACTTGAGTGTGTTCGGTTCATGTAGTTTCTGACCACCCTGTATAGATATGCCTAATTGTATACAGTATCTTGAAATCAACATAGTTAATTCACTTACAAGTTACGAGATTCCAGATTAAAATATCCACACTAATTACAGTACACGCAACATTTTTGGAAAGTGAATCAAATTGTTCATCCCCAGATTACATGCAACTATTATTTCAGAGCTATTTTAAATCAAAAACCACCTACGTACAGACTATGAAGACCCTTGGAGAAGTGGAAAGTAAAGGGATAATGGGTTAGCCACACGCCCGGCCACCTTTGCTCTCAGGAATTAGCATGGTAAAAATTTTTGTTGTAGGCTTAGTGAACCTCAGGGCCATGTGCAGCTTCAAAACTGGAAATCTCATTACTTAAATATTTCGACTCGCTGACGGGGAATCGAAATCACGTCCTTCCGAGTCAAACAAGCACGCCTTTACTTGCCCGGCCAGGTAGCCCCTACGAGCTATTTGTGCGGAGTTTTAAAAATTTAGCAACTTCTTTTGATAACTGTAGACGTGTAGAGCATCATTTTTCTCAACACATTTGAAGGGCTTATTTCCAACGTGACGCAAGTTCTTTTTTTTTTCGGATTTCAAGCCGACTGTGAAAATGTATTCCCACAACAGTACTTTTATCATGTGGGAACGTATTTATTTTCAAAGTGGAGTATATCGTGATTGAAATGCATCCAAATGTTGTACTTGGTTCCAAAGTGACGCAAGTCCTCGATGTTTTTATTTCCAAAGTGCCGCTACTCCACATGACCAATAGCCTGGCACGCACATGTCACGTGACCGCTTACTGGTTGTGGCGGTCTATGCTCTTTCGGTCGTGGTTTTGCAGTGCGCAAACACACCCGGCTGAAGAGAGGGAGGAAATGGTTCTTTCTTGAAGCAGAACAAGGATAATTGTGCAATGTATTGCAAGAAGACAAAGTCAAGGATATTAAGAGCCTCCTCGATAAACTGGATGTACGTGAAGGACATCCTACCTTGGCACTTTATGATACAATACTCTCTTCTACTTCAACTGTTTGTTTTTTACATTGTAGGCATTTTTATTTTCTATTCATATTATAGGCCTAACAAGTTTGAAATTCTTAAATTGTGAATAAATACAGCATTTGTGAAGTATTAAGCATTATATTTTGAATGTTTGAGCATCTACTAGAAAACCTAGCCTACACCGTTCTGCATAATCCATATTTCCAGCCAATCTTCAGTTCCAAAGCGACGTAAATCCAAGATCCCCAGGCCGTTTTCATGGTATTCTTTGCACTAACATTTTACCCACCACGACAAGCAAATTTTGTAGGAAGTGATGACGCCACATAGAAAAAATAATGTCTCCAACTTATTAGAAAATCAAGTAATGAAAAATGGTGGTTCCTGAAAATTTTGTGTTTCTTCAAGATGCGTTACTTTTGAAGTAAGCCCTTCATTTATTAAAGATGAGTAATTGGTTTTGGTGTAAGAAGACGTCTCTTATTTGTGAAGTTAATTACATTTCTTTTAAGGAAGAGGCATAATAGTATACTCATAAATATGCTTTGTAACGCCCTTGTAACTAGTGTCAACGTGTTGCCATGTTCAGTGTACATGTGCAGACGGAAGTGGCGAACACATAACTAATTTGTAAATATATCCACACTTGCATGTTGTCCATAATTGACATGTGTAGACAAAACTTCCGGAACCGAGGCAGCACTTTAGCTAAAACGTAGAATCTGTAAGGAAACTAAATTAGAGTCGTGTTCTTAACAGTGCAATTATAGTTCATGATTGCAAGAAGGAAAATGTCGTGATCGCATAATCACCTTAGTGAACGTGGTAGTTGAGTGGCATCGTCAACAATTCCTCATGGTTCTCCACGTTCTCCCGGTTCAAATCCTCACCAGTGCGTGTGGGATTTGCTAAAATGTAAAGTCACGTCCGTGAGGTTCGTATTTCAGGCAAAACTATAAGCTCTCCTTGCTTATTACCAATTTACATCAAGAAATATTGATAGCAAGGAAAATTGTAATAAAAATTATAATAATCAAAATAATAACATTAATAATAATCATCAACATTGAGCCATGAGTTAAGCCTCCCCGTCGATTTTAAATTACCGCCGATCCCCTACTGTGATGTTATCTATGCTCTACTGACTGAACTGTCATATTGCAGAAGTTTTCTCCCACTGAGAGTTTGGCAAAATGTAAGGATGCACGAGTGGTTACCCTCGTTCCCTACTTCTAAAATCATTTTGGGTGACTAAGCTTTCTAACCTTCTAAATTTACTATCACCTTTTTGGCCATTAAATTTATCTTCACTTAGTCATTTTGTAGCAGGGCTTAGTCTCTGTGCCATCGGGCTTTATGCTTACTTTGGAGTATTTGGTGTTTCAGCTTCCAATATCATTTGTTCTTGGCCTTTCGTGTGTAACCTTCCTGTTTTCTTTTCTTCCTCTTTCCTTGGCCGTGTAGTGTGGGCCTTATGCCCCTGATTATTTATTGATATTGCGATCCTTCTTGGAGGGTAGCTAAGGTATTAACTTAGTTTTCTTTTAGCAGAGTATTTTCTGCTTTATGTGTCCGTAATGTAAGACAACTGATATTAAAGTGAACTAATGGCCCGGTAATTGGCGTTTTCTTAAATTAATTGTGAATTGGTGTCAAAGGTTCGAGAACCGTTTGATGTAAAGTCATAATAGAAGGTATGACTACTTGCTCAGTTATGAACTTGACTCTTGTTTCAAAATATATAAAGGCTAGCCTCTCCGAAATAAATATAAATGTACGAGACCTGCGGATCAGAAATCCTTGATGCGTCAATTGAAATGGGAGTGCTCCTTCCCTAAAATTTGTAAATGTTTTCTGGGCTTACGAGCTCCTCTAGTGTAAGATTTTCTGACCTTTCGAACTCCCTGATAGTGACGTTTCGAGTTTCTCAGATCTTTGGGTAAAGTATTCATTATTTTATATTGTTGTTCATGATCAAGCATCTTTTATACAGGAAGCGGAAGGAAATAATTTTTTTCTCAGATTTTGTTAGCAGTACTTAAAGTTCGATTTGTGCTTTGTCCAGACATTCAACCCACATGCTTCTTTCCCTCCCTGGTTCACTAAAACATCGTAAATTATAATATTAATGATAATAATTTCCAGAAACTGAGGGATTCAACCAGGCGATCCAAGATAAAACGATCTCAACAAAGAGTTACAGGAAAAACATCCTTAAAGATCCTACTACTAAGTGCATGAAATGCAACAGCAGCCTAGAAACCATTGAGCACATCATCAGCAACTGCAGATTAGTAGCGCCAACATCGTACACTGACAGACATAATAGTGTGGGCAAAGTTATACACCAAGAAATTGCCCTGACCCGATCTTTGATCCTGAACAGAGTGCCTTACTACAAATACTCCCCAATAACTGTACTGGAAAATGAAAATTTTAAACTCTACTGGCATCGAAAGATACAAACAAATAAAACGACTCCGCTCAATAGAGCAGACATAACATTAACAGACAAAAAGAATCAACAGACATATCTCATTAACATCGCTATCCCGAATGACCGCAATATGAAACAGAAACACAGGTAGATGAATATACTTCTCTGGGTATGGAAGTAGCAAGGATCTGGAAAGAAGACAGAGTGAGAATTCTTCCTTTCCTCCTTTCTCCCATTGGAACCACACCAAAATTATTTCCAAAAAAAATTAATGATACTACAGCTCTCCATCTGCACTTCAAGATTTTGAAGACCTGCAACATCATCACAACATTTTTGAATGCTCAGTACGGACCGCAGATTGGAAAGGCTGCAACCTCTATAACGAAGATAATAATGAATGCGTATATTGTAATGTTACCTAATTATTATTGAGCTCTATTTCGTATATGTAATATATCAAAATACGTATAAAGTTGTGAAATAATAATAATATTAATAATAATAATAATAATAATACCGACCTCGATAGCTGCAGTCGCTTAAGTGCGGCCAGTATCCAGTATTCGGGAGATAGAGGGTTCGAACCCTACTGTCAGCAGCCCTGAAGATGGTTTTCCACGGCCGTTTCCTTCCCAGACCTAGTCCTTTTCTGTCCCATCGTCGCCGTAAGACCTATCTGTGTCGGCGCGACGTAAAGCTAATAGCAAAATAATAATAATAATAATAATAATAATAATAATAATAATAATAATAATAATAATAATAATAATAATATTCATCATCACCAATAATATAATCGAAAATGGCCGACCTCATTGGCTTAGTCAGTTAGTAACACTTAAGAAATCCTCCGCTTCTTGGGGTCGACATCTTACTCCATGCCTAAAGCAAAGTGGCTATGAAGGTAGAACTCATGTTCTTCAAGGTGAACTCATTGGCACACAAGGTTAATTACTCCTTGGGGCCAGCATCAATGAATCTTCACGATTTCCACCTGTAGATTACGGCAGATTCTAAAGTGTGTTATAGGATGTACATGTCCACAAAAATTCCGGAAAAATACCTCAAATATTTTACAAGTTTGAGTTTAGAATTAATGAGGTAGTCGCTTCCCTGCATCTTGAAGAATAGCAGTTCAACGGTTGCTAACTCAAGCGAGACGGAAATCTTGGAACGGTCCTTCATTATAAATTCCACAAAGTGAAATTCTATGTCTTTTAATGAACTTCATAAAGCATGTTATTTTAATCCGCACTGGTTGGCTGCCTTGACTGATACATAGACGGAACGACAAGTGATTAAAACGAATGTGTATGTCTGTCAGAAACTCTTGCTCTGGGAAGGCCTTGCACTGTTCTGATGTTGTGATTTGATTAGCTTAGAATTCAATGGCATGGATAGCTCAGGAACGATATTTGAGACCGTGAAACTGTACAATTCGTTTGTTGCCAGTTCGAATCAGGTAATGGGAATGGGAGTCTGTGATTTCTCTAGTTGTAATTTAATTTCATCCAAACCAAACGCCATGGTATTACAGCCCTGGCGGGTCACTTCTCAGCCTGACGACCAGTAGAGTATGAGGTGACACCTGGTCAGAGGGACAAATCCTCTGGACAGTTGTTCTGGGTTTTTCAGACCGGGGTCGCCATCTCACCATCAGATAGTTCCTCGAACGTAATCACTAGGGCTCGGAAGTGGAAGATCTATGACTTGCCAAAAGAAGACCTATCAAAATACCGAATAAAATATAAATAAGACCAAAAAACTGGCAAGAAGGACGTGAAAATATGATTCAAATTCATTAATTATTTTAGTTTTAATTACATATTTAATTAAAGAATATAATATTTAAAAACGCAAAATTCTGGTAGTATGCAATGCACAGTGCAAAAATATATGACCGAGCTCGATAGCTGCAGTCACTTAAGTGCGGCCAGTATCCAGTATTCGGGAGATAGTAGGTTCGAACCCCACTGTCGGCAGCCCTGAAAATGGTTTTCCGTGGTTTCCCATTTTCACACCAGGCAAATGCTGGGGCTGTACCTTAATTAAGGCCACGGCCGCTTCCTTCCAACTCCTAGCCCTTTCCCGTCCCATCGTCGCCATAAGACCTATTTGTGTCGGTGCGACGTAAAGCAACTAGAAAAAAATATATGAGTGAAATATTTCTGCTTTCACACATTATGTATTGTCTTATTAAAATAATCTTGAAAAAAGAATTCCATGTTTGTTAAAAAAGTACTTGTAGAATATTGAATGGAATATTTTTCCACCTAGAATGAGTTCAGCGAACCCGCAATGGACATCCTGGAGAAAGAAATAGAAATTAGTATAAACTTAACTGGAATCACATTTTACTTAACCACACTACTGTTACAGAAATTGAAATTCGGAATCCTTACCTCAGTTGGCTTTGCAGTATATCACAATAGTCATCTGCAGGTTCTTAGTTGTAAAGGATCGTCGGTTTTCAGACAGCACGGAGCGAAACATCGAAAAACTTATCTCCACACCAACGGGTGTTAAGGGTTCAAACTTGAAGCAAGTGACATCTTCCTCTTAAAAAACACTCACATCAACATTTTCTCCTCTCAGTATTTCACTTATCTTGCACATAATTTTATACCCCTAGTTTTTTCAAGCACTAGTTTCATTTTTCATCTCATTTCATTCTCAATCTTCTCAGATATGGTTCAAATATACGTATTTACTAGAGAAAGGATGTTTAAGAGGTGATGGATGAACTTATGATGATTCGATTTGAGAAAACTGTAGTCTAAAGAAGGTGACTTTGCAAAAAAAAAAAAAAGGCAGTTAAGACCCAATAAAAGGCTAAAAAAGGACCAATAAGCCAAAAAACGAGGAAAAAGAGACAAATAAAATCCATCATTTTCTGGCCTACAGTGATCCAGAATGAACGTATAATATGTTGCACCTTGTCTTAGGACACTCGAGGGAAAAACAGCATTTTCGACAACTTCCGAGCCCTAGTAATCACCTAGGCTAACTGAAACTCGTACCAACCCTCAGGTCCAGGTAAAAATCCTCTTGTTTTATAATTTGTTTCACGTCGCACGAGCACAGATAGGTCTTATGGCGACGATGGAATAGGAAAGGCCTAGGAGTGGGAAGAAAGCGGCTGCGGCCTTAATTAAAGTACATCCCCAGCATTTTCCTGGTGTCAAAATGGGAAACCACGGAAAACCCACTATCTCTCGGATGCAGGCTCACAGCCGGCAATCGAGCTCGGGGCCTCAGACTGAGAGGCAGGAACGCTACCCATAGGAAGCGGGCCAGATACAATTTAATTTCATCATACTGAACTCTTGGAGGTACTCTCTACATCAAACTATTATTAGAGAGTAGGTAAGGTAAGGGTTATTCTGCCCGAAGGCAGGTCCGAACCTCCGCAGAGGTGTTCCTGAGCCGGAGTTTACGTGCGGTAGGGTGGCCAGTTCCTTTCCGCTCCTCCATTCCCTTACCCCCCACCAACAAGGCGTGGCAACCCACCCAACTCCTGACCACGCCCAATGTTGCTTAACTTCGGAGATCTCACGGATCCGGTGTTTCGACACGGCTACGGCCGTTGGCTGATTAGAGAGTGTAATAAAGAAAACGTATATCAGAGTGAATGTGTTCTTCCAGGAAATACGGGTATGGTCGATCAGGACTGAAGATCAAGATTTAAAAATAAATATTTAAATTGAGGAATACTAGGAATATTGAGCACCCTAGTGCAGGATTTCCCAAACTTTTTGTCTGCAAGGCCCCCTGAGCACATCGCACACATGTCTAAGGGCCTCTTAGCCAGAGAACATAGAACTGCACTCAATTAAGGAAACAGAATTTTGTAATGATATTTTTTTATTCCTATAATTTAAGAGTAATATTTATTTTTCTTTAAGTTTCATTTAACTTCATTTACATAAATGTACTTTGTACAGCACAGACATTATAAAACAGGGTGGCACTTGGCTAACAATTACAACAACCTGGATCCAGACACTTACGTGAAAAAATTCACTTGTTGCGGTTGATGGATCAATGGGACGGATGGTGTTGTTTTCCAAAGACCAAGTATTACAAGCGTAGTCACTCGAAAGGAAGACCAGCCTCCACATTAGCATTGTTTCTGTACTTCGCGTTCATTTCTGTGAGAACAGAAAAGGTACACACACAGGCATATTATCGTTAAAGGCATTCCTCAAGCGACGGCATTTCATGGACACAAAAGTCGACCAGAGACGTTGCGTTGTGGTACATTTATGGAACTTCTACCTGTTGTGAGTTAATCCGTAGTCCAGTTCCAATTTTTTAAACATGCCACTCCAACCAATTCCCCACCCATATCAATTTATTTTTCACTTTCTCTCTTACTGCGGCTAGTTCAACTTCCTCAAGCGAGGGCATTTCATGTTCAGTTTCGAACAGGGGACTTCTTATTCACGAGATTTTCTGAATAAGAGGCGGAAAATATGGTCTGAGTGTGGATACTAGAAATTCCAAGTGTCTCACAATGACATCACTTACACTACCTTGTAGCATTTCTTCTTTTTCCGCTGCTAACTTATACTATATATCAGCCAAATTAAGAGTAGCATGTACTGTATGTAAATTATACAACAGTGAACACGTAGTTACTAAATTTAGTACAGTGGTCTATGAATTTTGTGTGAACAACAACATTTCGCACTAAAAATACTTAGAACTTACATTATTATTGTTTACTTTCGTGTGGCTATTTCTAGCCGAGTGCAGCCCTTGTAAGGCAGACCCTCCGATGAGAGTGGGCTGCATCTGCCATGTGTAGGTAACTGCGTGTTATTGTGGTGGAGGATAGTGTTATGTGTGGTGTGTGAGTTGCAGGAATGTTGGGAACAGCACAAACATCCAGCCCCCGGGCCATTGGAATTAACCAATGAACGTTAAAATCCCCGACCCGGCCGGGAGTCGAACTCGGGACCCTCTGAACCGAAGGCCAGTACGCTGACAATTCAGCCAACGAGTTGGGCATTATTATTGTGGACCCCTTGGATTATCGTCGCAGCCCCCAGGGGTCCGCGGACCACAATTTGGGAATGGGTGCCCTAGAGTGTTCTCGATTGGCCGTTATCTGAAGAGGACTCAGGTAATAATGTTATTTGTCTAACGTTCCTTCAAATGTTATAGATTTGAACACATGCAAGAGAAACGAAATATTTTCCCGCAGTTCTTCAACATGTCGGAGGACAATACCACTGTCTTTTTACAATATTTTACACCTTCAAACTTCCCCCACCTCACCCAGGATGGAACTTGCCAAGTTGGAATCAAGACGAGTGATGTGATACCCGAGTGGCACGGTCACTGGCTTGTCATTATCGTAGCCGCGGATCGAATACCGACTATAAATAATTTTTAAAATGAAAAGTCGCGCCCTCTGCAGCTCGGATCCCAAGTAAAACTGGAGGTCCCGTAGTTGTGTTCACGATATCAAGAGCCAGGCGAAACTACACGCTTTCATTTTTGCTCTGTTTTTCGAAAGACGACGACTAACTGAATGCGCCACTGAGATTGACGATGACTCAAAGGACGTTCCAAAGGAACTGAAGACTAACCACTGATGCAGACTTGGAAGGATGAGGTATTACAGGAGATAACTGGAGGAATACAGAATTGGAAAACACTGACGAAATGGAAACGTCTAAGAATATTTATATTCTGCGTGTGAATTTCCTTGATAGTCCTGCTCCTTGGGCTGAATGGTCCGCACAGAGGACTAATTCAGAATGTCCCAGGTTCGATTCCTTGCCTATTCTAAGATTTTAGCCGCGTATGGTTAATTCCTCTGTTTTGGGGGCTGGGTGTTATAATTAGGCCCGGGTTATTCAAGTTAACATTCAACTGCATGTTAAAATATTTTAACAGTGAACTTAACCAAATTAGAATTTAATCATCTGTTAAACTCTCCGTTGACTTAACTGTCCAAGTACGACCTGTTAAATTCTTTGTCAGCTCAGAATATGGCAGGTGCGTTAGATGCAGAACTTACGTATCTTGATCTTTGTAATATGATAGGCCTTTTTCAGGAAAACTTAGAAACAGAAGGGATGATTTTCATACAGTTGTTTCAGTTGCTTAATCGTACCTTGGCTAGCGTCAGTATGAATATTGAATTAACTTCAAATTTGCCGCCAAGCTTCAGTTTTAGATTTAGGCATGGATCCGTTAGTTTGCTTACTTTTTATAATAGGTAGGCTACATACATAGAAATATTTTTCCAAAAGAAGAGAAATTTGAACAACGCTTTCTCTTCTTGGCTTTTTCCTTATTGGTCTATACAGCAACAGAAAATTCGCCATCAAGACAAAGAAATATAATAAATGTTGACTTCACGCGCCTTGATTTACAGCTGTATTCAAACAAAAGCGCATCGGAGCGCGCTCAGAAACTGCATGGTTCTGCCATTGCCTTGTGGATTGTTTGGATAAACGCAAGAATCTTAATAAGCTGCTGAATGTTAACAAGCAGTGGGTTAGTGTTCTTTTAAATGAGATTGAATAAACCGGGCCTTGATCTTAATACACTTATACACTTAACACACAACACACTACCTTACACTACCAAGCCCCACAGAAACACGCAACAGTGAATACACCCCTTTGCACAGGGTTGGTGCCCGGTCGAGAAACTAGGTTTCATCAATCTACCGTGGCGCTCCTAATAATTGAGGGAAAGTTAGAAAGAATAATAAGAATAAAACAAGAAGAAGAAGAGACTTGAATGGATGATTAAATGAATGGTCACGGGTGACCAACTGGGGAAGAAGTATTCGTTTATCATAACAATTACTATGCATGCAGTTAGATTATTGTTAGTATCAAAAAATACCAAATACATTCAAATTAACAAAATGTTTTAAGAACTAATTAAAATATAATTTATTAATACAGTACATATCCCACGAAGCCAACGGCCGTAGCCGTGTTGAAACACCTGATCCCGTGAGATCTCCGAAGTTAAGCAACATTGGGCGTGGTCAGGAGTTGGATGGGTTGCCACGCGCTGTTGGTGGGGGGTAAGGGAATGGAGGAGCGGAAAGGAACTGGCCACCCTACCGCACGTAAACTCCGGCTCAGGAACACCTCTGCGGAGGTTCGGACCTGCCTTCAGGCAGAAAAACCCTTACCTTACCTTATCCCACGAATATTACTTGGATATATCTTCAAAATCTGGACAACCTAAGCCTTCTGAGTTTTTTTTTCAATTGTGCCTTACGTCGCACCGACGCAGATACGGGTTTTATGGTGACGATGGGATAGGAAAGACTAGAAGTGGGAAGGAGGCAGCTGTGGTCTTAATTAAGGCACAGCCCCAGCATTTTCCTGGTATGAAAATGGGAGACCACGGTAAAACCATCTTCAGGGCCGCCGACAGTGGGGTTCGAACACACTGTTTCCCGCATGCAAGCTCATAGCTGCGCGCCCCCAACCGCACGGCCAACTCGCCCGGTTATGATTTATTTTCTGGACGTTACCTAAGTTATATAGTCAAGGATACATCTTCATGTACATTCTTACTACATATTAAGTACAAGCAACTTATTTTCTCTGTTTCCGCATTCTTTAGATTTCGTTTTCCCACATTCCTCTGGAAATATTACATAAACTTGCTGTTCTTCCCGGTTTCTTCCATTCTCTATATAAACCAGATTTTCAATTTTAAGTTTTTTCCACCTATATATTTCTCTCAGATTTTTCTCGTTTCTTTATAGTCTTTTAGACGATGAGCCATTTCTGCATGTTTCTTGCATACAATGCATTGATTTTAGTCATTTTTCTCTCTTAAGACTTTGTTATTGTATTTTCCCAACCACCAAATTATCTCTCACATTTCCCTTTTTGTTAACATTTGAGTCCTTATTGCCATATTTTGATTTATTTTACAGAATTCTGCTTGTGTTAACTTGAAATTAAATTCAGTCCTTATTGCTTGCCTTTCTACGTCTTTCACTCCTCGGAACACATCCTTACGCTATCTCTTGTCATCCTTTGATAAATTTATTCCCAGTAGTACCCCATTCCCAAACTACTATATATCGTCTAGTAGCTAGAAGACGGGACTTTCAGGGAACATTCCAGTATTAACAGCAAGTTGATTTAACACATTACCGGCTTAGAGGGTCGATGGTCATCAGGCATATGCATTTTTGTATGCAGAAACTGAGTTATGAGTGGTTGTAGCAGGATCTGTGCTGATGTTTGTAATGACAAGTCATGTTCATTAGGACAGGACTTGGTACCGTGCGAGTTCTATAGGCACATTCGCTAGTGACGTATTTCTCTTATATCTATCTTCGTATATCGAACCCTATCATAAAATTTCTGATAAACCTTCCCTTCGTTTACACGCCTTGCTGATACTTCTATGAAGATTCAGTTGTCTTCAGGACTTTTGACGTGTCTAAGATATAAAAAGATACACATGTAAATTCCTTTAGATTATATTGTACCATTAAGAGGATTTTCACAGATTCTACTTTGAAACGGTTCCTGCTGAGATCAAAGAAAATAATCGTTCTACATTTGCATTTTGCGTTGGTACAGAAAAAGGTATTCCAAAAGTTTTAATAAATCTGAGCTACAATCAAATGACTTACGTAAATTGAAATACGCTGCCCATTTCCACGACTGCAAGGTAACTTGTTAACGCGACATTCCGGAGATAAAAATCGAAATTTTGGTCATTTTGGTGAAATTTTTCAGTGACTGAAATTGAAAGGATTGAGTTTCTTTTTTCTTGTCACGAAGTTTTTCCGCTGAATTCACACAATTTATCACTGTAATAATGCTTTGTTTTCCAATTGTAATTTTACATTTAAATCCCATTTTTCTCCCATAATATTCTGCCCAATGAAACAAAATTTGTATGGTATATTAAGCTATATTAAGAAACCTGTGTGTGGAATTTTTGATTGCAGAATTTTTTCGAGTAGTAGAGATTTTTAAGTCCAAAATTTTAGAACATAAAAATTTCACAAACTTTATTACGATATATCTCCTTCTATAAATTATGTACAGAAAAATCGATAAGTAGTGCTTTTAAAAGAATTATTATCTACCTAATTACGACTTTACATTATCAAGTAAATTAAATTTCATGAAAAAAATGGAATTAAAAATTTCAAAAATATTTAGGAAAAACTATTAATTGTATATTATGAAAGAAATCTTCGTTATATCTCTTCTTTTATGTAGGTGACATGGCTAAACGGTTAGCGTGCTGGCCTTTGGTCTCAGGGGTCCTGGGTTCGATTCCCGGCAGTGTCGGGAATTTTAACCATCATTGGTTAATTTCTCTGGCACGGGGGCTGCGTGTATGTGTTGTCTTCATCATCATTTCACCCTCATCATGACGCGCAGGTCTCCTACGGAAGTCAGATCAAAAGACCTGCACCTGGCGAGCCGAACATGTCCTCGGACACTCCCGGCACTAGAAGCCATACGCCATTTCATTTATGTAGGTCACATTCCCACAAAATTTTATGAAAATCCATGCATTAGGTAAAAAGTATCTTTTGATCTTCGGAGTGTCGCCTTAAATTCAGGGTCATTGCTACTCTTATTCGGGAATTGTTTGAAATCGCACACCACAGACAATAGTCTAAAAAGGAGGACATGACCGGATAAAAGAGAACGTCTAGTCGTGACCTTACGAATATGACTGAACCTCCGAAGCACAAGAAGAATCTCTCCTTGGCTGGTTGGACGCCTAACACCTGTGGCAGTCTTGCACGTGGCCATGTTCACAGGGCATGAGGAACTCACAAGAAGCTCATTCTCCACGCAATACCATGCAGAGCGACATAAGACACAAGTCCGGATGTTCTGTCAGGACGAACATTCCTATCGACCGCTTGAGTGACGGCAGAAAGTGTCTTCGCGTGCAGTTCCGTTCGGTCATCTAACCGGTAGTGGTACGCTCCACCGCGGCAGCCACGTGCTCATCATCATACCTAGAAAATACTTCAAATAGTTTTGTTTAACTATTATCTCTTCTTAAATGCTTCCGGTAGCAGGGAATGAACATAGAGCTAAAAGAGTTTCCAAATAACGATCGTTCTCCTTTGCCATACCGCAGATTCATTGAAGAACTTTCTGCTTGCTTTCCCAATGACGGCTAACTACATTACTGTGGAAACTTCTGCTATCAACCTGGGGAAGATACCTGTTCGAGGTTTGTACAATGGCTGCAGATACATTGTTTCACAATCAGTAGCTACTGACGCAGGCGTGAATAATCTGGCCAGAGAGAAGGCGTCACCTTCTAGTTGGCCCGCCCCTCCCCTTTCGGAGAGGAGAATGAAAACCTTTCCTAGGTCCTAGGTGAATAATACCATAACCATGAAAGTAACTATCTCTACTTTGCTGTTGTTCGACGTTATGGGTCCATCTGCTGCCAGCATTTCTTCATCGTACTAGCTCCTAGTAGTCTTTATATGCCGGAATCATTTATTCACCTAGTGATGTGGTACTGGGTTTTCAGCCTCGACAGTGCCAAGTAGGCTTTAAGTCCATTCCCAACCGAGGACACACCAAAATAGAAGGACTCTCCCGGATAGCAGCATTATCTTCGGCCGCGAAAGTCTACGAATCATGATTTTTAAATTTTCTATGAATTTGTAATGTTTTAATACAGGACCAATTTCATGACTCTAGATATATTATACGAACGTTCTAACTTACTACGCCTTTTCTACTCTAGCTATTAATGAGACGTTTTGAAACGATGGGAAATGTCACAGAGCAAGAGTGGGCGGTGCGATATGCATAAAAATCTTCATTCTAGTGTAAATATTTCAATACATTTCAGTAAGATTTACAGTACCTATGAAAAGTTTAAGACCACCAGCAAACATCGGTTAACGAACGCTTGGTCCAATATTTATGGTACGAATTGGTCTGCAAATATTTTTGGATTAACTGTGTTGATATACACATTATGAAAAACAACCGTTGAAATATCAAATTAAGTTCAAGAGTTAATTTTTGGAACATTTTGGGAACCTATAAAAGTACCCTACTCTTGGGGGTAAAGGCCACTTTGTTCAATGAACTATAGCAGGTATTATGGCTACTTAATTCTTTTCCAAATTCGTATCCAATGGAGCGTATATTGCCGTAAAAGCCGAAAGTTGAAAATATTACAGGGTCGTTTTTCTGGCTTTTTCACGAGACTCACCTCCCAGTTCGGAGGGTGTCTATAACCTCAGAGACGTCCGGCTCCATGGCTAAATGGTTAGCGTGCTGGCCTTTGGTCACAGGGCTCCCGGGTTCGATTCCCGGCAGGGTCGGGAATCTTAACCATCACTGGTTAATTTCGCTGGCAAGGGGGCTGGGTGTATGTGTTGTCTTCATCATCATTTCATCCTCATCACGACGCGCAGGTCGCCTACGGGAGTCAAATTGAAAGACCTGCACCTGGCGAACCCAACATGTCCTCGGACACTCACGGCACGAACAGCCATACGACATTTCGTTTTTTTTACTTCAAAGATAAGACGTCAGTCGGCGATAATTCTCCAAACCGCGATCTGTACTACGTGAGGAGTGCAAGTTCTGTGACAGTGGCTCATTACAATAATTTTTCTAGCATTTCTAAATACAGTGTAAGTTTTTATTATTTAAATGCGAAATTTCAAAGGAACATCCCCAGAGAAAAGTGACTATATGATACTTTCACCTTTCGGCTTTTATGCCAATATGCACTCTATTGGATAGTTACTTAGAAAAAAAGTAGCTATACACCTTCTCTAGTTTAGTGAACGGGAAGGGCATTACACCCAAAAGTTGGGTATTCTTATAGGTTCTCAAAATGTTAACTGATTTTCGCTGGTGGCCTTAAACTTTTGTTAGGTACTGTACCTTCGTAACTTTCTGTGAATGAAAGCACTGATACAACAGTGGGCAGTAAACACATTAAATGTTTTTTATTGCTAGGGGCTTTACGTCGCACCGACACAGATAGGTCTTATGGCGACGATGGGATGGGAAAGGCCTAGGAGTTGGAAGGAAGCGGCCGTGGCCTTAATTAAGGTACAGCCGCAGCATTTGCCTGGTGTGAAAATGGGAAACCACGGAACACCATCTTCAGGGCTGCCGATAGTGGGATTCGAACCTACTATCCCCCGGACGCAAGCTCACAGCCGCGCGCCTCTACGCGCACGGCCAACTCGCCCGGTCACATTAAATGTAAGTATTAGAGCAAAGATATAAGTTATTCAGATCTCCTGATTGCAAACTGCGGTCTGAGTTATAAAAACACAATGTCAGAAAATATGCTTGCTCTCGTGACAGTAAACTGAACTGAGACTGATTTTCTACGTGCAGTCATCGGTGAGGTAACTTCTGTTGATCATGGCAGGTGGCCGACATGGTCTTGGCGCAGTGCGGCTTCGCTTAACTGCGGAAGAAGTCTAAAAGTAATTTCCCGTATATATGATATACTAGCAAGATACCCGTGCTTCGCTACGGTAATATACTGAAATTTATAATTGAATGCTTATCGTTTTATATTCGTGATCTGACTCATTTACTGAGAGATTACGGCAACGTTCCTCCCATTTTTCAATCTTTCTTTCCAGCAATCGATTTCGTATTTCCCGGGCTAGGTCAAGGTATTCCACCCGGTCAGTTGGGTTCCTAAATCTTAGCCATGCTTTCCTATAAGCATTTTTAATGTGGATCAAATCCTTGAGGAGATCCGGCGTGGTGTCCTCTTAGGTGCCTTGGCGGTACTAAACCGGCGGCCGGACTGCAATCGTAGTCATTACCCGTCCAGGACCCGTTTCCAGCACGGTCCGCACATGTTGACGACGGTCCAGGATATTATTATTATTATTATGATTATTGTTATTATTATTATTATTATTATTATTATTACTATTATTATTATTATTATTATTATTATTATTATTATTATTATTATTATTATTATTATTATTATTATTATTATTATTATTGATGTTCTGGACCCCACAGCAATATGCAAGACCGCTACTTGGCGGTAAAATACATCTGCTGCCATTGTCATTGCTAACAATGTGACCAGCACCATTGTTGCGCGTAGGCAAGTGTGCGGAATTTCTGGCGATACGAATGACATACCTCCGTGTATTATTGACCTTATTATAGAGGTGAACAATTTGACGGCCAATCTCATTCCTATCGTTTATTTCAAATGTGTTTAAATTTTTATTTATATGCCAGGAGAATCTACTCTAATCTAAGAACGTTCTCCGAAGGAAAATATGGCTGTTGAAAAAGAACCCAGGAAAGATTAAAAATGATCGGTTTATGATCAGAATAAGTACATCGCAAGTCTACAGCCTGTTTCCTATCATTCGACAGGATCAGTGATGGAATGATTAAAGCCCCATCTAGCGGCGACAATAGGAATTGTGCCGGCTGCCGAAGCTCCCCTCTGGGGCAATGATCGATGAGTGACAAATGAAATGAAATATTGGACAGTGTTGCTGGAATGAATGATGACAAGGAAAGCCGGAGTATCCGGAGAAAAACCCGTCCCGCCTCCATTTTGTCCAGCACGAATGTCACATGGAGTGTCCGGGATTTGAAACACGGAACCCAGCTGTGAGAGGCCGGCGCGCTGCCGACTGAGCAACGGAGGCTCCTTATAAGTACATTACGAACAGTAAAATCAATTGGTCTCACCTCCTTTTACACCCCACCGCCGTTAAGTTTATTTACCCCCACCCTCCAAAAAATTAAAAGAAGGCGTGTTTCTTTATGTTTAAAGGAGATTCCAAATACCAATGTTCTCGTTTATTACCTTCAGTTTTGAGATATAAGTATCCCCTTAAAAATAATTCACGTTTTTAACTTCCTTCCACACTCCCCTCCCCCCCTCCCTCACAAAGTTATATTAAAGCAGAAAATACTTGTTCCTTTAATAGTAAAGGATCTTCTAAATACCAATTATCACCAATCTAACCTCTTCAGTTTTTGATTTATGTGTCCTCATGAAAGGAATTCAACTCCTTTTCACTCCCGCCCATCCCCCCAAGATTGTTTCCCCCCAAAACGCGCGTTTCTTTGTTTTTAAAGGAGACCAAAATACCAATTTTCACGTCTGTAACAACTTAAGTTTTTATTAGATGTATGTATTCTCATACAATTAAGTCAATTAATTTTTTCTATTCTTTAACACTCCAAATCCCCTTCATTGGATTTTCCGAGAATACGTGTTTGTTTACTTTTAAAGCAGATTCCAAAAAAAAATTTCACGTGTGTAACATCTTCATTTTTGAGATATCAGTAGCCTAATTAAAATAATTCAACACCATTTTCAGTCACTTTTACGCCCCCACCTCCCACTACCCAAGTTGTATTTCCGAAAACTAAAAATACACTTTTCTTTATTTTTAACAGGATAAAAAATGACCATTTTTCACTTCTGTACATGTTAAGTTTTTTGAGATATACTGTAGAAATTCTCATTTTAAAATTTCACCCCATTTTAGTTCCCCTTAAGTGGAGTTTCCAAAGACAAATCACCTATGTTTCTTTACACTTACAGGAGATTCCAAATACCCACTATTTACGTCTGTAACATTTTACGCTTCTCAGATATTCTGTAGATATAGTCTTTCAAAAAATTCACCCCAATTTGCCACTCCAGTTTAACCGCCATTAATTGAATTTTCCAAAAGCAAAAATATTCGTGTTTCTATATTTTTAAAGGAGATCCCATATACAAATTTTCAGTTCTGTAATATCTTCAGTTTCTGGGATATATGTATCCTCATTAAAGGCATTCAACCCATTATTCACCCTTTTACACCCCTCCTATTGGGATTTAGAGAAAACAAAGAAATACGTGTTCCTTTATTTTTAAGGGAGATTCTAAACACCAATTTTTACATCTGTAAACGTTTAAAATTTTAAGATGTAGACACACTCATTTTAAAAATTCACCCCCTTTTCACCCCCCATTATTTGGATTTTCCAAAAACGAAAAAATACCTGTTTCTTTATTTTTAAAGTAGATCCCAAATACTAATTTTCAGGTCTGTAATATCTTCAGGTTCTGAAATATAAGTAGCCTCATTAAAGGCATTCAACCTATTTTTCACCCTTTTCACCCTTCCTATTAGGATTTTCCGAAAACGAAAAAGTACGTGTTTCTTTATTTTTAAAGGAGATTTCTAAATACCAAATTTTACATCTATAAACTTTAAAAGTTTTGAGATATAGATACACTTATTTTAAAAATTTCATCCCCCTTTTCACCCCCCATTATTTGGATTTTCCCAAAACGAAAAAATACCTGTTTCTTTATTTTTAAAGTAGATCAAAAATACCAATTTTCAGGTCTGTAATATATTCAGTTTCTAAGATATAAGTATTCTCTTTAAAGGCATTCAACCCATTTTTCACCCCTTTTCACCCCTCCTATTGGGATTTTCCGAAAACAAAAAATATGTGTTCCTTTATTTTTAATGAAGATTCTAAATACCAATTTTTATATCTCTAAACTTTAAAACTTTTGAGATATAGATGCACTTATTTTAAAAATTCACCCCCCTTTTCACCCTCGCATTAATTGGATTTTCCAAAAACAAAAAAATATGTGTTTCTTTATTTTTGAAGGCGATCAAAAGTACCAATTTTGAGGTCTGTAATATCTTCAGTTTCTGAGTTATATGTAGTCTCTTTAAAGGCATTCAACACATTTTTCACCCCTTTTCACCCCTCCTATTGGGATTTTCCGAAAACAAAAATATACGTGTTTCTTTATTTTTAAAGAAGATTCTAAATACCAATTTTCACATCTGTAAACTTTTAAAGTTTTGAGATATAGACACACTCATTTTTAAATTTCACCCCCCTTTTCACCCCCTTAGCGACGGAATATCCAAAAATCCTCTCTTAGCGAGCACCTACATCTTAATATGAATATATGCCCAAAATTTCATTTCTTTATGTCCAGTAGTTTTGGCTCGGCGATGATGAATCAGTCAGTCAGTCAGTCAGGACAAGCTACTTTATATATATAGACTAGCAAGATACCCGTGCTTCGCTACGGTATTATACTGAAATTTATAATTGAATGCTTATTGTTTTAGATATATAATCCGCCGAAATTTGTGATCTGACTCGTTTTCGGCGAGAATCCACCAAAATTCCCGATCTGACTCGTTTTCTATTAGATTACGGCGTGTCTCCTCCCATTTTTCAATCTTCCTTTCCAGCAATCGATTTTGTACTTCCCGGGCTAGGCTCAGGTATTCCTCCCGGTCAGTTGGGTCCGTAAATCTTTGCCATCTTTTCCTATAATCATTTTTGATATGGATAAAATCCTTCAGAAGATACGGCGTGGTGTCAAATTGGGTGCCTTGGCGGCACTGAACACGCGGCCGGACTGCATTCTTAGTCATTAGCCGTCCAGGAGCCGTTTCCAGCGCGTCAGCACATTTGACGACGGTCCGGAACATTATTATTATTATTATTATTATTATTATTATTATTATTATTATTATTACTATTATGTGTAGCTGGAATGGTTGATGACAGGGAAAACCGGAGTATCCGGAGAAAAACCTGTCCCGCCTCCGTTTTGTCCAGCACGAATGTCACATGGAGTGACCGGGATTTGAACCACGGAACCCAGCTGTGAGAGGCCGGCGCGCTGCCGCCTGAGCCACGGAGGATCCTTATAAGTACATTAATAACAGTAAAATCAATTGGTCTCACCTCCTTCTACACCCCACCGCCGTTAAGTTTATTTACCGCACCCCCCCCCAAAAAAAAAAATTAAAAGAAGGCTTGTTTCTTTATGTTTAAGTAAGATTCCAAACACCAATGTTCACGTCTATTACCTTTAGTTTTGAGGTATAAGTATCCCCATAAAAGTAATTTACTTTTTTCATTTCATTTCACACTACTCCCCCCCCCCCCACCTAAGTGAACTTTCCCGCAAAAATACTTGTTTCTTTAATAGTAAAGGATCTTCTAAATACCAATTATCACGACTCTAAATTCCTCAGTTTTTTATTTATGTGTCCTCATGAAAGGAAATCGACTCCTTTACACTCCCGCCCTCCAAGATGGTTTCCCGCCCAAAACGCGTTTTTCTTTGTTTTTAAAGGAGATCCAAATACGAATTTTCACGTCTGTAACAACTTTAGTTTTTATTAGATGTATGTATTCTCATACAATTAAGCCAATTAATTATTCAATTCATTCATCCCCCCCCCCCCCCGGTTCATTGGATTTTAAGAGAATACGTGTTTCATTACCTTTAAAGCAGATTGAAAATATCAAATTTCACGTCTGTAACATCTTCATTTTTGATATATCAGTAGCCTAAATAAAATAATTCAACACCATTTTCAGTCACTTTTACCGCCCCCCCCTCCGCCAAAGTGATATTTCCGAAAACTAAAAATACACGTTTCTTTATGTTTAATAGAGATAAAAAAATACCATTTTTCACTTCTGTAACATGTTAAGTTTTTTTTAGATATACTGTAAAAATTCTCATTTTAAAATTTCACCCCTTTTGAATTCCCCTTAAGTGGAGTTTCCAAAAACAAATCACCTATGTTTCTTTACATTTACAGGAGATTCCAAACACCCACTTTTTACGTCTGTAACATTTTACGTTTCCAAGATATTCTGTAGATATAGTCTTTCAAAAAATTCACCCCAATTTGTCACTCCTGTTTAACCGCCATTAATTGGATTTTCCAAAAACAAAAAAATACGTGTTTCTTTTCAAAGGAGATCCCAAACACCAATTTTCATGTCTGTAATATCTTCAGGTTCTGAAATATAAGTAGACTCATGAAAGGCATTCGACCCCTTCTTCAACCTTTTCCATCCTTCCTATTAGGATTTTCCGAAAACAAAATATACGTGTTTCTTTATTTTTAAAGGAGATTCTAAATACCAATTTTCACATCTATAACGTTTAAAAGTTTTGAGATATAGATACACTCATTTTAAAATATTACCCCCTTTTCACCCTCCCAATAATTGGCTTTTGCAAAAACAAAAAAATACGTGTTCCTTTATTTTTAAAAGAGATCAAAAGTACCAATTTTCAGGTCTGTAATTTCTTCAGTTTCTGAGATATAAGTACCGGTATCCTGATTAAAGGCATTCAACCCCTTTTTCACCCCTTTTCACCGCTCCTATTGGGATTTTCTGAAAACTAAAAAATACGTGTTTCCTTATTTTCAAAGAAGATTCTAAATACCAATTTTTACATTTGTAAACTTTTAAAGTTTTGAGATATAGGTGCACTCATTTTAAAACTTCACCCCCCCTTTTCACCCCCTTGGCAACGGAATATCCAAAAATCCTCTCTGAGCGAGCACCTACATCTTAATATGAATGTATCCCCAAAATTTCATTTCATTATGTCCAGTAGTTTTGGCTCGGCGATGATGAATCAGTCAGTCAGTCAGGACAAGCTATTTTATATATATACTAGCAAGATACCCGTGCTTCGCTACGGTATTATACTGAAATTTATAATTGAATGCTTATTGTTTTAGATATATAATCCGCCGAAATTCGCGATCTGACTCGTTTTCTGCGAGAATCCACCAAAATTCCCGATCTGACTGTTTTTCTATGATTTTACCGCACGTTTCCTCCCATTTTTAAATCTTCCTTTCCAGCAATCGATTTCGTACTTCCCGGGCTAGGACCATGTATTCCACCCGGTCAGTTCGGTCCCTAAAAGTTTGCCATCTTTTCCTATAAGCATTTTTAATATGGATCAAATTCTTGAGGAGATTCGGCGTGGTGTCTTCTTGGGTGCCTTGGCAGTACTGAACCCGCGGCCAGACTGCATTTGTAGTCATTACCCGTCCAGAACCGTTTCCAGCGCGGTCCGCACATTTGACGACGGTCCAGAATATTATTATTATTATTATTATTATTATTATTATTATTATTATTATTACTATTATTATTATTATTATTATTATTATTATTATTATTATTATTATTATTACTATTATTATTATTATTATTATTATTATTATTATTATTATTATTATTATTATTATTATTATTATTATTATTATTATTATTATTATTATAGATGTTCTGGACCCCACAGCAAGATGCTAGACCGCTAATTGGCGGTAAATTCCATCTGCTGCCATTGTCATTTTTGACATTGTGACCAGCACCTATGTAGCGCGTAGGCAAGTACGCGGAAATTCTGGCGATACGAATGACATACTTCCGTGCATTATTGACCTTATTATAGAGGTGAACAATTGGACAGTCAATCTCATTCCTATCGTTTATTTCAAATGTTTTTAATTTTTATTTATATGCCAGGAGAATCTACTGTAATCAAAGAACGTTCTCCGAAGGAAAAGATGGCTCTTGAAAACGAACCCAGGAAAGATTAAAAATGATCGGTTATGCTCAGAATAAGTACACCGAAAATCCACAGCCTGTTTCCAGTCATTCGACAGGGTCAGGAATGGAATGAATATACAGTAAAATCAATTGGTCTAACCTCCTTTTACACCCCACCGTCGTTAGTTTCATCCCCCCCCCCACGCAAAAAAGAAAAGAAGGCGTGTTTCTTTATGTTTAAAAGAGTTTCCAAACTCCATTGTTCACGTCTATAACCTTCAGTTTTGAGATATAAGTATCCCCATAAAAATAATTCAATATTTTCACATCTTTCACACTCCACCCCCCCCCCCCCCCTAAGTGAATTTTCCTGCAACAAACTCGTTTCTTTAATTGTAAAGTATCTTCTAAATACCAATTATCACGACTCTAACTTCTTCAGTTTTTGATTTATGTGTCCTCATGAAAGGAACTCAACTCCTTTTCACTCCCGCCCCCTCCAAGATTATTCCCCCCCAAAACGCGTTTTTCTTTGATTTTAAAGGAGATCCAAATACAAATTTTAACGCCTGTAACAAATATAGTTTTTATTAGATGTAAGTATTCTCATACAATTAAGTCTATTAATTTTTCAATAATTTCACCCCACCCCCTCATTGGATTTTCAGAAATTACGTGTTTCTTTACTTTTTAAAGCAGATTCAAAACATCAAATTTCACGTCTGTAACATCTTCATTTTTGAGATATCAGTAGCCTAATTAAAATAAATCAACACTATCTTCAGTCAATTTTACCCCCCCCCCTCCACCCAAGTGGTATTTCCGAAAACTAAAAATACATTTTTCTTTATTTTTAATAACATAAAGAATACAATTTTTCAATTCTGTAACATATTAACTTTTTTGAGATATACTGTAGAAATTCTCATTTTAAAATTTCACCACTTTTAGTTCCCCTTAAGTGGAGTTTCCAAATACAAATCACCTATGTTTCTTTACATTTACAGGAGATTCTAAATACACACTTTTTACGTCTGCAACAATTTACGTTTCTCAGATATTCTGTAGATATAGTCTTTCAAACAATTCACCCCAATTTGTCACTCCTGTTCAACCGCCATTAATTGGATTTACCAAAAGCAAAAAAATACGTGTTTCTTTGTTTTTAAAGGAGATCCCATATACAAATTTTCAGTTCTGTAATATCTTCAGTTTCTGAGATATATGTATCCTCATTAAATGCATTCAACCTATTATTCACCCTTTTAAACCCATCCTATTGGGATTTACAGAAAAGAAAAAAATACGTTTTCCTTCATTTTTAAGGGAGATTCTAAATACCAATTTTTACATCTGTAAACTTTTAAAGTTTTAATATGTAGACACACTTATTTTAAAAATTCACCCCCCCTTTTTCACCCCCCATATTTGGATTTTCCAAAAACGAAAAAATACCTGCTTCTTTAGTTTTAAAGTAGATCCCAAATACCAATTTTCAGGTCTGTAATATCTCCAGGTTCTGAAATATAGTTAGCCTCATTAAAGGCATTCAATCTTTTTTTCACCCTTTTCCACCCTTCCTATTGGGATTTTCCGAAAACAAAAAATACATGTTTCTTTATTTTTAAAGGAAATTCTAAATACCAATTTTTAATCTATAAACTTTAAAAGTTTTGAGATATAGATACACTCATTTTAAAAATAAGCCCTCTTTTCACCCCCCCCCCCATTAATTGGATTTTCCGAAACTAAAAAAATACGTGTTTCTTTATTTTTAAAGGAGATTCCAAACACCAGTTTTCAGGTCTGTAATATCTTCAGGTTCTGAAATATAAGTAGCTACATTAAAGGCATTCAACCCGTTTTTCACCCTTTTCCACCCTTCCTATTGGGATTTTCCGAAAACAAAAAAATATGTGTTTCTTTATTTTTAAAGGAGATTCTAAATACCAAATTTTACATCTATAAGCTTTAAAAGTTTTGAGATATAGATACACTCATTTTAAAATTTCACCCCCTTTTCAGCCCCACCATGAATTGTATTTTCCAAAAACAAAAAATACGTGTTTCTTTATTTTTAAAGGAGATCCCAAACACAAAATTTCAAGTCTGTAATATCTTCAGTTTCTGAGATATAAGCATTCTCTTTAAAGGCATTCAACCCTTTTTCACCTCTTTATACCCCTCCTATTGGGATTTTCCGAAAACAAAGAAATGCGTGTTTCTTTATTTTTAATGAACATTCTAAATACCAATTTTTACTTCTGTAAACTTTAAAAGTTTTGAGATATAGATGCACTCATTTAAAAAATTAACCCCCCTTTTCACCCTCCTATTAATTGGATTTTCCAAAAACAAAAAAATACGTGTTTCTTAATTTTTAAAAGCGAACAAAAGTTCCAATTTTCAGGTCTGTAATGTCTGCGGTTTTTGAGATATAAGTACCGGTATCCTGATTAAATGGCATTCAACCACTTTTTTACCCTCTTTCACCCATCCTATTGGGATTTTCTGAAAATAAAAAAATACGGATTTCCTTATTTTTAAAGAAGATTCTAAATACCAATTTTCACATGTGTAAACTTATAAAGTTTTGAGATATAGGTACACTCATTTTAAAATTTCACACCCCCTTTTCACCCCCTTAGCGACGGAATATCGAAAAATCCTCTCTTAGCGAGCACCTACATCTTAATATGAATATATCTTCAAAATTTCATTCATTTATGTCCAGTAGTTTTGGCTCGGCGATGATGAATCAGTCAGTCAGTCAGGACAAGTTACTTTATATATATACTAGCAAGGTACCCGTGCTTCGCTACGGTATTATACTGAAATTTAGAATTGAATGCTTATTGTTTTAGATATATAATCCGCCGAAATTCGCGATCTGACACATTTTCAGCGATAATCCACCAAAATTCCCGATCTGACTCGTTTTCTATTAGATTACGGCACGTTTCCTCCCATTTTTCAATGTTCCATTCCAGCAATCGATTTCGTACTTCCCGGGCTAGGCTCAGGTATTCTTCCCGGTCAGTTGGGTCCGTAAATCTTTGCCATACCGTATTTTCCTATAATCATTTTTAATATGGATAAAATCCTTCAGGAGATCCGGCGTGGTGTCATATTGGGTGCCTTGGCGGCACTGAACCCGCGGCCGGACTGCATTCTTAGTCATTACCCGTCCAGGAGCCGTTTCCAGCGCGGTCCGCACAATTGACGACGGTCCGGAACATTATTATTATTATTATTATTATTATTATTATTATTATTATTATTATTATTATTATTACTATTATGTGTTGCTGGGATGAACGATGACAGGGAAAACCGGAGTATCCGGAGAAAAACCTGTCCCGCCTCCGTTTTGTCCAGCACGAATGTCACATGGAGTGACCAGGATTTGAATCACGGAACCCAGCTGTGAGAGGCCGGCGCGCTGCCGCTGAGCAACGGAGGATCCTTATAAGTACATTAAGAACAGTAAAACCAATTGGTCTCACCTCCTTTTACACCCCAACGCCGTTAGTTTTTATTGCCAACCCCCCCCCCCCCAAAAAAAAAAAATTAAAAGAAGGCGTGTTTCTTTATGTTTAAGGGAGATTCCAAACACCAATGTTCACGTCTATTACCTTCAGTTTTGAGATATAAGTATCCCCATAAATATAATTTACTTTTGTCACTTCATTTCAAACTACACCCCCCCCCCTAAGTGAATTTTCCCGCAAAAAAGTACATGTTTCTTTAATAGTGAAGGATCTAAATACCAATTATCACGACTCTAACTTCTTCACTTTTTGATTTGTGTGTCCTCATGAAAGGAATTCAACTCCTTTACACTCCCGCCCCCCAAGATGGTCCCCCCCCCAAAACGCGTTTTTCTTTGTTTTTAAAGGAGATCCAAATACGAATTTTCACGTCTGTAACAACTTTAGTTTTTATTAGATGTATGTATTCTCACACAATTAAAGTCAATTAATTTTTCAATTCTTTCACCCCCCTCCACCCGCTTCATTGGATTTTCCGAGAATACGTGTTTCTTTACTTTTAAAGCAGATTGCAAATATCAAATTTCACGTCTGTAACATCTTCATTTTTAAGATATCAGTAGCCTAATTAAAAGAATTCAACACCATTTTCAGTCACTTTCACCCCCCCCCCCTCCACCCAAGTGGTATTTCTGAAAATTAAAAATACACGTTTCTTTATGTTTAATACAGATAATAAATACCATTTTTCACTTCTGTAACATGTTAAGTTTTTTTAGATATACTGTAAAAATTCTCATTTTAAAATTTCACCCCTTTTGGGTTCCCCTTAAGTGGAGTTTCCAAAAACAAATCACCTATGTTTCTTTACATTTACAGGAGATTCCAAACACCCACTTTTTACGTCTGTAACATTTTACGTTTCCAAGATAATCTTTCAAAAATCCACCCCAATTTGTCACACCGCCATTAATAGGATTTTCCAAAAAATTAAAAAAATATGTGTTTCTTTATTTTTAAAGGAGATCCCATATACAAATTTTCAGTTCTGTAATATCTTCCGTTTCTGAGATACATGTATTCTCATTTAAGGCATTCAACCCCTTTTTCACCTCTTTTCACCCCTCCAATTGGGATTTACAGGAAATAAAAAAATACGTGTTCCTTTATTATTAGAGAAGATTCTAACTACCAATGTTTACATCTGTAAATTTTAAACTTTTAAGATGTAGACACGTTCATTTTAAAAAATTAACCCCCCTTTTCACCCCTCAATATTTGGATTTTCCAAAAACGAAAAAATACGTGTTTCTTTACAGTTAAAGTAGATCCCAAATACCAATTTTCAGGTCTGTAATATCTTCAGGTTCTGAAATATAAGTAGCCTCATTAAAGGCATTCAACACATTATTCACCCTTTACTCCCTTCCTATTGGGATTTTCCGAAAACAAAAGAATACGTGTTTCTTTATTTTTAAAGGAGATTCTAAATACCAATTTTTACATCTATAAACTGTAACAGTTTTGAGATACAGATACACTCATTTAAAAAAATCACCCCCTTTTCATCCCCCCCATTAATTGGATTTTCGAAAAACAAAAAGTACGTGTTTCTTTATTTTTAAAGGAGATCCCAAACACCAATTTTCAGGTCTGTAATATCTTCAGTTTCTGAAATATAAGTAGCCTCATCAAAGGCATTCAACCCCTTTTTCACTCCTCTTCAGCCCTCCTATTGCGATTTTCCGAAAACAAAAAAAATACATGTTTCTTTATGCTTAATGAAGATTCTAAATACCAATTTTTACACCTGCAAACTTTAAAAGTTTGGAGATATAGATTCACTCATTTTAAAAATTCACCCCCTTTTCACCCTCCCATTAATTGGATTTTCCAAAAACAAAAAAATACGTGTTTATTTATTTTTAAAAGAGATCAAAAGTACCAATTTTCAGGTCTGTAATATGTTCAGTTTCTGAGATATAAGTACTGGTATCCTGATTAAGGGCATTCAACCCATTTTCCCCATTTTCACCCCCTTTTCACCCCTCCTATTGCGATTTTCTGAAAACAAAAAAATACGTGTTTCCTTATTTTTAAAGAAGATTCTAAATACCAATTTTTACATCTGTAAACTTTTAAACTTTCGAGATATAGACACACTCATTTTAAAATGTCCCCCCCTCTTTTCACCCCTTAGCGAAGGCATATCCAAAAATCCTCTCTTAGCGAGCACCTACATCTTAATATGAATATATCCCCAAAATTTCATTTCATTACGTCCAGTAGTTTTGGCTCTGCGATGATGAATCAGTCAGTCAGTCAGTCAGTCAGTCAGGACAAGTTATTTTATATATATAGATAGACTAGCAAGATACCCGTGCTTCGCTACGGTAATATACTGAAATTTATAATTGAATGCTTATCGTTTTATATACAACCCGCCGATATTCGTGATCTGACTCGTTTACTGAGAGATTACGGCAACGTTCCTCCCATTTTTCAATCTTTCTTTCCAGCAATCGATTTCGTATTTCCCGGGCTAGGTCCAGGTATTCCACCCGGTCAGTTGGGTTCCTAAATCTCTAGCCATGCTTTCCTATAAGCATTTTTTATGTGGATCAAATCCTTGAGGAGATCCAGCGTGGTGTCCTCTTAGGTGCCTTGGCGGTACTAAACCGGCGGCCGGACTGCAATCGTAGTCATTACCCGTCCAGGACCCGTTTCCAGCACGGTCCGCACATGTTGACGACGGTCCAGGATATAATTATTATTATTATTATTATTATTATTATTATTATTATTATTATTATTATTATTATTATTATTATTATTATTATTATTGATGTTCTGGACCCCACAGCAATATGCAAGACCGCTACTTGGCGGTAAAATACATCTGCTGCCATTGTCATTGCTAACAATGTGACCATCACCATTGTTGCACGTAGGCAATTGTGCGGAATTTCTGGCGATACGAATGACATACCTCCGTGTATTATTGATCTTATTATAGAGGTGAACAATTTGACGGCTAATCTCATTCCTATCGTTTATTTCAAATGTGTTTAAATTTTTATTTATATGCCAGGAGAATCTACTCTAATCTAAGAACGTTCTCCGAAGGAAAATATGGCTGTTGAAAAAGAACCCAGGAAAGATTAAAAATGATCGGTTTATGATCAGAATAAGTACATCGCAAGTCTACAGCCTGTTTCCTATCATTCGACAGGATCAGTGATGGAATGAGTAAAGCCCCATCTAACGGCGACAATAGGAATTGTGCCGGCTGCCGAAGCTCCCCTCTGGGGCAATGATCGATGAGTGACAAATGAAATGAAATATTGGACAGTGTTGCTGGAATGAATGATGACAGGGAAAGCCGGAGTATCCGGAGAAAAACCTGTCCCGCCTCCATTTTGTCCAGCACGAATGTCACATGGAGTGTCCGGGATTTGAAACACGGAAACCAGCTGTGGGAGGCCAGCGCGCTGCCGACTGAGCAACGGAGGCTCCTTATAAGTACATTACGAACAGTAAAATCAATTGGTCTCACCTCCTTTTACACCCCACCGCCGTTAAGTTTATTTACCGATCCCACAAAAAAATAAAAAAATAAAAGAAGGTGTGTTTCTTTATGTTCAAAGGAGATTGCAGTCACCAATGTTCACGCGTATTACCTTCAGTTTTGAGATATAAGAATCCCCATAAAAATAATTCACTTTTTTTCACTTCCCTTCACACTCCCCCCCCCCCCCCCCACATAAGTGAATTATCCGGCAAAAAATACTTGTTTCTTTAATAGTAAAGGATCTTCTAAATTTCAATTATCACCACTCTAACCTCTTCAGTTTTTGATTTATGTGTCCTCATGAAAGGAATTCAACTCCTTTTCACTCCCGCCCCCCCCCCTCCAAGATTGTTTCCCCCCCAAAACGCGCTTTTCTTTGTTTTTAAAGGAGATCAAAATACCAATTTTCACGTCTGTAACAACTTTAGTTTTTATTAGATGTATGTATTCTCATACAATTAAGTCAATTAATTTTTTCTATCCTTTAACACTCCAAATCCCCTTCATTGGATTTTCCGAGAATACGTGTTTGTTTACTTTTAAAGCAGATTCCAAAAATAAAATTTCACGTGTGTAACATCTTCATTTTTGAGATATCAGTAGCCTAATTAAAAGAATTCAACACCATTTTCAGTCACTTTTACCCCCCACCCCCCACTACCCAAGTTGTATTTCCGAAAACTAAAAATACACTTTTCTTTATTTTTAATAGGATAAAAAAATGACCATTTTTCACTTCTGTACATGTTAAGTTTTTTGAGATATACTGTAGAAATTCGCATTTTAAAATTTCACCCCATTTTAGTTCCCCTTAAGTTGAGTTTCCAAAGACAAATCACCTATGTTTCTTTACAATTACAGGAGACTCCAAACACCCACTATTTACGTCTGTAACATTTTACGCTTCTCAGATATTCTGTAGATATAGGCCTAGTCTTTCAAAAAATTCACCCCAATTTGCCACTCCTGTTTAACCGCCATTAATTGAATATTCCAAAAGCAAAAATATACGTGTTTCTATATTTTTAAAGGAGATCCCATTTACAAATTTTCAGTTCTGTAATATCTTCAGTTTCTGGGATATATGTATCTTCATTAAAGGCATTCAACCCATTATTCACCCTTTTACACCCCTCCTATTGGGATTTAGAGAAAACAAAGAAATACGTGTTCCTTTATTTTTAAGGGAGATTCTAAACACCAATTTTTACATCTGTAAACGTTTAAAGTTTTAAGATGTAGACACACTCATTTTAAAAATTCACCCCCCTTTTCACCCCCCATTATTTGGATTTTCCCAAAACGAAAAAATACCTGTTTCTTTATTTTTAAAGTAGATCCCAAATACTAATTTTCAGGTCTGTAATCTATTCAGTTTCTAAGATATAAGTATTCTCTTTAAAGGCTTCCGAACCCATTTTTCACCCCTTTTCACCCCTCCTATTGGGATTTTCCGAAAACAAAAAAATACGTGTTCCTTTATTTTTAATGAAGATTCTAAATACTAATTTTTACATCTCTAAACTTTAAAACTTTTGAGATATAGATGCACTCATTTTAAAAATTCACCCCCCCTTTCACCCTCGCATTAATTGGATTTTCCAAAAACAAAAAAATATGTGTTTCTTTATTTTTCACAGCGATCAAAAGTACCAATTTTGAGGTCTGTAATATCTTCAGTTTCTGAGATATAAGTAGCGTATCCGGATTAAAGGCATTCAACCCCTTTTTCACCCTTTTTCACCCCTCCTATTGGGATTGTCTGAAAACAAAAAAATACGTGTTTCCTTATTTTTAAAGAAGATTCTAAATACCAATTTTCACATCTGTAAACTTTTAAAGTTTTGAGATATAGACACACTCATTTTAAAATTTCACCCCCCTTTTCACCCCCTTAGCGACGGAATATCCAAAAATCCTCTCTTAGCGAGCACCTACATCTTAATATGAATCTATGCCCAAAATTTCATTTCTTTATGTCCAGTAGTTTTGGCTCGGCGATGATGAATCAGTCAGTCAGTCAGTCAGTCAGTCAGTCAGGACAAGCTACTTTATATATATAGACTAGCAAAATACCCGTGCTTCGCTACGGTATTATACTGAAATTTATAATTGAATGCTTATTGTTTTAGATATATAATCTGCCGAAATTCACGATCTGACTCGTTTTTTGCAAGAATCCACCAAAATTCCCGATCTGACTCGTTTTCTATTAGATTACGGCACGTTTCCTCCCATTTTTCAATCTTCCTTTCCAGCAATCGATTTCGTACTTCCCGGGCTAGGCTCAGGTATTCCTCCCGGTCAGTTGGGTCCGTAAATCTTTGGCCATCTCTTCCTATAATCATTTTTAATATGGATAAAATCCTTCAGAAGATACGGCGTGGTGTCATGTTGGGTGCCTTGGCGGCACTGAAGAAGCGGCTGGACTGCATTCTTAGTCATTACCCATCCAGGAGCCGTTTCTAGCGCGGTCCGCACATTTGACGACGGTTCGGAACATTATTATTATTATTATTATTATTATTATTATTATTATTATTATTATTATTATGTGTTTCTGGAATGAATGATGACAGGAAGAACGGGAGTATCCGGAGAAAAACCTGTCCCGCCTCCGTTTTGTCCAGCACGAATGTCACATGTAGTGACCGGGATTTGAACCACGGAACCCAGCTGTGAGAGGCCGGCGCGCTGCCACCTGAGCAACGGAGGATCCTTATAAGTACATTAAGGACAGTAAAATCAATTGGTCTCACCTCCTTTTACACCCCAACGCCGTTAAGTTTATTTACAGCCAACCCTCCCCCCCCAAAAAAAAATAATTAAAAGAAGGCGTGTTTCTTTAAGTTTAAAGGAGATTCCAAACACCAATGTTCACGTCTATTACCTCCAGTTTTGAGATATATGTATCCCCATAAAAATAATTCACTTTTTTCACTTCATTTCACACTGCTCCCCCCTCCCCCTAAGTGAATTTTCCCGCAAAAAGTACTTGTTTGTTTAATAGTAAAGGATCTTCTAAATACCAATTATCGCGACTCTAACTTCTTCAGTTTTTGATTTATGTGTCCACATGAAAGGAATTCAACTCCCTTACACTCCCGCCCCCAAAAATGGTTTCCCCTCAAAACGCGTGTTTCTTTACTTTTAAAGCAGATTGCAAATATCAAATTTCACGTCTATAACGTCTTCATTTTTGAGATATCAGTAGCCTAATTAAAAGGATTCAACACCATTTTCAGTCACTTTTACCCCCTCTCCACCCAAGTGGTATTTCCGAAAACTAAAAATACACGTTTCTTTATGTTTAATAGAGATAAAAAAATACCATTTTTCACTTCTGTAACATGTTAAGTTTTTAGATTTACCGTAAAAGTTCTCATTTAAAAATTTCACCCCTTTTGAGTTCCCCTTAAGTGGAGTTTCCAAAAACAAATCACCTATGTTTCTTTACATTTACAGGAGATTCCAAACACCCACTTTTTACGTCTGTAACATTTTACGTTTCCAAGATATTCTGTAGATATAGTCTTTCAAAAATTCACCCCAATTTGTCACTCCTATTTAACCGCCATTAATTTGAATTTCCAAAAACTAAAAAAATACGTGTTTCTTTATTTTTAAAGGAGATCCCTTATACAAATTTTCAGTTCTGTAATATCTTCCGTTTCTGAGATATATGTATCCTCATTAAAGGCATTCAACCCATTTTTCACCCTTTTACACCCCTCCTATTGGGATTTACAGGAAACAAAAAAATACGCGTTTCTTTATTTTTAGAGGATATTCTAACTACCAATTGTTACATCTGTAAATTTTAAAGTTTTAAGATGTAGATACACTCATTTTAAAAAATCACCCCCCCCCTTTTCACCCCCCCCCCCCCAATATTTGGATTTTCCAAAAACGAAAAAATGTGTGTTGCTTTACATTTAAAGTAGATCCCAAATACCAATTTTCAGGTCTGTAATATCTTCAGGTTCTGAAATATAAGTAGCCTCATTAAAGGCATTCAACCCATTATTCACCCTTTTACAGCCTTCCTATTGGGATTTTCCGAAAACAAAAAAATACGTGTTTCTTTATTTTTAAAGGAGATTCTAAATACCAATTTTCACATCTGTAAACTTTTAAAATTTTTATATGTAGATACACTCATTCTAAAAATTCACACCCCTTTTCACCCCCCCCCCCATTATTGGATTTTCCAAAAACGAAAAATACCTGTTTCTTTATTATTTTTAAGTAGATCCCAAATACCAATTTTCAGGTCTGTAATATCTTCAGGTTCTGAAATATAATTAGCCTCATTAAAGGTATTTAACATATTTTCACCCTTTTCCACCCTTCCTATTGGGATTTTCCGAAAAGAAAAATATACGTGTTTCTTTATTTTTAAAGGAGATTCTAAATACTAATTTTTACATCTATAAACTTTAAAAGTTTTGTTATATATATAGATACACTAATTTTAGAAATTCACCCCTTCTTACCCCCCATTAATTGGATTTTCCAAAAACAAAAAAATACGTGGTTCTTTATTATTAAAGGAGATACAAAACACCAATTTTCAGGTCTGTGACATCTTCAGTTTCTGAGATATAAGTATCCTCATTAAATGCATTCAACCCTTTTTTCACCCCTTTCCTCCTTTCCTATTAGGATTTTCCGAAAACAAAAAAATAAGTGTTTCTTTATTTTTAATGAAGATTCTAAATACCAATTTTTACATCTGTAAACTTTCAACGTTTTGAGATATAGATACACTGATTTTAAAAATTCACCCCCCTTTTCACCCTCCCATTAACTGGATTTACCAAAAACAAAAAATACGTGTTTCTTTATTTTTAAAAGAGATCAAAAGTACCAATTTTCAGGTCTGTAAAACCTTTAGTTTCTGAGATATAAGTACCGGTATCCTGATTAAAGGCATTCAACCCTTTTTTCACCCTTTTTCGCCCCTCCTATTGGGATTTTCTGAAAACCAAAAAATAAGTGTTTCCTTATTTTTAATGAAGAGTCTAAATACCAATTTTTACATTTGTAAACTTTAAAAGTTTTGAGATATAGATACACTCATTTTAAAATTTCACCCCGCTTTTCACCCCCTTAGCGACGGAATATCCAAAAATCCTCTCTTAGCGAGTACCTACATCTTAATATGAATGTATATCCAAAATTTCATTTCATTATGTCCAGTAGTTTTGGCTCGGCGATGATGAATCAGTCAGTCAGTCAGTCAGTCAGTCAGGACAAGCTATTTTATATATATAGATAGATATTCCGGTTCTGGAACATTTTCCAAACATTAATGGTTGTACGGGCTGTCTCTTTTAATACAAATCCGTAGACTGCACCCAATGCTCATGTATAAATAATAATAATAATAATAATAATAATAATAATAATAATAATAATAATAATAATAATAATAATAATAATAAAGTAAGAATTATTTTAAGTGTCGAAGAAACAAACGACTCGAGGCTGACGTATTTCAGCAACTTCAACTATCTCTGGACTGAACTGAGATCGAACCCGCCAACTTGGGCTGATAAAGCTATCGCTGTACTGTGTGAGCCACTCAGTCTGACTTTATGCCTTTGGGTTTACTATATTTTGTGATGGGTTCAATTCTTAAACATACGCCCAGTTCATGATAACACAGAACAACTCGTATAGGCATAATTTCTCAGGTGTTGGCATCAACGTTTGTTGTAATAACATGCAAGCAACTTGATTTTTAAATTCAATTTTAACTGCTGATCTCATAAAGATCAGATCAAAAATATCTCTATGTTGAATACTTCTGCTAAAAGAAAGATCCACTCTAACCTAAGCTTACTTTTATCTCCAGCATTTAGAATCAAGCAATTTATAAGACATTTACGAAACTTCAAGTAAAATCAATGCCATTAGACACTAATGAAATCAGTTATCGCAAAATAAAGGACAAATTCTGAATACAAGTTTCACGAAATACTGTAATGTGTACTACGTTGCTTCCATTCCACGCCCCGACTTTTGCTTTCTGGTTCAAAGTGGTGAACTCGTGCTTCATCTTCAGTGATAATTCGTTTCAGGAACGTCTCACCTTCGTTAGCATGACGGTCCAGTAGGTGCTGACAGGTTCTCAGACGATTGCGCTTGTCCTCTTCATTGAGTAGTTTTGGAACCCATCCCGAACAGACTTTGTGAAAGTTAAGCCTGTTATGCATGATTTTATATGCAGAAACACGACTTATATGTATATGCTTTGCCACCTCATCAGCACTCACTCGTCTCTTATTCAAGATCATATCACGCTCGTTCAATACTGGCATGAGTTACGGCTGCAGATGGACGCCCAGATCTTTCCTCATCCTTCACGCCCGTGCGACACTTCTTGAACTGTTCACTCCACTGGTAAACAATTCGCTGTAGAAACATATTGTCCCTGTGTTGTTCTGAAAGTTTTCTATGAATTTCCGCTCCTGGTACACCCTCAGACCACAAAAAATGAAATGAAATGGCGTATGGCTTTTAGTGCCGGGAGTGTCCGAGGACATGTTCGGCTCGCCAGGTGCAGGTCTTTTGAATTGACTCCCGTGGGCAACCTGAGCGTGGTGATGAGGATGAAATGATGATGAAGACAACACATACACCCAGCCCCCTTGCCAGCGAAATTAACCAATGATGGTTAAAATTCCCGACTCTGCCGGGAATCGAACCCGGGACCCCTGTGGCCAAAGGCCAGCACGCTAACCATTTAGCCATGGAGCCGGACCCTCAGACCACAAAGCACGGATTATGGAACGCTGTTCTTTCTTGGTGTAAACAGAGAGTGGCCTGACCAACGTTACGTCGCAACAGCGTAAGCTAACTGATCTGATAACGCTGAAACCTATCACAGATGTAGACAAATGTGCCATATAGCGGCTGATGAGCACATAACGCTATACAGCCAACCCAAAGTCAATTAGAGTAAAATTGCAGATGCTTACTGACTTGCCTACGTACTTACTGAGGATTAGATGGGGGCATCTCGGATATATTCAGAGTTTGGTTCTCCTATTCTCAACATCTTAGAGCTACTTCATACATTCGTTGTTGCGAGAATCATTAAGAGGTCAAACTCATTGGGTTCAGTGTGCGTAAGACATACAAGATACTTTTCATACCCTGGTAACTACGTCATGAACCAAATCTTAGACTTCCATGAGTGAAGGAGTCCGTATAATTTCTGACAACCTGTGGACATCTCGGACACAACCAGGGAAATAACATGACATTCGAAGGAGCAGCATGAGCATCAATGTAAGCCATGCAAGAAATTTAATTTGGCTGAGTCATCAAGCAGAATGAGACTGGCTATGTTAGAAATCAGTGACGTGCAGGTAAGGTGAAATATAGAAGGAAACTCGAAGACGCATCAATCATGTATTAAATGTGGTAACCTTATTGTAGAGCGAGATTTTTTATCAGATAAGTAATTCAACACAACTGATGATATGAGTTCGTAGTGTTTCCTGGTTTTCGTGTCAACAGTACTTCGTAAGGTACTTGTTGAAGAGTACAAATTGCCATTATAATATAATTCTATTGAACTCTTGAATATATCTTGAAGTTTCCAATATTAAGGAAATTGATTTTATTTATGCACTAAAGAATTAAAGAGCCATGTTGAGAAAACAAAACCCGACATATCGCTTAGGTTGATTTTAACTGCGGAGAAATGAAATGAAATGAAATGGTGTATGGCTTTTAGTGCTGGGAATCTGAGGACATCTTCGGCTCGCCAGGTGCAGGTGTTTTGAATTGACGCCCGTAGGCAACCTGCGCGTCGTGATGAGGATGAAATGATGACGAAGACGACACATACACCCAGCCCCCGTGCGGGCAAAATTAACCAATGATGGTTAAAATTCTCGATCATGCCGTGAACCTTACCCGGGACCCCTGTGACCAAAGGTCAGAATGCTAACCATTTAGCCACAGAGCCGGACGGAGAAAATCCCTTGGAAGCCACTTGATGTAGCCGTACTGTTTACGGCGAGAAACCCCTCGGAAAAAAATGCAGTTCTTTCAACGAGGATCGTTTTGAAGACAGTCCAGTTTTGTTGAAGAAAGTTTGAAAGATCCGATCAATTCTAGAACTGATCAGTATGATGAATTGTTGCTAAGTAATTATCATTTGACATGTGCATTCCATGGAAAGTGTTCAAGTGTTGTACCAGCTTCTGTACGTTTTCAGTGAAAACAATAAGAAACAATTCGGCCCTATTTGAGCTTCTTTGCTTTCCAGCATTCAGTTTTTATCAACAAAATTATCGTTTTCATGCCCTGAGTGTTACTGGTATGACGAATTTTTCTACCCCACACCACTAGACAGGAATACTACCCGAACGCTGGGCATACGCTGTAACTTCGTAGAGGAAGCTATGTATTATTTTGGAGATATTCATCGTATCAGCTTCAAGGTTGTTATGCCAGGAGAATATTACCTCGCACTAATGCGGCCAAGTATATAAAAAGTAGTATAGTGCGATTCCCGCACTCGGAGTGTTCATAATTATCTTAAATCAACTGAGGAGAGCATTCAAATGATTAAACATTTAACATTCCTAGAAAATAACATAAGAGCACTAAGCATTGTTACCAATTTCAGCCGAGTAAACACATTACTTTTGATAAGAATATCGTCGCCATAAGACCTATCTGTGTCGGTGCGACGTAAAGCCCCTAGCAAAAAAAAAAAAAAATTGATAAGAATAACATCAAAACCGATTAACGAATTAATACACCAGACTCTAAGGAATATAAAACCCCATTGTGCAACAGCCTCGGAGGGCAATTGCATACCAAGCGACCGCTGCTCAGCCCAAAGGCCTGCAGATTATGGGGTGTCGTGTGGTCAGCACAACGAATCCTTTCAGCCGGTATTCTTGGCTTTCTAGACCAGGCCCGCTATCTCACCGTCAGGTAGCTCCTCAACTGTAATCATGTAGGCTGAGGGAACCTCGAAACAGCCCTCAGATCTAAGTAAAAATCACTGACCTGGCAGGGAATCGAACCCGGGGCCTCCTGGTAAGATGCATGCACTCTTCTCCTATACCATGGGGCCGGCACTCTAAGAAAAATGAAATGGCGTATGGCTTTTAGTGCCGGGAGTGTCCGAAGACATGTTCGGCTCGCCAGGTGCAGGTCTTTCGAGTTGATTTCCGTAGGCGACCTGCGCGTTGTGATGAGGATGAAATGATGATGAAGACAACACATACACCCAGCCCCCGTGCCATTGGAATTAACCAATTAAGGTTAAAATCCCCGACCCGGCCGGGAATCGAACCCGGGACCCTCTGAACCGAAGACCAGTACGCTGACCGTTCAGCCAACGAGTCGGACGGCACCCTAAGAAATATGCGTTACTGTAAATACATTTTCCAAAAGAATTAAATATGACCATAACGCATTTCTTCTGTTGGAACTTACTTGAACTAACATTAAAATATTTCCATGTGTCATCGCAAAATCCTTTTCTTCACGACTTGATTTATGTCGCACCGACACATATAGGTCATATGGTGCCGATGGGATAGGAAAGGGCTAGCAGTGGCCGTGGCCTAAATTAAGGTACAGCCACAACATTTGCCTGGCGTGAAAATTGGAAACCACGGAATACCATCTCCAGAGCTGCCGACAGTGGGGTCGAACTCACTACCTCCCGAAAACAAGCTCACAGCTGCGCGTCGCTAACCGCACGGCCAACTCATCAGGAGCCAAATAATTAAAAGGAGACGCTATTACAATACATTCTTCTGTATATAGGCACTTCAGCCGGTGAATCTGAATCGGTAGATATAGATATTCACCATTATACAGGTAAATCTAGCCTTAGGCGAAACTTTGCGCACAAGAATAAAATTGTATTGTAACGCATCAAATACAATCGGACATTAAAATTATTACTATTCATGACATCTTCCACATCCTGCTAAAGTACGGTCTATATGGAATAATCAATGAATCAATACCAAATCTAAGTTGAAATATATAAGTTATTTGGCAAAATAATTGAATCGTGAGCTACCTCTTACTTGTAATTCCGACTTAAATGTGGAATAGAATAGAATAGAATAGAATAGAATAGAATAGAATAGAATAGAATAGAATAGAATAATCTCATCCCCTATTTCCGGACCGTCAGGAATTGGGGAGAGAGGAATCATTTGCTAAAATCCACATTATTTCATACATGCATAATTTTGTTACAATTAACTTATCTATTACTACCTGAAATATTAGGTATACAATTATACCTACCCACTAATTGCACCCGATCTCTAAACTGCAGTCTCTAAGACATTTATTTTTTTCCTTGGCGTTGACATTGTTATATCTTCTAGGACAACATGTACCTTACCCCCCATTAATTCGTGGTAGTGCATGTCTTTATGTCACGAATCTGAACAATGTTATCCTAAGCTTACACTAGACATTATAAATTAACTGAAAGGCTGTATGAAAGAGGTCCACAGTGATCTCAAGGTTAGTATCATACTGAGCCAGACGGAACAGCTCAAGCAAACAGGCTCGATCCTGACTCATTCCGGTGATATTTGAAGGTGATGAATACGCCAGCCTCGTGTTAACATTAATTAGTATCAACTAATACAAGAACACGTCATTTAGCGGCTTCAAATAACTATCAACACCGTCACCATTAACATACCCTTTACCGGGCGAGTTGGCCGTGCGCGTAGAGGCGCGCTGCTGTGAGCTTGCATCCGGGAGATAGTAGGTTCGAATCCCACTATCGGCAGCCCTGAAGATGGTTTTCCGTGGTTTCCCATTTTCACACCAGGCAAATGCTGGGACTGTACCTTAATTAAGGCCACGGCCGCTTCCTTCCAACTCCTAGGCCTTTCCTCTCCCATCGTCGCCATAAGACCTATCTGTGTCGGTGCGACGTAAAGCCCCTAGCAAAAAAAAAAAAAAAAAAAAGAAACATACCCTTTAAAAAGTATTTCCAATATCATGCGAGTAAATAGATCTTTGCATTTCGAGTAGGCCTAATGTGAATTTATATTTCAGGCATTTGAATAAATTTCACTTCATATTTCATGTCTCATATCATAAACGGTATTTTTCTTTCGTAAATTGAGCACTTGGTTCGCTTCTTTAGTGTAGTGGTTAGTGTGATTAGCTGCCACCCCCGGGAGACCTGGGTTCGATTCCCGGCTCTGGCACGAAATTTGAGAAGTGATATGAGGACTGCAACAGGGTCCACTCAGCCTCGGTAGGTCAAGTGATTAGAGGGGTTCGATTCTCACCTCAGCCATCCTCCAAGTGAGTTTCTGTCCTTCCCACTTCTTCTCCAGGCGAATACCGGGATGGTACCTAAATTAAGGCCAAGGCCGCTCCCTGCCATCTTCCTCGCCTATCCCTTCCAATCCTCCCATCCCCCGCAAGGCCCCTGTTCAGCATAGCAGGTGAGGAGCCTGGGCGAGGTATTGGTTCTCCTGCCCAGTTGTATCCCCAACCAAATGTGTCACGCTCCGGGACACTGACCTTGAGGTGGTAGAAGTAGAATCCCTCGTTGAGTCCGAGGGAAAAACCAAACCTTGAGTGTAATCGGATTAAGTAATTATCAACAGAGCATTACAAGATGTGCCTCCGTGGCTCAGGCGGCAGCGCGTCGGTCTCTCACCGCTGGGTTCCGTGTTTCAAATCCCGGTTACTCCATGTGAGATTTGTGCTGGACAAGGCGGAGGCGGGACAGGTTTTTCTCCGGGTACTCCGGTTTTCCCTGTCATAATCCATTCCAGCTGCACTCTCCAGTATCATTTCATTTCATCTGTCATTCATTAATCATTGCCCCAGAGGAGTGCGACAGGCTTCGGCAGCCAGCACAATTCCTATCCTCGCCGCTAGATGGGGGCTTCATTCATTCCATTCCTGAACCGGTCGAATGACTGGAAACAGGCTGTGGATTTTCACTACAAGATGTGTTAAGACACCGGTAAAGTAATACCATTTTCCAAACCTTCTACGGCATGAAAGAGAGCATCATTAATGTGAAACATGGTAAACAAGTACATGGAGGTATCTGGATTTATTCTATACAACACCAGAATTTCTTGTTAGAAATAAGGCATTATCATAGGTAAGAGTTGTTGATTTTATTACTGCTCGTGACTGTAATTAAATACAGTGTTCTTCACTTCCTATGTAGGCTACTTAATATTGTATCACACGTTACGTCCCACAATGTGAGTTCAGGGATGGGCTACGAAAACTTCTCGTAATCTATGATTTTAGTCCGAGCGTGGCATGAATTTAAGATGTTCGGAGAGATATACTGTAATTCTGCATTCCATATGTTCAAGGAGATTCTATGATTCCAGGTTCTTCACACGAATTTTAGACCAAACCTGAGATTTTAAGAGAGATTCGGTTACGAGCCAGTTTACGATTTACTCGAATCTGAAATCTTGTAGAGAGTTTTGATCTTAAACCAACCTAAAGATCAGCAAAGATATATAAGTCAGAACTCTTCCTGATATCGAGATTTTCACGGGAATCAGATTCCCAAGCTAGATGACCTCCAGATTTTCAGAGGCAACAGAGTGCGGCCCAGATTTTCATATTTAATGGAGTGGGTGGGATCCTTGACGATGTACAAATTTCCACAGGTAACAGATTCCCATCCTAGACGATACTCAGATCTTAAAAGGGAGCAGCATGCAATCTTAGACAATATCCAGATCTTCAGAGGTATCAGAGTCAGATCTAAGATAACAATAACCGGGCGAGTTGGCCGTGCGGTTAGGGGTGCGCGGCTGAGAGCTTGCATCCGGAGGATAGTGGGTTCGAATCCCACTGTCGACAGCTCTGAAGATGGTTTTCCGTGGTTTCCCATTTTCACACAAGGCAAATGCTGGGGCTGTACCTTAATAAAGGCCACGCCCGCTTCCTTCCAACTCTTAGGCCTTTCCTAACCCATAGTCGCCATAAGACATATCTGTGTCAGGGCGACGTAAAGCAACTAGCCAAAAAAAGATAATAATATAATAATTTCCTGTGGCTATTTCTAGCCTGGTGCAGGCCTTGTAAGGCAGACCCTCCAACGAGGGTGAGCGAATATGTGAACTGCGTGTTTTTGAAGTGAGAGTTGCAGGAATGTTAGGGACAACACAAACACCTAGTCCCCGAGTCAGGGGATATAACCATTTAAGGTTAAATTCTCCGACCCACTCGGGAATCGAGCCCGGGACCCTCTGAACCGAAGGCGACAACGCTGACCATTCATCCAAGGAGACGGACGGATTTTAAATAATAACAGGATATTCGGATAGAACAGAGTCCAGTCCTAGATGACACCAAGATCTTTAGAAGGATCGTAATCCGATCCTAGAAGATATCAAGATATTTCCGAGGCAACAGATCCCGAACCTTGGTGATACTTAGGTTTTCTGAAGGAAAAGAGTCCCGTATTAGACGATACTAAGAATTTCAGAGGAGAGAGAGTTTGATCTTAGACGATACCAAGATTTTCAGAGGGATCACAATCCGATCCTAGACGATCTGAAGATTTTCATAGGGAATAAAGTCAGATTTTTCTGTGTGTGTTTAGTTGTAGCTCAGTAAATTCCAAGATTTTCAGGGATTTTAGGCTGGTTCATTTATTCCCAGGAGAAGCATTAGCCAGGCTCTGTCCTCCGAACCTAAGCAAAGGCCACATTGTTTTCTTCCTGAAATGCAGAAACGAATTATTGTCATTGCATTCATGAAATCCAACAGTTTGAGAGCCGCGTATATCCGTTCAAATTGCTCACAAGTTACAAAGGAGTACGAAATGCCACTCTGTTTCCTAGCATCACGATGGGTTTGCCAGAAAATCCGCTCGTGTTCGTAGGAGTTCTTGCGAGTATAGTAAACAAGACCACACGCTTCTTCATCAAAGAATATTCTGACCTTCAATGAATTTTCACACCATTAAGCAGTTTAACTTCCTGCATCAAGTTTCATCTCATCTCTTCCTTTTCCATTTTATTCAACTTGACGTGTGAATGAAATACGATAGAGAGTCTTAGTAAGGGATACCTGCAGAAGACAGCAATGTTGTTGACATTTAACTACTGCCGCTCATGGCTACACCGCACTGCTAAACAACAGCATCGTAAAAACGCTTCTTTTTCATGCCACTGGGTCATAGTATTCGCTTGGACCACTCATATCTAACGATTATAAATCTCTACGACTACCACTGTTATCAGGTAAGTAGCGCAGAAGTGAATTCAGTCTCTGAAGCTTTTTATTCATGTTCCGAGCTGTCAGCGGAGAGATGGCGTGGAATGACATTAGTAGACGAATAAGTTTGAATGGCGTTTATAAAAGTAGGAAAAATCACAATATGAAGATAAAGATGGAATTCAAGAGGACAAACTGGGGCAAATATTCATTTATAGGAAGGGGAGTTAGGGATTGGAATAACTTACCAAGGGAGACGTTCAATAAATTTCCAATTTCTTTGAAATCATTTAGGTAAAGGCTAGGAAAGCAACAGATGGGGAATCTGCCACCTGGGCGACTGCCCTAAATGCAGATCAGCATTCATTCATTCAAGCATATGCTAAGCATTCAAGTGAATATCTGAGTCTCTCCGTGCAAGTATTGTCGTTTATAATGTAAAACTCCTAATGTAAAACGGAGTTTTACATTATGCTGTATTTCTACGTTTGGATCAGGTCTATGGATTTTCCAGTTGCTTTGTTCTCAAACGTAAATTCTTCACACACAACCAATTTTTTTTTTTTTTTTGCTATTTGTTTTACGTCGCACCAACATAGATATGTCTTATGGCGACGATGGGACTGGAAAGGCCTAGGAATGGGAAGGAAGCGTCCGTGGCCTTAGTTAAGGTACAGCCCCAGCATTTTCCTGGTGTGAAAATGGGAAACCACGGAAAACCATCTTCAGGGCTGCTGACAGTGGGGTTCGAACCCACTATCTCCCGAATACTGGATACTGGCCGCACTTAAGCGACTGCAGCTATCGAGCTCGGTCACAATCAAAGTATCGGAGCCCTAGAACAACCAGTTTGCCGTTTGAACAAAGTTTTGGTTACACCACACGCATTCTTATCAACGTAAGGGAAACCTATCATTTGCTGATGAATGATTTATTTGAAATTCATTCAGGAAATTAGGCAATTTAGTTTGTTAAATGCATGACTTGATACACGTGAATCATTGTACAGTCGAACCTCGATAATATAAATTTCCCGGCCTTTTGTCCCATTGATCACATGTATTTATTTCTCTACTACTCGAATTTTTTTTGCTAGTTGCTTTACGTCGCACCGACACAGGCAGGTCATATGGCGACGATGGGAGAGGAAAGGCCTAGGAGATGGAAAGAAGTGGCCGTGGCCTTAATTAAGGTACAGCCCCAGTATTTGTCTGGTGTGAAAATGGGAAACCACCTGAAACCATCTTCAGGGCTGCCGGCAGTGGTATTCGAACCCACTATCTCCCGGATGCAAGCTCACAGCCGCGCGCCTCTAACCGCACGGCCAACTAGCGCGGTTTGCTCGAAATTAGCTTACACGAATTTCTCGAAGTGAACATTTCCTCCCTTGAAACAAAAATACTCTGTAACTCGAATTTTGTGCAACATTAACTATGCAATACGGCATTTGTGGTTTGTGAGGAACAGTTAACAAGTAAATAAAGGGTTACAGTGATGCTGGGAGCTAATATGACGGAAATCAAAAAACTAAAATTTCTAGTGATAGGAAAAACGGCGAATTAATTACCGTTCACGTACGGAAGCAATCCCAGAATTCGCAGATTATAGGCTACATTAACGAATCTCGGCTGCGTGGTATTAACGAGAAGTTTCAACGTGAAGGGAGGAAAGGTTAACAGTAACAAGCAGAAGAGAGTGACGGATGTTTTCCAAAGGTGTTATTGGAGGTATGTTTCTTGTTACACTACTGTACGTACTGTATCCTGTCTTCTAAAGAGTTACTATAATAAGCACTATAATTAAAGTGATACCGTAAAAGAGTTTGTATATTTTTACGTACTGTTAAAAATAATGCCAGCTCCGTGGTTTAGGGGTAGCGTGCCTGCCTCTTACCTGGAGGCCCCGGGTTCGATTCCCGACCAGGTCAGGGATTTTCACCTGGACCTGAGAGCTGGTTCGAGGTCCACTCAGCCTACGTGATTAGAATTGAGCAGCTATCTGACGGTGAGGTAGCGGCCCCGGTCTAGAAAGCCAAGAATAACGGCTGAGATGATTCGTCGTGCTGACCACACGACACCTCGTAATCTGCAGGCCTTCGGGCTGAGCAGCGGTCGCTTGGTAGGCCAAGGCCCTTCAAGGGCTGTAGTGCCATGGGGTTTGGTTTGGTTAAAAATAATGTATTCAGTATAAGCCCGTTAATACATATGATTCAATTTTGTACTATACATGCTCAAAAACTATATTCTTTAAATCTGGAAATTTCGATAGCTCGAAATAAAATTTAGCTCCCGAGGTGATTCGAGATATCGAGATTTAGTCCTGATACTGCCGTAGGTTGCATAAAGAGGAAATTTTGCTCTTTCAGTAGAAAGTAATGGAAACCGAGTATCTCAACCTTTACATGCACAGCATTGCATATGTGCAAAGAATAATATACTTGCTTTACAACTTTACAAGTGTGCATTTACTTCTACCTTGCAGACGAACTCGCTAGTGTATCAAAAAATGAACAATCTTTTATTTTATTACTAGCTGATGTACCCTTGCTTCGCTACGGGATTCTCATAAAGACTGTCTTTGTGATGTTCCTAACTGAAGTCAACATAGGTCATTACATAAACGGCAGTAGGAATGTAGCGATTAAAGGCAATGCTATGATATAAAATACTCGATCAAATGAAAAACCCGCACATTTTCTCAATTTTAACGACCAGTACTACGGTGCCGATGTAACTGTCCAAAGTTCCAGTGCTGGATTGACCAGGCCGCAAACAGCCGTCAACATTCCTCTGCCATTATTCCGTTAAATATGCACACTGTTCATTCCAATCAGTGCCTCAGAGTAAGGACTGACTAGCTCGAATGTTATGATGAACCAGTGTGTTACGTACCAGGAACCCGACAGTCGGCAGCACTAAAGATGGCTTTCCGTGGTTTCCTATTTTCACATCAGGCAAATGTTGGGGCTGTACCCTAATTAAGGCCACGGCCACTTCCTTCCCACTCCTAGCCCATCGTCACCATAAGACTTATCTGTGTTGGTGCGACGTAAAGCAAATTTTAAAAAAGTCGGTACGCAGCAGTAATCCCATCTATCGGAGATGAGGGGCAACAGAAAACACAAAACAGATGATAACAAACAATGTCCAATATAATGTTATTGTTGATAAATTTTATGCGCTTTCTGTTTTAGGCCTTCATACTCAGTTTTCTTTCTACTCTGTAATATTAGGGCGTCTTATAAAATTATTTTAGCGTAGACACTAGTTCCTTATTCCCTGACTTTACATATCAATTTTCATTAAATTCCGTTTACCCATTTAATCGTGGCTCGGCGCGGATATGCACTTAGCAACAAGAGTTGATATTCATAAATATCTCTGTAGTCATAGCCGGCACGGTAAACGTGTGTAAGACGTAAATGGTCGGAAATTTAATACTATATAACTTTAGTTATCGATAGGACCACTAATAACATAAATATTTTAGAATTAAACTTTAGGTCTTCCTCTTAACTACCATTTCCCTAAACTTGAAAATTATTTAGCCCTAGATTGTAGCGACTTATTCCGCGACTTTGCATACCGATTTTCATAAAATTCTATTCAGCCGTTTTCTCGTGACGCGCGTACAGGCAGACAGCAGACAGAAATAATGGAAAATTAAAAAGTGCATTTGCTTGTTACTGTTCCTTGTTACTTTCTGAATTCTGAGCAATGTACAGACAAAATTCTTATTTTATATAGACCGTATACACGAGGGGGGTCAAATATAAACGGGATTTTATTTTTATTTAAATTCATTTATTAAAAACACAAGGCAATTACAATTTATTTTTCCACTTATTTTTCTGCTTTGGAAATGTATTTGTCCCAGCGTATGGACAGCTTTTTGATGCCCTCATCGTAAAAATAACAGGTTCGTGTCACTAGCCAGTTGCGCACAAAGTCTTCCACAATCTCGTCATCTGCAGTGGCAAATGGTTGCCGTCCTAGAGCTTCTTTAAGCGGTCCGAACAAGTAGAAATCGCAGGGCGATAAGTCCGGACTGTAAGGAGGATGATCAAGTGTTGTCCAGTGAATTTCCTTTAGCTTGGAGACAGAGCTGCAGTATGGAGCCGCGCATTGTCGAATCGCTTGGTCTCGTTTTCTGCGGCGATATGCAAACCTCTCCTTGTCCAACAGCTCGCAGTAGTAAGCAGCACTGACAGTGCATCACTCATGCAAAAAATCCATCAGCAAAATGCCTCGCCGATCAAAAAAAAAAAAAAACTGTTGCAAGGACCTTGCCAGCTGACAGTCAAACCTTAGCTTTCACTGGTGCTGCCTCCCCTTTCCTCCGCCACTCCTTACACACAGGCATCCTTGACAATGTTTGATCACCGAACTATGCAGTCAATCTCTGGCAAATTTCCACCGCTGTAACTCCTCCACGAGCAAGAAACTTTATAATTATGTGTTGCGCAGTGGAGGGTTTTTACTGTTGCTCCGACATCGTGAGCGTTACTGACGAAACGGCGGGAATTATCTAAGAGCACGCTCCCCCTACTCCTAACAGTCCCACCTAAGCAATGCAGAAGCGCGGGGCCAGACCTACCAACTGTTGATGTTCAGGAAAATAACTCCCGTTTATATTTGATCGACCTCCGTAGATTTTCCTTGCTAATCAGCTGGAGTGAAGTGTAAACTTTAACGTCTAGGACATCAGCCTCTAAAATATTGTTTTCTTCACAGAATTTGTGTGCAAGGACTCCCCTGAGATTGAAGAGTGACAGTAGCTACAGTAATCGTACAGCTTTGGATATACTGGTACGTAAAACATTCAAAACTCTTAAAATTTGGACTGATCAAAATGAATATTTTAAAATATATTTTTAAATTATTTTTTGGAATATTGGAATGAAAACTATAATATTGAAAATAAATAATAAATTGTCCGCCTCTGTGGTGTAGTGGTTAGCGTGATTAGCTGCCACCCCCGGAGGCCCGGGTTCGATTCCCGGCTCTGCCACGAAATTTGAAAAGTGGTACGAGGGCTGGAACGGGGTCCACTCAGCCTCGGGAGGTCAACTGAGTAGAGGTGGGTTCGATTCCCACCTCAGCCTTCCTGGAAGTGGTTTTCCGTGGTTTCCCACTTCTCCTCCAGGCGAATGCCGGGATGGTACCTAACTTAACGCCACGGCCGCTTCCTTCCCTCTTCCTTGCCTATCCCTTCCAATCTTCCCATCCCTCCACAAGGCCCCTGTTCAGCATAGCAGGTGAGGCCGCCTGGGCGAGTTACTGGTCATACTCCCCAGTTGTATCCCCCGACCAAGAGTCTGAAGCTCCAGGACACTGCCCTTGAGGCGGTAGAGGTGGGATCCCTCGCTGAGTCCGAGGGAAAAACCGAACCTGGAGGGTAAACAGATGATGATGATGATGATGATGATGAATAATAAATTGCGCGTTTAAACGATAAGCCACATAAATGCTCTATCGGTATGTCTTTCATGTGCATCATTGTCATGTGGATTTTAAGAGACGCCGAGATGTGGTAATTTTGTTCCACAGGAGTTCTTCAACATGCCTGGAAGCCAACGACACGGAATTGTCACATTTAAATACCTTCAGATGCTGTCGACCTCATTAGAGATCGATCACTCTGTCTTCAGAGTAGAAAGATAACAACTATCCAATTACGGCACTGAGGCAGGAGTTGCCTTAGAGATCAAAACAAACCAGGAATAGACAAATTACTTGTTGATAGTTGTGGTTAGTGGCATAGTAACTACGACTCGTTTCAATACAAATAAAATTTAATTCGTTAATATTATTGGTTTTACGTCCCACTAACTACTTTTCACGGTTTTCGGAAACACCGATGTGCCCAAATTTTGTCCCGCAGGAGTTCTGCTACGTGCCAGTAAATCTACCGACATGAGGCTAACGTATTTGAGCACCTTCAAATACCACCGAACTGAGCTAGGATCGAACCTGTGAAGTTGGGGTCAGAAGGCCAGCGCCTCAACTGTCTGAGCAACTCAGCCCTACAAACAACCAAAAAAAAAACAATGGTCTGATGGGTCGTGGCCTACTGAGCGACCGCCCAAAGGCCTGCAGATTCCGAGTTGACGCGTGGACAACGTTGTTCTTGACTTTCCAGACCGGGGACGCTCTCTCACCGTCAGAAAGCTCCTCTGTTGTTCTCATGTAGGCTTAGTGAAACTTGAGGTATCACTGAGATCTGGGAATGAAACCGAGCTGATCAGGAATCAAAACTGTATCTCCGAGAGACCCCGAAAAACTCGCGGCCGGTTGGCCATTGACGCCTGTTTCCCAAAACCTTACTTGTGTTCACTGCCCATGCTGTAACTGTTCCCTTTCCTAAGCTTCACACTTCGGGAGACGAAAGTTAATAGCTGGGGACACATGAACATAAATATAAACGATATGTAGCTTGCCCGCAAATTGCCACGCAAATGGAATATCAATTATCATTCCATAGTTTCCCATTCCTCTATGTATTGTTTGGGCGTCAGCTTTAAAGTTTGAAACAAAACTGTACAGCAAAATTTATTGTGACTAGCATAGAGACTTATACTTAAATCACAGGTGTAGGATTTTAAATAATTAACCATTAAGTATCGCTTTGAGAAAGAAAATTAACGCAATATCTGGTCAAATGAATTTATTAAACAAAAAATGAGATGAGTCGGAAAAGTTCCTTTTAGCTTGGAGGGAATTAATAATTTAACGTTACTGTAATTTACTGTTGCTTGCATTACCTAATTGTGGCTCACCAATTGTATCTTCCGTTGAGGTCATCTGTATTCCGTGGTTACTCGTTCCCCTTTTCTCGTTGTAGACTGGCTCCATGGACATCCTTCCTTCCTTCTGCGATATAGTTTGGGCTATCTGGACTAGCAATCGCTAATTGCCTAGTCTTTAAATTAGACATTGACCCTGTGCTTGTGAAAATTGATCACCGTTGATCTTAGGAGGAGAAAATTCAGTGTTACGAATTTTTCCTTGTTATCAGAAACCCCAATTCAATTAAGCTATTCTCCTGATACAATACAGACTTGTACTAAGTACCGTAGACTCGAACTAACGTAGTTCTTCGTCCAGAATAATATAAAATATATCACAAGCCGTATACTTGTTTCGTCTCACCCTGATCCAACAGCATCACAGCAGCTACGTACTGTATCCCGAAGCGACAACTAACTGTCCCGAAAATAATAATTGTGTGTTTTTGGATTGCTCCGTGCAGGAGCCAATATCCTTCCTGGGTAACTGCTTCATACCAAGTCTATTTACAACGTAGCATCGGATTCGTTGATCTCATATCATATCTTCCCTCTCTTCTTTCTTCACGTGTAAGCAGTAGCCGTGTCGATGATGTAGCCTCGTAGCTTGCGCTAGCCTTGCGCGCGGGTCGCTGTATAATACTTTGCTCATGAGTTAAATCCCAGTGAGTCATCCCAAGTTCCCAGCGTCAAGAATAACTTTTCCGTGTACACAATATGAGATGAAATGACACAAACTCAGTCTCAACATATTGACCATATTTACAGTACATAATGAATTCCTATCTATAATATAATAATAAATGATGTTCTAACATATTCCAATAGCCTACTTATTTACAAATTGATTGAAGTTAAATTAACAGATCTTAATGAATAATTGCCGATGACGGATGATTTTGATATTGAGTGATATCACGTAATAGGACTGTAGAATAACAATTAATATGGCTGGAGAAGCCTGGATGGTTACAATGTCAAACCGTACCCGTTATATACGGTTCTGAGAATTTTTGAAATTAATATTTTTTATTATTGGAAATGTTCATATTTTGTATGCAAAATTATCTTTTATCTGTTTGAACATACCTCATTTCCTGGGCATTTATGACGTGGCCCCATATCTCCAGGGGACTCCCAAGTTTTAAATGTTATGGTTCCCCTGTGAGCTGGTTTCAGATCAACTAATTAAGTGCCTGAATAGTCTGACACGTGATAAGTTTCTGTCTCACTCTGCGGTCGGGATTACCCTACTTCAAACTGTATCAACTGTGGATCTCGTGGTCGTAAAGTATATTTGTTCACAGTCACACTCTTGAATGAGCCCACACTGAACTCCGTGAATCGTTTCTTAACCAGTATAAAGTAACATCAAACACGTAATAGTGCAGCGTCTAGTTGTAAATCTTATGGATATCGTGATTTCGTCAAACGCATGAATAATATTGTGATGTACTTACAAATTCATTTGCGTGACAGTGCAGTGCTTCAGTTTGTGTTTGGTTAGCTTACTACGTATTCTTTAAGTATATATATATTGTTTGGATTTTATTTTTAATGTTAAAATAAGTTAAATACCTAAGTAAAGATGCGGTTAACTTCTGATTCCAAAAATAAAGCAGGTCCTTCGACACCTACAAATTTAAAACTTTCTGTTAAAACACCCAGAAGGACTTCTTTTTTTGCTAGTTGCTTTACGTCGCACCGACACAGATAGGTCTTATGGCGACGATGAGACAGGGAAGGGTTGAGAGTGGGAAGGAAGCGGCCGTGGCCTTAATTAAGGTACAGTCCCAGCATTTGCCTGGTGTGAAAATGGGAAACCACGGAAAACCATTTTCAGGGCTGCTGACAGTGGGGTTCGAACCTACTATCTAACGAATACTGGATACTGGCCGTTAAGCGACTGCAGAGAAGGAAATATAAGTACAGGCAGTCGTGGGTGAGTACAGACAGTATAGGAAGTGTATGCGTCCTGATCCAACACGTGAAGAAAGGGCAAAATGTATATGTTGCATTTTCTTACTTCTAGATATACGTTTCAGTTAAGTATTCTTTTTTATATTATTACTACTTGCTACTATTGCACGCATTCTATTGAAGTTTAGTGCATTTGAGTAAATATTAGTACTGTACGGATTTTTGATAAAGAACACGGTTTATTTTTAATTTCTGCACGGTTTTTCAATTTTCTGAGTTTGGCAACGCTGTTGGCACATCAAGGTCAACAATTCTGTGAAGTTACAGCGTGTGAGTGTGTACATTTGCATGTCTGTATCGATGAGTATGGCTGGAATTTAGATGCATTTGCAGCTTGTTTAGGTAAGGAACATTTACCGCCCAGTTAGTTATAGATATAATTCAGAAGGAGAAAGAGTTAACCTGATTCGCATTCTGAGCTAAATATGTGTGTTTTAAGGCATTTCAAGGATTTTTAAGCGGTGTTACACATTATTATCCATGTTTTATGTTCTCATACACAAAAGGAGCTATTCCAGCAGTTGTTTTGTTTTCTTAAGAGATAATTTGATTTATTTGTTTCTGAGCTTGAAAGCTTAATTTATGCATTTACACAAAGATACCAGCAAATATCACCTGCCTCCCTTTCTCTGTGAAGCATTGATTACCAATAGAGTTTGCAAATAACTTACGTTTCAGGGAACTCAATACTTCATTCTTGACGCAGTGTTGAGTTGGTAAACTCTCTTATCAGCTGCTAGTGGGTTTTTATTAAGGGATAACCGGCAGTCTTCTTCCTTTGAAGAAAAACGGGATATGTTTTCTGTACTCAGCAATGAAATGTCAGCAGAATTAATGCTTAGTACTTATTTGCATCAAATCTCATAACACATTTGTCGGAGTTTTTAGGGAATTATTGCATTTCTTATACAGAATTTTTGAACTTTATCCTTGATTAAAATACTACATCTACTCATGAGTATATCGGCAATTAATTCAAGCTAGAATTTGGCAGTGGACAGCCTGAGTGGCTCAAACGGTAGAGTGCTGGGCTAATGAGGCCACGTTGAGAGATTCGATCCCGGCCCAGGCCGGTGGTACTTTATGGTGCTCAAATACATCAGCCTTGTATCGGTAGATTTATCGGCTGGTATAAGAAAATACTATGAGGCAAAATTCCGGCACCTCTGCGTCTCCGAAAACGGTAAAAAATACTCAGTGAGATATAAACGCCAGTAGTAGCATTATTGAAGTGAAAATGAAAATCCACAGCCTGTTTCCAGTCGTTTGACCGGGTCAGGAATGGATTGAACGAAGCACCCATCTAGCGGTGAGGACACGAATTGTGCCGGCTGCCGAAGCCTGTCGCACTCCTCTGGGGCAATGATTAACTACTGACAGATGAAATGAAATTATACTGGATATTGTTGCTGGAATGAAAGATGACAGGGAAAAAAGGAGTACCCGGAGAAAAACCTGTCCCACCTCCGCTTTTTTCCAGCACAAATCTCACATGGAGTAACCGGGATTTGAACCACGGAACCAAGCGGTGAGAGGTCGGCGTGCTGCCGCCTGAGTCGCGGAGGCTATTGATTATTATTATTATTATTATTATTATTATTATTATTATAATTATTATTATTATTATTATTATTATTATTATTATTATTATTATTATTATTATTATTATTATTATTATTATTATTATTATTATTATTATTATTTATTATTATTATTATTCCACTTTTCCCACACCGTTTGGGGTCGGAGTGCGAACTGTGTCGCACATGCGGATTTGGCCCTGTTTTAGGACCAGATGCCCTTCTTGACGCCCACCCGATGCGGAGGTATATACTCACTATTGCGTGTTTCTGCGGTGGTTAGTGTACAGTCTTGTCTGAACATGAAGTGTACAGTCTTGTCTGAACATGAAGAGGATATTATTGAGACAAACATGAACCAGTCCCGAGCCAGAAGGATTAAGTACGCGCGATTAGAATCCTCGACCCAGCCAGGAATCGAACCCGGGACCCTCTGAACCGAAGACCTGAACACTGATCATTCAGCGAAGGAGTCGGACATTTATATTATAATTATTATTATTATTATTATTATTATTATTATTATTATTATTATTAATTTGTAGGATATTTTCGTGGCCTTTACAGTACATTACGTATCAACCCCGTTATTCACCATGACTTGAAGTCACAGCCCATAGAAAACCACCTCTAAAACGTCTGGGGAAGGGATTTTGACACACGTCTTGCATTGTATTCTTAAGAATGAGCACACCCCGCTCTAGTCCCTGAAAGCAGTATGGGCCGGGAATTGAACACAGGTGAACTGTCATCGAAGTTACTGCATTCAATACGCTTCAGAACACAGCCCAGGTTCTCATTTCTTCCTGTGTCTTAATGTATTCAGTAAGTGGCTAAACAAGTGTTACGGTACGCTCTTTCTTGTTTTACTTCACCAAGACGGAATAGCGCTGCATGAAGCTCCATTCTCATTCTTATTTCCATCTAATTAGAAACTTATGGATAGCATTGTTAATTATGGGTATAGGAATCGAAAAACGCTGAATTATATAGGGTCTGGCTTTTTGATTCCCCTGTTGGAATAAAAACCATTGAAACTTCTTTCAGGACTAGTGTACTTCCCACGCCACCGTTCATTAATATTGTTCTGTCTGAAGAGTTTGATCATAACATTCGCTTGTAGGAGAACAATTGCCAGTGTATTCGGAGTCCATTGAACTACATGTAATTATGTCTTATTAAACACGGAAATTAAGCATCGCTAATTATCAGCTGCACTTGAGAAACAATGGTTGGAGTATCAGACTGTTAGGTAGGTCAATGTTATTCCGTTCCCTAGAATAATCTGACGTGTATTGTAATCACGAACCTTTCTCCGGTAAGAAAATAATGCCCTTTTCTTTCATGGCTCCACTTAGTGATCAAGGAAAGAATAGAATGTGGTGATAAGGCTTTGTTTAGAAGTAACACTCTTTCTAGTGTAAGTTAGTTATGGAGAAAGTGTTCACGAAAAATAGAGTATAGAAGTATGAACGGTAGTATAAAATGTTATTGATGAAATAAAAACAAAACACAAAATAAAACGGTGAAGCATAGGGCCATTTATGTTTCATGCTTTGCCAAGGGGAGTGTCGTCCAGTAAGATGCCGTGCAGATATTAACACCCTCAGCTTCACGATCGGGTCTATTGCCTCGCATATCAGATAGCACCTCAGTTGTTCTCACAAGGGTGAGTGAGCCGTGTTCCAGTCCTCGGTTAAGATTAAAAGTCCTTGGACGAACCAGGAATAGAACCCAGGAGCACCGGGTAGGAGGCAGTCATAATACACAACGAAACTGGTTCATTGGTCAGAATAACTATATTTGGTATAAATATATGGCGGTTTTCAGAATTCGCCACCAAGGGGTTTACAACATGCGCGGTGACCACAGGAACTAGACTGAGTCTGACAGTTCTTCCACTTACCTCTGGTATTCTCGATTTTTCATCTTGGGTACACGTCCTTTAAGCGGAAATTCACGAATTTCAAATTTTGTATTTTCTGAATTGTCGACGCGCTCTCAATTGTTTCTGTGTACTCTTTAGGAAGTCCCCTCCTAACAGTATTATAAATGAAGTAGTAGTAATACTAATAATAATAATAATAATAATAATAATAATAATAATAATAATATTTAAAAAAAATTAAATGGCGTATGGCTGTTAGTGCCGGGAATGTCCGAGGACAAGTTCTGCTCGCCAGATATAGGTATTTTGATTTGACGCCCGTATGCGACCTGTGCGTCGTGATGAGGATGAAATGATGATGAGGACGACACATACACCCAGCCCCCGTGCCAGCGAAAGTTAACAATTATGGTTAAAATTCCCGACCCTGCCGGGAATCGAACTCGCGACCCCTGTGACCAAAGGCCCACACGCTAACCAGTTATCCATAGAGCCGGATATTATATTATATTATATTATATTATATTATATTATATTATATTATATTATATTATATTATATTACGGTTTTCGGAGAAGCCAAGGTGCCGGAATTTTGTCCCGCAGGAGTTCATATACGTGCCGGTAAAACTACCGACACGGGGATGACATTCTTAAGCACCTTCAAATATCACCGGACTGAGCCAGGAGGGTCAAAACCGCCAACTAGGGGCTAAGAAAGCCAGCGCCTTAACCGTATGAGCCACTCAGGCCGGCTATAAGAGAATTACGTCATACGCCAAAAATGCAGTTTTTGCTCATCCGCGTTCTAAAGTCAAGAAAGAAAGTGAAATATTAAATGTCTGCGACCGATTTTTACAGAGAACCGCAGTCTAATGTAACTTTCTAATGGTTAGTGCTCTTGTACGTTTTCATAATAATAGTAATGATCTTCATCCCATTAAATACTTTTACTGTTTTCGGAAACATCGAGGTGCAGGAAGTTTGTGTCAGTAAATCCGCAGACACGAACCTGGTGGATTTGAGTGCCTTCAAATACCACTGGTCTGAGCCGCGATCGAACCCATCAATTTGGTCTCAAAAGGCTAGCGGATCTACCGTCTGAGTCACTCAGCCCGGTTGTGTGTTTACAAACAGTATGATCGCAGACTATTCATAATTTTCATAATATTCATAGTTTTTCGAACAAGTTACTACAACTGGGTTTTTAAGTACGGTCAGTCCACAATTGATGTCAGTTCAAGATCTTCAAGCAGAATTCAATCCATTCGCGAGCTCGACACGTTCAGCAATCTTTAGTTGGTTTTTATTCCTAGCCTGGTCCCGTGGATCTGAAATCTAAGTCCTTCGGGTACACGGAATGATCCAGCAGCCCCTTATAATTCATGAAGTTACGAATAGTCGCATTAAGACTTGTCTGCGCCGGTACGACGTAAAACCATCAGCAAAATATAGAAAAGTATTGAAAATACGAGGGTTGGAACTTATATAGTGGCAACACTGCTGTGGAGACGCTATGCAAAGGAATCTAATATTGTCGCCGATAACACACGTTGGTTACATACCTACCTTACTTCAGAGCAAATGGACTCGCCCTTCCCACATCACCTGCGTGCGCACCAGCGAGAGACACACAGTCACTTGTGAGCTAGCGCTCTAACGTAACGTTGTCACTACGTTTACCAAACAGGAACAGGGGAGTTGGATAGAGATTGAATGTGCCAGAGGTCATACAGCACGACAGTGTCATCAAGGTCTTCAAGAGGCTTGCGGGGAATCTGCATTGCCTTACAGAACAGTAGCACGTTGGGTAAAAGCCTTCAACGATGGTCGGCAAACATGGCAGATATTCATCGGGCAGGTCGTCCTACGAGTGAAGAAGTGCATGCTCTTGCCGCGATACTGGACAGTGATCGAAACCAGACGATTTGTGAGCATTCGCTTCAGAACTGTTGCAGAGATTCGACAGGCAGTCGACCGCTCCATTCGCACTATCAACAGAACAGGCTCTTCTAAAGGTATACTACGACTTCCACATCGCTGGCAGCAGGTTATACACAACGTTGATGACTACATTGAAGGACACTAAAGGTTGCTCACATGTAACTCTTTTGTATCTGCTGTAAATAAATAGTTGCCACTATTTAAGTTCCAACCTTCGTATGTGAACAATTTTACCACTGTTAGTCCTTAAGATTGATATCGGTCTGCTTGCAACCTACACGTGGACAGGAAGAACAGGGATAACCAAACCGCGAAGCCGGCAACCACCCCGTAGTTCGGAACGAGAAACTAGATGGAGGTACAAACGGTCGATGAGTACAATGACAGATACTGATTCTCAGACTAATACGTATTAACATGTATATATGTTTAAATGTAAACAAATGGCTTAATAGTTTTCCAATTTAAATTAAAACCCAACTCTGTTGACTCTTATTGTTAAGCTCTTAGTTTGAGTTCACTTCCTCGTTCCAGTTTATACCATCTATCTCATAATCATCGATAACATCAGTGTCATTATAATTTATAATTATAGTTTATTTTTTATTATTTTTTTCGTGTGGCTATTTCTAGCCGAGTGCAGCCCTTGTAAGGCAGACCCTCCGATGAGGGTGGGGGTCATCTGCCATTTGTAGGTAACTGCGTGTTATTGTGGTGGAGGAAAGTGTTATGTGTGATGTGTGAGTTGCAGGGATGTTGGGGACACCACAAACACCCAGCCCCCGGGCCATTGGAATTAACCAATTAAGGTTAAAAGCCCCGACCCGGCCGGGAATCGAACCCGGGACCCTCTGAACCGAAGGCCAGTACGCTGACCATTCAGCCAACGAGTCGGACATAATTATAGTAATAAGACAGGTTTAAAATTGTTAGTGAATACCTCATTAAATTTCGTGCACACATATCTGAATATGTATAATATTATTTTCGATTGCCGATATTATGCTACTGAAGGAAAGTGAATTATTAGTTCATATAAGACTTTATTTTTACTTCCTTATTTTGCAAGGACTTCCACTGGCATATCACCAGCCAAAGAAAAATACCAATGCAATCCTCATCAGTGCCACATCTGTGCATGCAGGATACATATTCTAGCCGTCAAATCCGTAGACCAAAACAAATGTAAAGCGTTTACGCTCATGTTTTTGACACAAGAATAATTAAGAAACTGTTTTAACACCGTCAATAACGGAAAATTTCGTTTTAAAATTTTACCCCATAAGATTGTTGCAATTTTTGGAAATTAATTGCAATATAATGACATATTTTCAACTAAATGAATGTTCATGCAGAAAAGAGAAAATGCCAGTATTTACCTTTCTGGAAAAATGAATTATTTTATCAGGAATACCTTGCGAGAAAAATGTACCGTACATTAGTTCGCAAAATATCGAGGTTTATAGGAAATTGGAAAAGAATATTTATGACAGTATTCACATATCATTAGTTGACCAAAGATGGAGCTATATAAAATTTTTTTTGCTAGGGGCTTTACGTCGCACCGACACAGATAGGTCTTATGGCGGCAATGGGATAGGAAAGGCCTAGGAGTTTAAAGGAAGCGGCCGTGGCTTTAATTAAGGTACAGCCCCAGCATTTGCCTGGTGTGAAAATGGGAAACCACGGAAAACCATCTTCAGGGCTGCCGATAGTGGGATTCGAACCTACTATCTCCCGGATGCAAGCTCACAGCCGCGCGCCTCTACGCGCACGGCCAGCTCGCCTGGTAGAGCTATTTAAATAGACGTGAGAGTAATATAATACAAACTATATATATACTCTTATTCACGGAGGTTTCATCTACAAATCGGTAATGAATTTGAAGAAATATAATGCCGGGCTGAGTGGCTCAGACGGTTGAGGCGCTGGCCTTCTGACCCCAACGTGGCAGGTTAGATCCTGGCTCAGTCCGGTGGTATTTGAAGGTGCTCAAATAAGCCAGCCTCGTGTCGGTAGATTTTCTGGCACGTAAAAGAACTCCTGCGGGACTAAACTCCGGCACCTTGGCGTCTCCGAAAACCGCACAAGAGTAGTTAGTGGGACGTAAAACAAATAGCATTATTATATTATTATTATAGAAATATAATTTTGGCCAGCTTTGAAGGCTATATTCTCTTAACTCAAACCTTCGAGAATAGCGGAAGTTTCCTGTTTCTGATTTCACTCCCTGAGGAATTTTCGGTTCATTTGCACTTCTCTGTGTGTTAATTTAAGGAAATTAATTTAGTAGTACATGGCACATCTCCTCTGAATAGCTAATCTCTTCCAACATTGAGGGAGTGAACACAACATCCGTGCAACTCAAGGTGACTTTGATAAACTGAGGAAATCTTAAAGGACGTGAGGACATCGTTCCTACTTTAATCCACTAGTTTGCAAGCTGGTGAAGATGCAGAGCGAGGAGGAAGATGCTAATCTGGGAAACAAACTGAATGTGTTCAAGCACCGCCAATGGCTGCACATTTGTCAGTAGCATGATAGTAAGGCCTTAATGCCTCTCTTTGTCCATTGAATTATTCATGAAAACGGAAACAACGCAGCACTCGTCCGTGTGGTGGTATGCAGGAGCGTAGCAGACAAGCCGCCCGTCAGATTTTCCACTGTGAAACAAGAGAAACACTTCTTATTGATGTTGTGCCCTAAATTAGTAACACTTTTATTCGAGACCACAAGATTTGGTGGGTTATTTCTCTTTCCCAAGTAAATTAAAGCCTTTTGAAGAACGAAAGCAATAGTATGATATTAGGACAGTATTTTTAATGCTATTTATTCGGGGCGTCGACCTAAGAAGATCTTTTGCCCCCACTTTGCACCGTACGTTGTGAACCTGCGTGTATTTGGAAATGGCGGAAGTGTATAGTGTTGAATGTGAGGAAAGGAACATTAAGGACAACACAAACACCCAGTCCCCAGGCCAAGGATATTAATCATTTACAATTTGAAACCCCTGACCCGGTCGGAAATCGAACCCGGGGCCGACGGGTGACAGGTGGACGCGTTGCCCCTACACCGCGGGGCTGGACTTCGGACAGCGTTAGTCATTACGTAGTTTATATATTTATAGGTGCTGCCTGGGCAAAGCGGCAAAGGCGAGCTCGGTTCGCCCGGAAGGACGTGGGTTCGAACCCCGACAGGAAGTCACGAACTTTAAGAAACGATATTTCAACTTCCGGAGTAGTGCATGGTGCACTCAGCCTACACAAAAAATGAGTACCAGGTTAATTCCTGGGGGCAAAAGAGGCCGGGCGTAGAGCTAACCACTCTACCCCATCAAGTGCCGAGGTTACGGATAGTGGAAGCCTTCACCTTCCACCCCTCCAAGTGCCTTCATGGCCTGTACGGAGATGGCATTGCTTTTTTAAATATATTTATTTCATTTAGCACTTGTCCGATTCAACAAGGATCTAATAAATATGTAAGACGATTATACCGTAATCTGAATTTGGACTTGTGTAAGAAATAATGAATTATTACAAATAGAGGCAAATCTTAGTTACAATAAAGTTACTTACTTTTCTTTTATCCCTTCAATTTCGACAGATTTTAAAGCGAAATCAAGTTGTCGGAAGATCGTCCTGTGTTTTGAAATCAGGAATTTAGCATTTAAATTTGTACATTTAGCATTCTGTAGCGTTCATGCATTTATAATTTAGCGTCTTATAGCGTTTGAAAGAATAAATATAGAATTTGAGTTATATCTGTAATGTATTTCAATAATATTAATATGAAATTAAAATCGCATTTGTTTAGAGCTAATTGTAAAATAAAATGCATATAGTATCACGAAACTGTACATTAATTTTAAATGTTTATAGGATAAATCATATTAAAGAAAAAACAAATCCATAATTAATCAAATTCAGAACAATAAACACAAAATATACAAAACGTACGTAAGTCATGTATTAGTGACACCTTGAAGGAAATCGTAGAACATGCCTGAATATTTTGTTCTGGCATACGTATTTTTTCACTACTTTCAATTATATTGTATTTACTGAAATATCCATCAGCATCTCCAATATTTGTAGGTTAAAATTGGAAAATGTTAAGTCTGGACTGTAGGGTGGGTGTGTAAGAGTCTTCAAATGAAATGTGCACAGCAATTCATGTGCCTTCTAACGGTATGAGGTCGAGCATTGTCAAAGAGATGAACACTTCCGCGTAAGAGCGTGTCTCTGCGACGGTTCTTAATTGCCAGCCGAAGATGTCCTTGAGGAGCACACTAGGAATCACCGTTTATGGTTTTTTTCCTGGGCATGAATTGAATGAGTAAGGGCCATTTTCTCCAAATCGAGTTAAACCTGGTATAAATTAAACCCGTTTAACTTTAGTACCTAGTTTAAAGTTGCGTCCATTTTCTCCACCAATTTCTGACACTCGTTTAGTTTAAACGGGCGAGCTGTCCATGGCGCTAACGTTGGCTGCACTGAAGGAATAGTCGAAGGCATGGTCGATTGGAATTGGCCAATCAGAGCCAAGTAATTCAATGACCGACATTTTTGTAATAATATCAGCTGTTTGTGGCGAATTAATGCTATCGTACGTAGTGAATAAAGAACAAATTCGGCGGGATATTAGCTTTACTGATAAATAAATTGTTTACATTTGCGCGAAGTGTTGTATCATATAATTCTACCTCTTGCTGTCTACAGTTTATTGGAACGCACTTTTATTTCTTATTTTTCTCTGTCATGTTTTACCATAAACAAGTACCGTGGGCCTAATACGTGTCTTTTGATGTCTGTATTGTCTTACGGAACACACGGGAACGTTGAAATATTAAAATCCTGGTCTTTCAGCAATAGGCCTACGGTATTCCTTTCCTCAGAAAATCAACATTTATGTGAATTTCAAGTAAAATTCCAAGCATGCTCGGGATCTATCTCCTATCAAAATCCATCGCCCTCGGCCGGGATCAATCTCACAAACCTTGGATCCAGCAGACAGACCACTGAGGATGTATAATTTGGAGATGTATTACTTGATTCCATATTCGTTTATAACATAACCAAGTTCGCGATATGTCGTACTGTATGCATAATACTCTTCTCCCTATAGCATTAATATTTCTATTGCTGGTATGCTGGCAATAGATACGATGAAACATTCTTAACTATAATCTATTCTATTACAAGTTTACTAGCAAGCATGAAATACTTTATATATTTATAGGACCAGAAAAACAATAATCTAGCGATTAGAAATTGCATACCACCGCCTCTCCTACCGTGCCGGTCAACATTCTGATGGTAAAAATATTTTCTACAAATTAGATTCGAACCGCCTTGTCACGGATTCGGACAATGCTGACTTCACGCTTTAGCAACCACAGCCACCAGGTACCGCATGAAAAGCGGACGTATTACACGACTTAAGTAGGAATATTTTTATGCTTCACATTACAGTATTCATACCACGAACAGTATTTTACAGTATATAATATTATAAGGAGACTGCAATTTAAGGTCTGTGGTCCCCGTTGTTAATGAAAAAAATGCCTGCTGCATCATATCTTAAAGCAACCAGAATCATTGCTTCTAGCGAAATAGCATTATTTCGTGCAGTTGACGTTTTAAATGAATCCTTCTTCGATACTAGACAATCCTTGCTGTTCGCTTATGAATTATAAATCCATCAAAGAACTCCGTTACATCCGATTTTCCAAGATTGTAAACTTTTGTTGGAACGCGGCTTCTTAACCTCTCTTGCACATCAAAATTATTTCCTATTTAACCAAAGACTTCAATAAATTCTCCCATTTTTCTAATGCTAATACTAGGTTATAATTTTAGTACGTTTTTCATTAAAGTGCTGCAGTACTGGTAGTCAAAACTAACCCTTCTATTAGGAAAATCACAGATACGTTAATAAAATGTCAAGAAAGTTGAATATAAACAGCAGTTTAAACCAACAATATAGAAGGTTTAACTCTGAGCCAGGTTTAAACTTGATACAAAGTTTAAACCAATATGGGGAAAATGAATGTTAGTTTAAACTCAGACTTAAACCAGATTAAAATAAACCTAGTTTAAACTTATTTGGGGAAAACGGCCCTAAGGCACATTTATGATCCCAGAAAGCAGACCCATGGGTTTCTCCGATGACGCAGTTTGTTTGACTTCACGCGGCTTTTTGACGAGTTTAAATGATACCACTCAAGTGATTGCCGTTTCCTTTCGGGAGTTCTGTGCAAAACCCATGTTTCATCCCCAATGATAAGTTGGTCAATGAGCTTATTGCCACAATATTCATGACGTTCCAAGAAAGCCAATGCAGAACCCATTGTTTCGAACTTTATGCCTATATCCATCTTGGACAGAATTGGCGATCCTGCAAATGTTCAATGACAATTTCGAACACAACTTTATGAGACACTTCTGGACATTGTGCATACATCTCGCTCGTCGTGCATATCAAATTCTCTCGAATGATGCGATCGACCTGTTCCACCACATCATTTATAACAGAGGGCTGACCTGATCTCACCATGTAATGTACGTTTGTTCTCTCTTTTTGAGCTGTATACGCGACTTCCTAGCATTGGCCTCGTTTGTAACACTTACTCCATAGACTGCAAGAAGTCGCCCATTAGTGTCAATATGTATAATATTTTCAGCATTCAAGAAACGAATAACTGAACGTCGCAGTTGGCGGGATTAACAATATGCATGTTAATTTTTAAAGATGGCTGCACTCAGTAATTGAATACGTTACGCATCAGCAAATTCAACAGGCAGATCTCTACATCGAATTCAACACAGCTCTCGAGAGACCGGCTGTAACAACCCAGCTGTGTAGCCATTAAGCACCTTCCTAATCGCTCACGTAACCGATAATAAAGGAGTTTGACATCACAATGGAATACCCGGCATTTAAGCCACATTTTTAAAATGTTTGTGTAATAAAGGGCTGTTTCCAAATCTTCACAACATCTTCTTTACGCTTCTCCGTCGATATGTTTGTTGTCTGTAGTGTACAGTGCGGTACACATCGCTGTAAGAGTTGTGTTGCGACTACGGATTGCTACATAAACCAGAAAAGAAACAAAAACGCTACAGAGGCAAGAATAGATCCCAGGTCACAATCTTGCGAAGTGGACAGTTTGTGCTCTGCATTGGTTGTGGGAGTATATCGTGTGGTGCCTTGTGAAACACACTCGAAATATTTAAATTATATTTTCCCGTTATTCTGTGAGAGTAGCACCTTGCAGTTCTAATAGGTGAACGTAGGACCTAGGGCCTAGGAAGGGTTTTCAGTCCCCTCCCCAAAGGGGAGGGGTGGGCCACATAGAAAGTAACGCCTTCTCTCTGGCATGGAGATTCGGCGGGTTTGGTGGATTGATGGAGTTGGATGAGGTGGGCTTGGGTTTTGTTTCGGTGAAGGAGCTTGGGGAGGTCACGACCTCTTGGCTAAGTGCTTTATTGGATTTTCAGTTTGTACAGACATATTATATGTTTTTAAATTTGATTTGGCAGAGTTATAATATGATTTTGAGTTTTTACATTGTCTTTTACAAGCTGAACGTTCTCGCCTTTGTCTACATGTACTGTATAATGAGAATGGATCAAATCTGTGCGAAGTCGTTCACAAGGTCTTCTTTTGAGAAGAAACCGGCGCAACTTACGAACTAGAGGATGCGTCATTGACCTCACTAATTACAGAGTGATTGAATACTTGTTCGACAAGTAGATTGTTCATCAGGCCAGATTAAGGCCCTATTTTGTTCGTCAAACCAGAAAATAAAATATTTCACATACAGTACTATATTTGAAAGGAAAAGAGGGGCAATGGACTTGTGCTGATTTATTTTAACGGAACAAGGCGATATATTTCCTCACTTAACAAATATCCGTGTGGGTTTCTTCTTCCCTAGCCTTTTCCCAATTGCTTTGGGATGGGTACTATTATGATGATTTTACTGGTCAGTCACGCCCAATAATTAAACACTACTGTGAGAAGAAATTATTCCATACCTTCTATTAGCATATGAAATAATCATACTCCGGATACACGGGAACTGACATCGGCAGGAACTATGGCACAAATCTATTTTCTGCTGCACTGGATCCCCAATCATCTACCTAGAATATTATATATGTGTAAGAGCCACAATTTGAGTTTGCGATGCACTAGTTTTGTAACTCCAGCCACTAGAAAGTAATATATTGTATGTGAGAGGGAAGGGGTAAATGATGTCGCCTTTTTTTTTTTTTTTTTTTGCTATTTGTTTTACGTCGCACCGACACAGATATGTCTTATGGCGACGATGGGATAGGAAGGGCCTAGGAAGTGGAAGGAAACAGCCTTGGCCTTAATTAAGGTACAGCCCCGGCATTTGCCTGGTGTAAAAATGGGAAACCACGGAAAACCATCTTCAGGGCTGCCGACAGTGGGGCTCGATCTCACTATATCCCGATTAGACGTCGCTTTTAGGGCCATGCAATTATCATCATTGGCATTATCATGAAGCCAGACGAACTAGTTGAAAATTGTCTCATGATCCCATCTAGTTAACTGGCCGTGTGGTTAGGGGCGCACAGCTGTGAGCTTGCATTCAGGAGAGAGTGGGTTCGATCCCCACTGTCGGCAGCCCTGACAATGGTTTCCGCGGTTTCCTATTTTCACACCAGGCAAATATCGGGTTTACCTTAAATAAGGCCACGGTCTCCTTCTTCCCATTCCTGGCCCCTTCCTATCCCATCGTGGCTAGAAACGTGTGTGTGCCGGTGCAGCGAAAAGCAAATAATTGTCTAGTTATTATTGTTGCAGGGTTGAGTGGCTCAGACGGTTGAGGCGCTAGCCTTCTGATTCCAACTTGGTAGGTTCGATCCTGGCTCAGCCCGGTGGTATTTGAAGGTACTCAAATACGTCAGCCTCGTGTCGGTAGATTTACTGGCACGTAAATGAACTCCTGTGGAACAAAATCAGGCAGATAAGCGTCTACCAAAACCGTCAAGAGTAGTTAGCGGGACGTAGAAGCAATTACATTATTATTATTATTATTATTATTATTATTATTATTATTATTATTATTATTATTATTATTATTATTATTATTATTTATTTAAACTTTTAACATCCAGGATTGTTTTTTCCCACGGATTTACTAAGGGATCCCACCTCTGCAACCTCGAGGACAGTGTTCTGGAGCGGGAGACATTTGGTCGGGGGATACAAATGAGGAGGAGTACCAGTACCTTTCCCAGGCTGCCTCACAAGTTATGCTGAACAGGGGCCTTGTGTTGGATGGGAAGATTGGAAGGAGTGGGCAAGGAACGGGGAGAAAAGCGGCCTTGGCCTTATGTTGGTTACTACCCCAGCATTCGCCTGGATGAGCAATGGGAAACCTGTATGAATGTGGAATCAGCTTTTTAAAATGGCACATATAGGAGAGCCAAGAACACTCCACCAAATGAATTTTAGATTACATACATACCTCACGTGCTGTTAAGTTAATTGTTATTAGACTTAAGGTGCAGAAAACAGAGTATTCCGTATGTGCAAGTGACTAATGTTAGAATTACTGTAACCAAGAACACCAGGTATGAATACGAAGTATTTGGTCATGATTTGTAAAAAGTTCCAAAGAATGGGTAGTAAAGGTGAATAGAACACCGAAACTGAAATGAGCGGGCTGTAAGGATGCAGCACCAGAAGTATCAAGAACAAGTCCTGCGGCAATACTTCGTGAAGTTGGGGATAACCGTTCATCCTGATGGATTGAACTGATATGTGGCATGCATACATGAAAAGAAGACATGTCAGTGTAATGGCTCCGAACATGGAATCTCATTCATAGAAATAAATGTGTAAAGAAAAGATGAAAATTTAATTCAACCAGGAAGCCAGGGTAAAATAAATAATGTGCCTGTTTCAATCCGATATAAGGATAAGACGTAATTGTTCGTGGGCTTGGACGTACCTTGTCCAGAATTATTATTGCACTGACATACCAGGCCAGACTGAAATGAGAAAATCTGTCATAATGCCAAATTTGATGTCGACTTCCTTCGTGATAAGAGGTAAAACAACGGATCTGTCAGAAATCCCAGAGTAACTAAGGCAATGAAAATCGAAAAAATTGCAGACGTTATTACTATTCCAAAAATAACAAGTCCAAAACAGTTCTAATCCGCATCAGCAAACAACTTGCGGAAGAGCATAGAAAATTCTTAACAAATTATGTATTGAACCCATGACCTTTATGTCATAAGGAACCAGAGTCCTAACGTCATTACGTGAAGTCCCATATAAACTGCATGTCTTGAGATCTCGCTACATTTTTAAATCTCTGACCAGGCACAGCACGTGGAGAAACAGGTGGTGTTTCTCATTCTCACGCTGAAGAAATTACGTCACCCGCACGTGTAAAAGGAGCATGGAATGTTGGATTATTTGTTCTAATAAAAAGTACATTTTAAGAAGAATTGGCGACGAAACTGCGGTAGTACATGTTAGGATATTGTAAGTGAAACAATTTGGTTGTTAATGATAAAGATTTGAGACCGCCAGATAGATTCAGAAGGAAATTTGTCAAAAGACGCGCTTGTTCGTTCAATCTATGCTACTTCGACCAAATATAGTGCCTTTCTTACGAGATAATTTAACAATTTAGTGGGTTAAGAGAAATCCTTAAATGCTTATGAATAACACTGCTACTAAACTAAACAACTATGTGATACATCGAGACCTACCTTCAGTACATTTTTATGGAGTATAAAAAGTGTCTATAAAATTTGGCGGTAAACGAAAATGGCATTAGAGTGGGAGTAAGTAGTATAAAAGAACGGTGCGCTATTTGCAATCTCGCATTGTGTCCAGTGAATTCGAGGCGAGTCCACGTATTTCAGAGTAACTTTATAAACCAGCGTTTGAAAGAAGGAGACCAAGGGAAGATAGGTTTTGGCCGAAAGTGGCTGTAACATCATCTCCAAGTGGAGATAGGTTTTAAAAGTACGAAATCGTTAACATTCTATGAACTACGATTTTTACGGTTGTGTTATAGGGTTGAGGTCGGCAAATTGCCGAAAGTTGCATAACATAAAATCAGTCAGTCAAAGTATTCTTCCGATAAACGTAGTCGACAGTATTCCAAGTGAGGAATCATCACGTTATTTTTCAGGGACAGATAACAGACGGTCACTCTAATGCCGCGATCCTGCAATCCCTGGAATTGAAGTTATAAATATAATTGTTGTATTCTAAAATATTGCGTTCGACAGACGTGTTCGGTCCGTGCAAATAGGAGAACGTGTGAAAGGCACCTTTTGTTTATGACATTATTATCAGGTGAATGGAAATAAATTTAAAACAAAAGGAAAATATGTTTGTAAAGCCACTATCCGTCGAGATGGCTAAATAAAAAGATTGAGGGGCTGGTGGTTCTGTAATGATGGGAAACGACGTACGAATACAGGTATGTGAATTAACACATTTGTAAAAATGCTTTTATTTATTTCATGATGTCACCATTTTTCTTTGTGCGTGTGTGAGTGTTTCTGTGACGCATTTTGGCCACCTTTTTATTTCGTCAAAATATCAGAGGAATACAACAAAAGGTCATTTGTTATTATGTTTCTTGGATAATCTGGAATGTCGCGAGACTAGCGTGTGAAAAGTTGTAGAGTAGTTATTTGATGATTTATCATAAAACTCTGTTCGGTGTAAAGATGAAATTCATGTAAGCGTAATCCGTTGTTATTCAGTTAGAGTTGGCAGGAAGGCACACCGTTTTGTTAAGCGATGCAAAATTTTATTGAAGGGAGGTTACGAGACAAGACCGATAAAATTTGTTACAGAGGATTGCTATTCCAAAGTCTGTTGAAATCTGTATAGAATTGATGAGAGGAAAATAACGGTAAATATTTTGTAAGTCTAGTAGTGAGTTTCGATTTGAAACATTAGCTGAAATATGCAAGGAGAGATGGTTAGTTGTCACAGAGTATTTTATGTAACAGCATTGTGGGTCACCTAAGAGAGATATTCTATATTATTGTCGTGTCGAGAATTTGTGCTAGTCGAGTGTTTCAAGTCTTGCGAAAAGAGATAGGAAGGAAGGATTGTGGATCAGGTTGTTGAAATCCTGTAGTATTAATGGCGGGGTGTTCAGTGTAGGAAAACCGAGGAGTTTGAAATTTATTGAGATGGAAATAGGGTCAGCCCTTAATTAGGATTCCACACGAAACCGTAGGACCGTGATGGATAAGAATATCTGAGTGACGTCTTGAAGTAAATATCTTCACATAATCTATGTGGGTTAAGAATTATATTTCATGTGAATTGCCAGCGAGGCAAGGTTTTTCTTTTCATTTCGACGCAGGTTAAAATACGAGTAACATGTGTTTTGCCTAGAGATAACGAAGGGAGACTCGCGTTCCCGTTACTCCGGCCAGCTGTTAGGTGATCGTTTTAGCTCGCTACTAGAAAGAAACTAACTGAAACTGAAATTTGTCATTTTTAGAAAAAATGTTTGGAATTAGATTTCTTTATTTAGAGAGATTCGTTTTAGAAGAGAATTGAATTCATTTTTGGAAGTGACGGAAATAAGACGATGATATGATTTATTGGAAATAACCATTTTCAGGGAAGTCAAAATGTGAGAATCGGTAGTAATGTTGTCTGATATCATTTGAGGGTGTACAAAGTTTTATTTGAATGTCACGGAGCGATGTGACAGGGATTTATTATTTTGCTTAGTGTGTAAATTTGTGCAGATTTTAGGGTTTAATGTTAGGATTATCCCAGCTAGTTTCATAATAATTCTTAATGTTATAATGTAAGCTTGTTGAGTGACGTCATGAAATAAATAAATAGTACTGGTAATTAAAAAGTATTCGTTTTTTAGCTGCGATGAAGAAAGTATGAGCATAAAACAAAATATTTTAATGAAATAATTAGTGATTTTAAAGAAACCACTCGTCCGGGATAGATAAAATTTTGTTGTTTGTTAGGATTATGAGATTACTTCATTTACTAATTTATTTAATTCAGTGAAATCGTATTTTGAGAATTAGCTGAAAACCAAGTGACTAACTTGAAAATGTATTCTGGAAATCTTAGTTTTATTTGCTGGGAAATCTCAACTTATTAACGTAACAATTAAGGGGATATGCCCGGTGGCATGAAGAATTTCTTGTTATTATTTTTTCTTTTGATTTGGTGAGCATTAGATGTTTTGTGGATCTATTAATGTGGAAACCTTGGTCATCAACTACTATATCATAATCGTGTTCAGTCTTCAGCTTAGAAATTTGGATGATCAACGGTCATCAACCTCAGTGACTTAGATTAGGGCCATGACATAGTCGCAGGTCACATCCATTCAATTAAGAAACCATGCCGAACAACGACTGTGTGGCACCTACCGATTGGACTGCCTTAATTATACCAAGAGTCCAGAGCTCGTGCTACGGGGGCTGGATCATCACGAATCATTATGATGGTACATGGAGTCTCACATGGAAGCCGATCTTAGGGCTCTCCGAGCTTTCTTTAGTTCACTCTAAACTTAAGACACTGGTTTCTAGTAAGGATGCCTCTCAGGCAGTTGAGTTCAAGTCTCCGAAGCCAGTTTCTCTCATCATCGTTATTATTGTTAGTTTTTACGGACAAGACTTAATTCGTTGTGTAGCGATGCCATGTGTCTCTTCGACCTCATTTTAAATATTTAAATAAACATCAAATTCTTTGATTCGATTCCTCTCATTTAGTAGATAGCATAAATTACTGAAACCCGCCTTTTACCTAAGCAGGTGACGAAGAACCCGTATAGGACCCAAGAGAAAGATCTCATGCCGATTTGCTAATAGATAAGGCAGGTAGGTATCCTGCGAAAGACCTTAAAGTGTTTAGTAAGGACAAATTTTCATGCTCTTGGTTACAATGCCGTACAAAGTAGATGTAAGTGACAGGAAGAATTAAAAGACCTCATATACTATGCAGTTCCCTGTGTCTAGGAATTTATAGTTTGGAAATAAATAAACATTTCAAAAAGGTGCCTAATTTCTTGACTAAAAATGAACGCTTGAAATTCATGAATACAGAAGAAATGATAGGTTGAAGTCGAATTTGGAACAATGTCCGTCTCCATGGCTAAATAGCTAGCGTGCTGGCCTATGGTCACAGGGGTCCCGGGTTCGATTCCCGGCAGGGTCGGGAATTTTAACCATAATTTGTTACTTTCGCTGAATTGGGAGCTGGGTGTATGTGTCGTCTTCATCATCACTTCATGCTCTTCATGACGCGCAGGTCGCCTACGGGGGTCAAATCAAAAGACCTCCATCTTGCGAGCCGTACGTGTCCTCGAACACTCCTGGCACTAAAAGCCATACGCCTTTTCATTTCATTTTATCGAAAACATTTATTACTTTTTTTTTCAATTTTGCTTTGCGTCGCACTGACACAGATACTGTAGGTCTTATGGAGATGATGGTATAGGAAAATACCTAGGATTGGGAAAGAAATGGCCGTGGCCTTAATTAAGATACAGTCCAAGTATTTGTCTGGTGTAAAAATGGAAAACCACCTTCAGGGCCACCGACAGTGGAGTTCGAACCCACTCTCCCTCGAACGCAAGCCCACAGCTGCGCGACACCAACCACACGGACAACTTGCCCGGTAAAGGGCATTATTAAGGTGACACTACTGACCTTGGGAGCTAGAAATCCAATTCGACCACATCCTAAGAGTCCAGAACATTTCTCGTATAAGTATCGAGACGCCAGTCGTGAAAGGTTAAGGTGCTAAGCCTGCAGTTTTAAAGAGGGAGGATGTGTTACTGGGTATAAAGGTAAACTAGATTATTATTATTATTATTATTATTATTATTATTATTATTATTATTATTATTATTATTATTATTATTATTGGTGGTGGTTTGTAATTTCCATTCATTTCTTGATGGGTATTACTACGGTATTCTATTACATTTATGAAGTAAAGCCAATTTATTTTGTATCGGTAGTACGGCCTATACAAGACATTTCATGTAATATGTACTGTATAGGCCTAGCAGGGTAGGCTAGGCCTAGCAGAGTAGGCTAGGAGATAAGTTAAGGTTTTCTTGTTAGCTACGTATACAGACGTTATGTGTACCACACGGACAAATAGTCATAACTTCGCCGGTTAAAATAAATCATTTCTCTACCTACCTTCCTATCTATCACTGAGCAAATGGCTGCCTGGTTTGGGTAAATTAGCTATCAGCTTGCGTTCTGGAGATAGTGGGTTCGAACCCCACCGTCGGCAGCCCTGAAGTCGGTTGTTCGTGGTTTCCCATTTTCACACCAGGCAAATGTTGGGGATGTACCTTACGTAAGGCCACGACCACTTCCTTCCCACTCCTAGGCCATTCCTTTCACATCGTCGCCAAAAGATATATCTGTGTTGGTGCTACGATAAAAAAAATGTATCTATCCATTTACCTGGAAGATTTGAACTTCATTTGTTAATTAAAATATAAGACAATAATAATAATAATAATAATAATAATAATAATAATAATAATAATAATAATTTTACTCTCCTCACCGAGAAAGTTGGCTGTGAGGTTAGGGGAGCGCGGCAGTGTGCTTAGGGGCGCACATCTGTGAGCTTGCATTCGGGAGATAGTGGGTTCGTATCCACAGTCGGCAGGACTGAAGATCGTTTTCCTTGGTTTCTCATTTTCACATCAGGCCGTACCTTAATTATGACCGCTTATTTTCCCCTCCTAGCCCTTTCCAGTCTCATCGTCGCCATAAAACCTATGTGTGTCCGTGCTACTGTAAACAAGTACAAAAAAACATGCGTCCCTCTAATTACTTTTACGGTTTTCGGAGACGCCAAGGTGCCGTAACTCTGGTCCCATTCTTGTTCTTTTAAGTTCCGGAAAATCTTCCGACACGAGACAAAAGTATCTCAGCACTTTCAAATTCCACCGGTCTTACCCAGTATCGAACCCGCCTACTCGGGCTCAGAAAGCAAGCGCTTCTACCTCTTGAGCCACTCAGCCCGACTGTATAGTCAAATAATAAATATTTTAATTGAATTTCTTTGTTAGGTTTTCACATTTAATACAACACATGCTACCATAAATTTTAATAGCCTAATAATGGCAGTGGTAAGAGGAGAAGATGAAGAGGAATTCCTGACTTTTTTCGAAATTATCTGAGGTCGATGCTAATTTGGATTAGTGCCAGTTTTGTTGCCGGATACCCTTCCTGCTGCCAACCCCCATGTAATTTTACATATCGCCGCTGCGCCTCGAAATAACGCCATGTGACAATGTTGTCAGGGGAAATACTGACCCGCAGCACATGTATCACATAGAACGAGTGTTCGTTGATAGACTTCATGCAATACTGAACCTTGCATGACAGAACATTTCTGGTCAGAGTTCGAAGCTGAAATATTATCATGAAGCGGTCTTGCTAGTCGTGACAACTCGTGCGTGTCTCTGTGATGGTTAGCAGTGTAATATGCTGTATGTGAACGAAGATGTGTATTAAAGTGATAAAAATGACCCAGCCCCAGAGTTAAATAAACAAAACGCACGTATTGAAAATTCACAGCCAGCTGAGAATCGAACTCGCGGATCTCTGAACAGAAGACCAGTACGCTGAAAATTCAACCAAGTAGCCGGAATATAATAATAATAATAATAATAATAATAATAATAATAATAATAATAATAATAATAATAAAGTGCCGGTCTGAGTTCCTCAGACGATTGAGGAGCAGGTCTTCTGAACTCAACTTGGCAGGTTCGATCCTGGCTCAGTCCGTTGGTATTTGAAGGTGCTGAAGAACGTCAGCCTCGTGTCTGTAGATTTATTGGCAGGTAAAAGAACTCCTGCGGGACTAAATTTCGGCACCTTGGCGTCTCCGAAAGCAGTAAAAGTAGTGGGATGCAAGGCAAATAACACTATTATTAATAATAAAAGTCGTATTACAGCACTTAGACCTTCGATTTTACGAGGAATCCGAACCACTGGGATATGACATTCCATTTGAAGAATCTCAGATGCATTGATCAGAAAACAAACCATGCCCGCCTTTTGTGAGAAGCCTGCGACAAAGTCACTCGGCTGTCACGCCCCATTTTAATATTCTGATAGTTGTCAAGGGATGATTTACATTCATTCAAGAGTTTTTCTAAAATACTCTTATCAAGCAAGATGGAGAAATGTGGAATCGCTAACTCAATATGGATCGATTATGCAAGACGAGAAAGTGAATACAGGTTACGGTCAAGGAAGAGAAGATAAAGAAGTCAGAGCAGTCTTTCATTGTAACTGCTGCTTACGGCTAGTACCAGTTACAACCTGCTAACATAACTCTTTCGGCTCGTTTGAGCTCTTTAGATAACAGCATTGCAAAAAATTGTACCTATAAATTAAATAGGTGATTTAAGTTTTGCATTTTGTTTGTCAGCTAACTTTAATTTATATCAGTAAGCAATTTTCTCCCTCAGTAAGTAACATACAACCGGGATTCTCTTGTCCTAGTATTGAAACTTGTTTCAATCATAAATAGTTATCTTGAGAGTTTAAAAAAGAGTAGAATGCATTCCACTGGATTATTGGGAAGCAGACCTTAAGGTGAGTAATGATCCCGAATCTCGCAAAAAATATTATTATTGTTCCGGGGTTTCGGTGGCTCACGGAGAGATAAGAAGCGCTCGGGGTTAATGGGCGGACAAGGAATTAACTAGAACATAATTTAACACGCTGCCTGCTGTCATTTCTTGATGGATACAGCACTTTTGCATCCATCTCTTGGCACAGGCCAGAGCAAAGTGTAGCTTCCACTGAAGTCCCAGTCTCATCCATGGCTGTGACAATATGGAAGCTGCTGGGGTATGGATGGTGATGATTAATGACATTCAGAGCACAATCAGTATGTCTGAGTGTCATGAAAGGTGTTGCTCATAGGGTTATTTGTGCTACAATAGCACTGTCTGGCCCAGTGAGGAAAGCAATGGCAAACTACCTCACTCCTCATCTTGCCTAGTACGCCTCATTTTGGTACTGCCATTGGTGTTCGTGTTTTCCCTATAACTGCATAGCCTTTGGCAATGCTATTTGAGGATCCAACTAGCCTCTCGGCTGATGACCTAACAGACAGACAGACAATTTAACACGAGACTCCGTGGCTCAGGCGGCAGCGCGCTGGCCTCTCACCGCTGGGTTCCGTGGTTCAAATCCCGGTCACTCCATGTGAGATTTGTGCTGGACAAAGCGGAGGCGGGACAGGTTTTTCTCCGGGTACTCCGATTCAACCTGTCATAATTCATTCCAGCAACATTCTCCAGTAGCATTTCATTTCATCTGTCATTCATTAATCACTGCCCCAGAGGAGTGCGACATGCTTCGGCAGCCGGCATAATATCTATCCGCGTCGCTAGATGGTTTTCATTCATTCTAGTCTTGACCCATTCGAATGACTAGAAACAGGCTCTGGATTTTCATAATTTAACATAAAAAATTTTGAAATTTATTTCCTCCCTTCTTTTAATTTAAATTGGTAAATAGAAAACCTGAAAGAACAAGAACAATGTTATAATGAACTCGTCATTTCCAACAACAATGAACTTAAGCCCAAAAATCCGGTAAAGAACTTGAGAGAATTACAAATACTAATTTATACAGAAAAGAGCTGGAATGCTCTAGGCAGGTACCAAATTTACAAGAGCCTGACTTACTCCTATCCTTTAAACTGCAAGAGAGTTTGCGCTCCAACTATATCATAGTCCAGCCTCACAGAGGCATCAGTGTCCAATCGCGCACTTACAACTTATCGGTTGTCCTTACTTAAAGTATTTATATGAGGTAGCCCCGAGGCGTTCTTATCTATTGCTCAACAGTTTATATATATATCTCTATTCCTCATGGGAATTTTACACCAGAAACAATTACCAAATAAACCGGGGCATGAGAGCCCATACAAAGGGGACTGAATGTAAAAAGAAAAGGTTGGTTGTAACCGGCCATAAACAAAAGGCTAGGAGGCGAAACACATACACTCCTTCTAGAATTATTTAAAAACCTAAGTGGGCTTCTGGACCAATGATACAGAGGCTAAGCCTATTCTTCACCAGGGTGACTAAATGAGAAACATTGAATACCAAAAGAGTGTTAAGAATTTTAGAGGTTTAGAAACTTTGGTCACCCCATACCAAGTTGAATGGGATTCAACAGAAGGTAATCACTCTTTGTTCCCTTATATTACATATTTATTTTCCAGTAGGGAGTAGAGCAGAGTCCTCAGACTGGCCGAAAATATTACAATTATACCATCACATTTAGAAATTTACATGAACTAAAAGAGATTAAAACTTTCCCCTCAAGTTATCTCTAGGAGCTATCACATGCTTATGAAAATTCTGCCATTACCTTGCTTTGATGGGCCTTCCGAACGCCGCCGGCGGCCCCTGCCTCCGTTAGGACATGCCGCATTCAATTAACTGGAGCAATGAAGAAGACAACAGGGTCCTAAAGCGCCAAGCTTTTATAGTATTTTTGAAGGAAAGATTCCAGAACTCTTTACTGATAGGCTCGATTGCTGCACATACCCACAATCTTAAATGGCTAGAGAAAATATTTGCGAAATTCTGATAAGTTGATTACTATTGCAGAAGAAATCAGCAGAAGTGTTGACAAGTATTGAACAAAACAATCTACAAAGCTTACAGTTTGCCAATAATGAAAATATATATTTGCTAATAACGTAATTAGCTTTCGACCCGCCAGGGGGAACAACTAAACCGATGACAGGCACATCTAACGGTTGAAAACTAAAGTATCTTGCATAACATCAGTTCAAGTTAGATTATAAAGATGTCCTTATACTAGAAGGCGCGCAGTTTAACTGGCCGGAGAAGGTGTACCCCCAGTACGATTATTATTATTATTATTATTATTATTATTATTATTATTATTATTATTATTATTATTATTATTATTATTATTATTATTATTATTAACACACAACAACACCAAATACAACAACAAGAGTACAACAAGCAATTCCATGGAAAGTAAATGTTACAAGAATACTACTAGTTTAATATTCTAAATCCAGCATCATCATATACAAGTTCACAAACAACTTATTTATTTCTAGCGCTTAACTCTGCGGCTTACAATACTATAGGCTGAGCTTACTACTACCTTAACATTACAACAGAGTCATATACAAATCCACACGTACCTCAAGTATTTCAATATAGAAACCGAAAATCATTCGGCGATTTACGTTAACGCTGAGTTTTAATCAATGTTGTTGGAAAAGTACCTTATGTGCCACCAATATGCGGATATCGAAGGAAAAGAAGTACCGAATTAACTTCTTTCCGCCCTTCAGAGACGTAATTACCGCTGACTATATCTACCACAATCTTTGCGTTCGGAGGCCAACACTCTACCATTGTTCCCATAGAAAAACTTCTTAATAATAATAATAATAATAATAATAATAATAATAATAATAATAATAATAACGAAAATCCACAGCCCGATTTCATTTTCAACCCGGTCAGGGCTGTATGAATGAAACCCCATCTAGCGGCGAGGATAAGAACTGCGCAGGTTTCCGAAGTCTGTCGCACTCCTCTGAGGCAATGAAATGAAATTATATTGCAGAGTGTTGCTGGAATGAAAGATGACAGAAAAAAACGGAATATCCGGAGAAAAACCTCTCCCACCTCGGCTTTGGCAACCACAAAACTCACATGGAGTAACCGGGATTTGAACCAAGGAATTTAGCGATGAGAGGCTGGCGCGCTGCCGCCTGAGTCACGGAGGCTGTAATAATAATAATAATAATAATAATAATAATAATAATAATAATAATAATAATAATAATAATAATAATATGAAAATGAAAACCTACAACCTGTTTTCCAGTCATTGACCGGGTGAGGGATATAATGAATGAAGCATATATAGGCTGCTATTACAATGGGGTCGCCACTCCCAAGGTGATTTATTAATGAGTGATAAATGCTATGAAATGATAATGGAGAGTGTTGTTGGAATGAAACATGACAGGGAAAACCGTAGTACCCGGAGAAAAACCTGTGCCGTCTCCGCTTTGTCCAGCACAAATCTCACATGGAGTGACCGGGATTTGAACCATGGTATCCAGCGGTGAGAGGCCGACGCGCTGCCGTCTGAGCCACGGAGGCACCCTAATAATAATAATAATAATAATAATAATAATAATAATAATAATAATAATAATAATAATAATAATAATTGTTCCGGGGTATCTGTGGAACGCACAGGTGAAATAAGGTGCCGGGATGAATGGGTCTAACTATAAGGTCAAAGTTAATTTAAAAATTTTAACAAAGGTTATATTTTCAGAAGAAACAACAGAATTATAACAACGTTTCACTGAGTGAAATAACAATTTGAAAACAAGACTTAGAAGGATCCAAGATTTCAGAATTTTAACACTCTTGGGCTACAAGCCCCTAGTTTTACAATTTTGAGCTCCTAGCTCGACATTACAACACACTAATTTGTTCAAAGGGCAGAAATCCCCTAAAAATGGAGCACTTGCTCCTAATTACAATGCCTCCCAGAGGCACTTTTACAACACTAGAAAAGAGCTGACCCGCTCTCAGTTTTTCAAGCTTATTCAAGGCAATATCAGAACCTTATAATTACTTGCCATCAAGGCATAACTTCCAGAAATGAAACAGGGGTATCTTGTACCCAACCTACTGGGCCTTAGCAGAAAAGGAACAGGTTAAGTAAATTGCCCGAAACACCAAATTGAATGGAGGCGAGTATTTGCACTCCCAGATATGCATTCTAAAACCTAAAAGGCACTAGACCGATGAAACAGGGGCTATTTCCAGACTATGGAGGTGACTCGTATCAGAAAAATTTAAGTCATTACGGAAAGGTAGAAAACCAGTTACACAACGTAGTCACCTCAAACTAATATGAAGGGGAGCTCGAGAGGGTAAATCACTCTCTATCCCTCAATTTCAATTGCAGATTTTAGGAAATTTTCACATTAGCCGGCAGAAACTTACATTGTAGAGAAGTAGGTTACGTATTAAAGCTTCGGATCTATCCCTCGGGTTACACTGCGGAGCGAGCAAGAAATAAAGATGTTAAACGGCCATTACCTTGCTGAAGGACTGCTGCCTGATAAAGAGGCACCTCCCGCCTCCTGCTTCACATACACACACTTAGTTAGATGTTGATCAAGTGGCCAAGAGCCGTGAATATCCGCAGTTTATAAACCCTCGGGAAACGTTCGAGACCTTTCATGAATAATCAAGCCACACCCTCTTACTTTTATTGGCTAGCCTAAAGTTACACACCGGGCGAGTTGGCCGTGCGCGTAGAGGCGCGCGGCTGTGAGCTTGCATCCGGGAGATAGTAGGTTCGAATCCCACTATCGGCAGCCCTGAAGATGGTTTTCCGTGGTTTCCCATCTTCACACCAGGCAAATGCTGGGGCTGTACCTTAATTAAGGCCACGGCCGCTTCCTTTCAACTCCTAGGCCTTTCCTATCCCATCGTCGCCATAAGACCTATCTGTGTCGGTGCGACGTAAAGCCCCTAGCAAAAAAAAAAAAAAATGTTACACACCAAATCGAAGAAGAAGCCTGTGATAGGTCGAAAATTAATTACAGAAATTAGGGATTGGCTGAATTCAAAACTGGCGGAAAGAAAAGATCAATATTGCCAACCCAAAAATGAATGAACATAATTTAGTAAAGAACAAACTTATGAATACAAAATTTCTTCAAATAAAGTTCCTTCACTTCACACCAGGCTGCATGATCATAGTTTTTGTAGTGACATCTGTTGCAGAAAGTCCAAACTTCTTGATAAATAGTAAACAAAACACGTAGAATTTCATACAGTACTGGAAAATTCACAATCACAAAATTAAGGTGGTGACATCTTCTGAGTAAAAGTTTAAGTAGGTCTAGTTTCATGTTGAGTGCTTCTCCTGTAGAGGAGGTTTTATTGGCGCAAGATTTAAATGTGCGGCGTAGAGGTGTACCTTCCTGTATAATAATAATATTAATAATAATAATAATAATAATAATAATAATAATAATAATAATAATAATAATAATAATAATAAAACCGGGCGAGTTGGCCGTGCGTTCGAATCCCACTGTCGGCAGTCCGTGGTTTCTCATTTCACACCAGGCGAATGCTGGGGCTGTGCCTTAATTAAGGCCACGGCCGGTTCCTTCCAATTCCTAGGCCTTTCCTATCCCATCGTCGCCATAAGACCTATCTGTGTCTGTGCGACGTAAATCCACTAGCAATAGTAATAATAATAATAATAATAATAATAATAATAATAATAATAATAATAATAATAATAATAATAATAATAATAATAATCCCGCCGTAAGACCTATCTGTGTCGGTATGACGTAAAAAACAACAACAATAATAATCCCATGACCTCAGTTACTCTGTTACAGATAATTTCATTGGATGCCATTTGGGCTGGGTGCGAGTCAATTTCGGAGTTATTGTATGTTCTACTCTGCCAGAAGGCGATCTATGGCTGAGTTTTAAGTTAATTTTGTCGGGTAAACACGAAATTTATCACCAGAGTTCTTTTACATGTCAACATCATGCGACAAAGAGTGACGAATGAACTTTCTTCCATCCTCCAAAAATCTAGACCTCTCTAACGGGTATCAACCCCTGATCTTGGGATCCGGAGGCTTACACGTTACCAATGATCCACAGAGTTGGGGGGGCTACGACGACGTTAGTAGTACAGAGCGAGTTGATTATGCGGTTTGGGTCACCTAGTTGTCAGCTTACATTCGGGAGATAGTGCGTTCGAACCCCACTGTCGACAGTCCTGAAGATTGTTTTTCCTTTTCACGTCTGGAAAATTCTGGGGCTGTACCTTAATAATTGCCACAGTCCTTTCTTTCCACTCCTAGCCCTTTTCTGTTCCATCGTCGCCATAAAACCTGTCTGTGTCGGTGCGATTTAAAGCCAATTGTATAAAAAATATATGTATATATATATATATATATATATATATATATATATGGGACGAATATTGTCCCGTTTTTTCGTGAATAGTTCCGTATATTTTCAAATACCGTGTTTAAACCTTTTTTTTTTTATCTCAATGCCCTTGCCTATCCTCCATTGTCTCCATACGACCTGTCTGTGTCGGTGCGACGGAAAAGAAATAACAGTAAGAAAATAATAATAATAATAATAATAATAATAATAATAATAATAATGTGATTTAAAGTCCGTTGTACAAGGTCAAAATCTTACCTGATGCCAGGGTTGGCTATGATCACCACACCAACTGTTACGTCAAATTAGAAGACGTCGGGCTGTACAATTTTTTCCTTCAGAGAATCTTTAATATTCCAGAAGACAATGAACGGATTTCTAAAATTTATGCTCCCTTAAATGCCACCGACGGTGGTCAAGATTGAACCCACTATCTAGGACTGTTCTGCTGGGGTTGAAACCATTGTTTTAAGAAGCAAAACAGTGGATTCGTCAGGTTCTGTTACGATCTATATCACTATTATTATTATTATTATTATTATTATTATTATTATTATTATTATTATTATTATTATTATTATTATTATGATTATTATTAGGGGCTGCCTGGCCGAGGCGGTAAAGGCGTGCTCGGTTCGCCTGGAAGGACTTGGGTTCGAATCCCCGTCAGGAAGTCGTATAATTTAAGAAACGAGATTTCCACTTCCGGAGGTGCATATGGCCCTGAGGTTCACTCAGTCTACACCAAAAATGAGTACCAGGTTAATTCCTGGGGCAAAGACGGTCGGGCGTAGAGCTAACCACTCTACCCCATTACGTGCCGAGGTTAACAATGGTGGAAGCCTTTACCTTCCACTCCTCCAAGGGTCTTCATTGCCTATACGGAGGTGACTTTGCTTTTTTTCAATTATTATTATTATTATTAGAGTAAACAAACCATAAGTATACAGGGCTGTTGATGTTATTTTGAGCCCTTGCACGTTATCGAGGATGAAACATCAGCCATTCCACTCAAGTGGCACTCCACTCACATCGCCACAACTCAGTTGCGCAATGAAGTGAGAGCAATTCATGGGAAAGAAAAACATATACGGTGGTTCATTCCTTGTTACAATCTTCCAGCTCTGTATGCAGTACAACCATTAATAAATAAATAATGTCCGCTGTATCTCACTCAGTCTTTTCAATGAATTCCGAAGTGCGGGCTTATTAAAAAGTAAGATATATTCTTCTTGACACATACATGGCTTGGATTACTATTACTAGTGATTTATTTGCTTGTTCTGTTCCACTATTTATTATATCGTAGCAGTGCTGCAGGAACAGGAGGGAGGCCCAACACTACAGTACGTACAGTCGTCGCGGGTCACTGCGTGTGCTTGCAACGCGTGCCATCACAGGCCCTGTCGCGCCATGCTGGCACCATTGTCACCACACACCAGCTCTCCCATAACGCGTATACCGGGGGACCTATACCTGGCGCTCCACGCCAAGTTTGGCTCAGCAGGGTAAGGAGAAGTAGGGCTACCATAAGGTGAAAAAACGTCCCTTATTTAACGGGATTGTCCCTTATTTCTCTAAAGTGTCCCGTTGTCCCAGAAAAAAAATACGGACCGAGTAAGTTGGCCACGCAGTTAGTGGCTCGCAGCTGTGAATATGTATCCGGGAGACAGTGGGTTCGAACCCCACTGTCGGCAAGCCGTGTTGATGGTTTTCCGTGGTTTCCCATTTTCCACACCAGGCAAATGTTGGGGTTGTACTTTAATTAAAGCCAAGGCCGCTTCCCATCCACTCCTAGATCTTTCCTGTCCCATCGTCACCATAAGACATATCTGCGTCGGTGCGACATAAAGCCAATTGTAAAATATATATATGTGACGAATGTTGTCCCGTTTTTCGTGAACTGGCCCATATATTTTCAAATATCGTGCTTAAACTTGATTTATCACAAAGAGTCAAAGTCATCTCCGTACAGGCCATGAAGACCCTTGGAGGGGTGGAAGGTAAAGGCTTCCACTATCTGTAACCTCGGCACCTGATGGGGTAGAATGGTTAGCCGTACGCCCGGCCGCCTTTGCCCCCAGGATTTAACCTGGTACTCCTTTTTGGTGTAGGCTGAGTGAACATCAGGGCCATCTGCACCTCCGGAAGTGGAAATCTCGTTTCTTAAATTTTATGACTTCCTGACGGGGATTCGAACCTTCCAGGCGAACCGAGAACGCCTTTACCGCCCCGACCAGGCAGCCCCCTATTTATCACAATGCTCTCATGTATATTTCTCAATATGCTAAGAAATTACAGATTGTTTGCTTGGCACTAAATGTAACTTATACCGGGCGAGTTGGCCGTGTGGTCAGGGGCGCGCGGCCCTGAGCTTGCATCCGGGAGTTAGTGGGTTCGAATCCCAATGTCGGCAGCCCTGAAGATGGTTTTAAGTGGTTTCCCATTTTCACACCAGGCAAATGCTGGGGCTGTACCTTAATTAAGGCCACGGCCGCTTCCTTCCAACTCCTAGCCCTTTCCTATCCCATCGTCGCCATAAGACCTATCTGTGTCTTTTACACACGAGATTTCATCGCCGTATATCAAACACATGGTCTATTTGACCACAACAATTACATATTACACTGAACACGTACGCGTATCCTGGGTTTACCTAACAATGACCTATCTGTGTCTTATGGCGACGATGGGATAGGAAAGGGCTAGGAGTTGGAAGGAAGCGGCTGTGGCCTTAAATAAGGTACTGTACCCATCCCGGGCATATTAGGGCAACTATTACATAATTCGGTTTCACAAACAGACGTATAAATAGAATTGTTGGATGAGAACATTCAGAAGTCCTTTCCCGGGCTTGAAGTCCCGTCCTCCCTGCTTTCATTGCGTCAACGGCTGGAGCTCAAAAGCATGGAATGCTCGTAAAAGTAAATAGGCACTACATAAAATATAACGAAAGTAGGGTTCTCTATAATGTGAGAGGAATACACTAATATTATTAAATGAGAAGAATCTTTGTTGAAAATATTTGCTAACCATTTTATTATACTGATAAACTCACTCGGTAAGTACACGAGATGATGCCATATTACAACACATAAACAAAGAAATAATCAAGACTGAAGCAATAATTATATATAGTATGCCTTAACGTCCTTTTAGTTTATTCACAGTTGTAGTTGTCGCTTTGCATACCTTAAATCATTTGATTAATACGCACTGATAATACATATTTCATATACGTGGATTTATTTATCTATAACAGTGTTACCAAATTGCATCTATTATTTTAATAGGCTGATCAAAAATGGCACCTTCTTGTTGAATCATATCGTTAATTAACTATCATGGTTGTGGAATTTATGCATCTTATTAGTACATTTTCTTTTACACACGAGATTTCATCGCCGTATATCAAACACATGGTCTATTTGACCACAACAATTACATATTACACTGAACACGTACGCGTATCCTGGGTTTACCTAACAAATTATATTCAAAGTAAAATCAACCAACGCTGGTATCGAACCCATCACCATAAAACACTTTGGGAATAATAAAACACGTAAACACATTACATAGAAAATTATCGAACATATAGCACACAATATATCTTGAAGGCATGGCTTAATCAAGCCATAGTATCAGGTTAAATCCATGGTTCCAACGTGAGTCGAACCCAAGTACTTCAGCTTCCGAGGTAAAAAATCTGAAACTCCTACCACGAGCTAATTTAATGCATAAAAATGGGGAGGAATCCATCCTTCGCAAAATCATAAAATTATCCACGTTACTCATAACATCATTAGCATGGAATCGATACTGCACTGGCAAATGAAAGAAGGCTTGCAGGTAGACGTTAAGGCTCTTGGAAACTACACAATCTCCCTTCAGACCGTGCAAATCCTTACATCGTAAATCCGTCATTCTATTACACTGGCTGTGTGCCCTGCTCTGCGGTTACAAAGACATACTGTATTCTTTCTTTCTTTCTTTCTTTCTTTCTTTCTTTCTGACATCTTGACTCGTTCTCAAGTACGCATTCATTTGAGAGCCACCACTTCTTATTATTTATTATCTGGCTATATATTCAGCCTAATTCAATACATCATGACAGCCATAATTATTATAATCCTTTATCATTCCACCAATTCAAACATTTCACAAGCTTCACCTTCCCACATCATATCACTGCAGCTCAAATCCGTTCTATTAATTTACAGAGAAGACTCCATTCACACAGGTTATTTAACTAATTCAATTTCACTCGCGTATCTATATAATTCACATATTACCTCGCTTTGAACATCTTCAATGATCATTTATTATTATATGGGATTTATAAATATCTGAATCACCTTAAAGCAAACATATAGTCTAGGCCTATATAAGAATTACTATGAAAATCTTTACCACATAGTAACATTGCGAAGAAATAATAAATTTAGCTAAAGCGCTATTCTTCTCAAAATATGTGCTTCATATGCACTGAAAATTTATGGGATCAATATACTAATTCATGCTAATAAGCCCACTAAATGTCAATTATTACCCTTGAATCACCTAGAAACCCTAATTAATATAATAAATAATCTTTTCCCAGTCACACGCGTGTAGTGTTCCCTACATTTAATATTATTAATTATAACATTTTAGTATTGACAAAATAAAAAATGCTACTGGCATTCAAATCTCGTGGGTTAACATATTCAAATTAAATGTACTCATCGAATGCTGGGTATGGTTTGCTGCCATCTCGAGGTACACTTGAGATTTTAGACCATCATGATGACTGCTCCTCTCTTTGATAGTCCTTGGTTCCTCTTCAACCTAACACGATCCATGTCTCGAACTGTGGTCTTCTTAGTGGAGTCTCTAGACGTTCCCTGTAGAAATGACTGCAGGCACTTAGGCGCGATTCTCGTAGGCTCCAGTTCTCGGGGTTCGATGTTCAGTCACGAACATACAGGCAAAAATGGGAAAAACAGTTACTAAACACTGTTTATGTGCTTTCAAAGAATCTACTGGTGTTTAAATCCACTAATAACTTTAAATAGATTAATCCAAATAGTGGCAGGTATGTATAAATCTCTATTCATTTCCCCGTTAATCACACAGTCTAACTAATTATCACCACGAGTGTCCATGGAGTATGCAAACGCTAATTTTATCAGGAATAGTTCTTTAATTTTACTGTACGTCACTCACTCTCAAAATGCTTTAGATCGGTCACTATTAATTACTGAACGTAATTAGCTATCTCACTACTTCTAAACAACCTGATGCGTTTGCCCTTTCACTAATGATTGCATCATGAGCCGCAACTCACTGTCGTTGATATTTAAAAGATAAAATGTTTAGATAAAATTTCTATTCATCATCACCGTACATTATCTTGTACCACACGGCTTATTTCACGATATTTTACATCGCAATGATGTGATGTTCTTCCTCGACACAACACTTCATACACTGATATCCATAGTTCACTCCTAACGTGTGAGTACTGCGGCTACACAAATTACAATGGGATATTGCATCTAGGTCTTGGTTTTATTTATAGTATCTGGACTGAGTGGTCGGGGAGGAGGTAGAAAAAGCCCCTGATCGAAATAAAGCTCCGGTAAACTGAATCTTTCAGTGACGAGAAAGCAATCAAATTATAGCTCGTGACCCCTATTTTCTACTGATCTTATTTAAAATCAAAATGATCAGTGGGTCATTCACAATCTCAAAAGCGTCCTTTTAGAAATTCACGCGTCATGGCTCATCTCGCAAGACCTCCCACCTTTTATCCCCATGTTGCCAGATTTCGGCAGTCATCTTTAGTCTGTGTACCACTATATGACAGGCGTCATTACCGATCCACTATTAAAGTATTGCGTTTATACGCATCAACAATTAGCATTAAATACATCGGTTCGAATGAGACCTGACTCATAAATTTCCAGATATTATCTCAGATGAAAGTTTTCTTCTTCTTCCTCTTTTTAGTTAATTATGGTGAAGTGGCACCAATGAATGCGGTGTTGAATTAGTAAAGGATATTTATTTCTTGGGGGTTAACACACCTTAATTCAGCCCACTTTTCGACAACCTACATTTCCACGCGTAGCGTCATCTCTCCTCCTCGCTCGCACAAGTGAGAGCGCAATTTCAAGCTTCCGGGGTAATACGTTATCCTTTTCTCGATACAGCGCAGGAAACTGCTCCCTTCGTGCTGGCGTATCGCAACTCACATCCCGGTTCGGCATGTAGACTGCTAATTACGACATTATATGTCACAGAATGTTGCGGAAAACGGCTTATACGATAGACTAAACCTCCTAACATGCCCATGGCATGGTGATGAACGGTTACAGTATAGCCCAAGCATTTGCATTGTGTGAAAATGTGAAACCACGGAAAACCACATTAAAGGTGACCGACGGTGGGTTTCGAACCCACTATCTCCCTAATACAAGCTCACTGCTACGCGCCCCTAACCGAGCGGCCAACTCGCTCGGTCCGAATGTAAGGAACCAGTGAGACAGACGTATATAAGTAGTAAAAACTGCAACTTATAATCCTGCATAGTGAACATGTCTTGTGGCTGGGAGTCATCAGAAAATTTGTGTAACGCGACAAATGCTTGACGGAATTGACATCCTATTAGTCGCCAAAGATGCTACGGCTGTGGATTTATATAAAAAGTGTTGTGTGTCCTTCGCAATCTCAGCTCTGCGCCTGATAGCTCGGCAACACGCCGCAGCCCGGATCTTTCCAGACTCTACGAGGTACTGCAGTGCGCTTGCTTGTGACGTCAACCAGCGCTATAAAAGGACGCTTCATTCCGCTCCTTACGAGGACTCCTCAGTGTCTAACGCCAGATTACACTGCAAGTCGAACACGGAGGATATCCCTCCTAAACATGTGTATCGACCAGGTGGACTGAAATTCTGGTTGTGAGGTCTCACCTCTAGACACTGCCTCACCTCCCGCTTCCTGTAGCCACGTCGAGCCCTGATGTCAGTATTCTACTCATCCCACAGTCCTCACTTAGGCTCCGACATTAACATTAGTATTCTACTAATTGTGAATATTTATGTCAGCTCCTGACAAGCCTACGGCAACTACTGGCATTCTGTTAGTACGAACTTTCATTGCAAGTTACACTTGTAATTCTTCAAGGCAGATAGTTTTCGACTATCTTGGACTCTCTCTTAATTGACAGACTATTTCCGCAAGATAAATTCGTGTGTGTATATAGACTCTCATGTATATAAAGTGTATATTTCCATAGACCCTCAGTCTACAGTAATACCATCATTAATTGCTCACAACTGCATCCAGCTTCAAGAAAAATTTAGTTGCATTTATGTACATATTGTGTAAAAAACTGATTAAATCAATAAATTTATGTTGTGTTTTCTGTATACAAATTCCTTGTATACAACAAAAAGTGTGTGTGGTGAAGTAGGAATCGTGACGTCAGTGACGTCACATTAGTAGTTACCGCATGCTTTGGTCGATGAAGATGCTCTGTGAAATGATGCAAATAAATCGTTCGTTATAAATATTTGTGTTTCATTGTGTTTCATTTATTGAAAGAGATATCAATGATCATTAGCTTTCCGCAAAGGGAAAAGTTTCTTTTTTGCAACACATTATGTGCTGGAATTAGGCCGCTTCCATTTATAATAATAAGAATCCGTACTTGGCTCTTTTTAAGAAATTGTAATGTTAAATCTGGCCTAATAATCAACGGCAATCGAAGTGACCCGTATTTTCATGCTTGTAATCGGATCACCCTCCGTATTATTTGAAAATGGAAAAACGGGATTTTATTCAAAATATACTGTTAAGTTTGAAAAACGGGGAATTTATATAGAGTTGTTTATTGCACATACTTTTCGCTGGCTTGGACTTCCTTTTCATGAAAAGCCCTTTTAGAGTCATAACTGTCATAGTACTGTACACATATTCAATTCTTCATGTTGTACAGTACAAATTACAGGAACAACGATTATACCTTTCCAACTTGAGCTTATTTTGCTCGCCCATCCACTGACAATTTAGAAGAGAAAATATTCTCTCTACAGCTGCGTTATGTGAAGGTATGGCAAAATACAAATGTACCCCTCTTAACAATTCAACACAATCAACATTGCTGGATATTTATTTATGCCATTCCTCTGCAACACTTTTCCCTACTAAAGTTGCACAGTTCACCTTGAAGTCATTTCTTAGGGCTCTTATTGCATCAGAAAGTACGGAGTCGGCAGTAATAATATTAACACCCTTTACAAATATCACCATTTTTTCGATTGCTTACAGTCAGACTCATATTTAAGAGTGCATCAGTGAAATACAAACAAGAACTGCTGTCAACTTTAAACTGACACGGGGAAGGCCTGACATGTGTCTCACCGATTTTGATAAAATTTTGCACGGACGGTCTACATTGGCAATAAACGGACACGTGTTTCGGCGTCTTGCTAGACACTCCGTAGTTTTTGAAAAAGTCGATGTCAAAATTGGTGACGGAATATCGTATTCTCAATGCTATGCATCGAATGATCATCTAAAAACATATTATATATATATATATATATATATATATATATATATATATATATAATATGGGGTCCAAAGTTAATAATATCAGAATTATGCACGTTTCTGTGTTTTCGATAAAATGATCTCATGTATGGTTCCACATGAGGCATATCAAAAAACTATGGAACATGACATGAAGATTGTTAATCACACCTCCCTTTTACTTCGATAAAAAGGCAAAGAAAACTATTCTGATTATCAGAATATTTTCAGATTCACCGAAAACACAATATTGATAAAAAACAAAATTCATGCCCGAGAATCGAACACGGACCAGCTGTTTGGGAGTCTGATGCCAACCTCTTTCTGCTACAGCATGAAAACAAAAAACGTCAATAACTCTAATATTATTAACTTTGGACCCCATATTACATAAATAAAACATGGTTTTAGACGATCATTCGATGCAAAGCATTGAAAATACAATTTTTCGTCATGAACTTTACCTATATATTTTTCAAAAACTAGGGAGTGTCTAGCAAAACGCCGAAAAACGCGCCTCTTTATATTCAGTATAAAACGTCCCTGCAAAATTTTATCAAAATCGATGAGGCACATGTCAGACCCTCTCCTTGTGAGTTCAGAAACGAATCGCTAGAAGGGAACAGACATGGCAGGAAATATGATCAAATCTATAAAATATAAAATAGAATAAAGCACAAAGTGTGAAAAATTAGATAGAGGGCTAGGTATCCGTAGGTAATTGTATTCCCATGTATTGACTGCCAGGGATCAAAATAAATTAAAATGATAATTACATTAAATAATTGCATGGCAGACGAAGCCAGCTGATCTAGAAAAAATGAACGGGGATTTGGAAAAAGGTCTTAAAAATGGGTGGTCCCCGCTACAGACTGGTTATATGTTAGCCGTAGGGTGAAGTGAACTAGGTTTATGGGACCCTGAGTTTTATAACAATAATGCTGTCATCATTGATGCAACCAGCGAACAAATTAGAAGGATACGACGGACTACGGACTCCATTATCAGATTCAATCCCACCAATCTGAATTTAGAGCAGTCGCCCAGGTGGCAGATTCCCTTTCTGTCTTTTACTTAGACTTTTCTTAAATAATTGCAAAGAAGTTGAAAATTTATTGAACATCTCCCTTGGTAAATTATTCGAAACCCTAACTCCTCTTCCTATAAACGAATATTTGTCCCAATTTGCCGTCTTGAATTCCAACTTTATCTTTATATTGTGATATTTTCTACTTTATTATTTCCCTTACGAAATGACTATAAAATGCCCTTGCTGGCGGGACGTAGTGTTTACAATGCAACTATGTTTTCTGGTATAAGCTAGAGCAATTTTGTTACTTTCATTGATCTGTCTCAGTCTTATCCTTGGCTTTGACAATATGAAAGTGACTAAGGTATGAGCAATGTTAGTAATACCATTCCTTATGCAGCCAGTCCTCGCTAAGAATGGTGTGAAAATGTTGCTCATAGGGTCGGATGATGCATGGCATTTCAGTGGGCTTGGCAGACTGATATGTAATAGTAACTTCTGACTCGGAGGTTAAGTAACGGGAAACTACCTCACTCCTCGTTTCCCTAGAACGCCTCTTCAGTGATGCCTAGGCCATCTATGACAGCTGATTGGGGGAGCTGTTGAGGATCCAACCAGCCTTAGGGCTGAGGACCGACCATACATACATGACAAAAGATGGCAGATTGTCGTAGTCGCGATGAATGCGATTGTGCCCAAATGCTGTACAAGTATGTGTATTGGACGTTTAAAAGAGAATTAAGTTTATAGCTTTAGGCTATAACCTGCGATAAAATGTGAAATTGAATACAAAGTACGAAAAATGCGTTATCCTGTAAAGCAAATACCCCACACGCAGATGATTTTTGATGTGGTTTTGACAACTTTCACAAACACTTAATCAAATGTAGAGAAAATTCAGAAGTTGATTGCCTTGGTATTTCATTGGCAATGTAATTAAAATGTCCACTTTTTAATCAAGAAGCCATTTTAAGACCATCCAGTCACCTACTAATAGTGCGGATAAAGGAAAATATATCAGCAAGTACATTTTAATTACCAGAGACATACGACATGTGTTAAAGAAAAAAGCAGGTTATCTTGAATAGTGATGTGTTCGCTGAATGCCAGGCTAAAAAAGGTAAACGAAAGTAAAATTTATAAAAGTTTGTGTTGAACTTGTAATGGGTGTGTTCAATTAACAAAGTAGAATTAACTCGTGCCTTGAATACTGATTTCTGAACGCATGGTGATAAATTGTTCAGGTAACCAGGTCCATATCTTCATGTTCATAATCTCAATTCACTTTTATGTATTTATGTTTCTTCATTTTAAGACTTCTTTTTAGAATTTGCTGTACGTCTCACCGACACAGATACTGTACGTCTTATGGCAGCAGTAATATAGGAAAAGACTAAGAGTGGTGAGGAAGCGACCGTGACTTTAATTAAGGTACAGCCCCAGCATTTCCGTTTTGTGTGTGAATATGGGGAAACCAAGGAAAACCATCCTCAGGGCTGCCAAGAGTGGGGTTCGAACCGAATATTTCGCGAATGCAAGCTGATAGCTACGATACTCAAATCGCGCAGCCAATCCTTGGGAAGTAAATAAATAAATAAATAAATAAATAAATAAATAAATAAATAAATAAATAAATAAATAAATAAAATGAATAAATAAATAAATAAATAAATAAATAAATAAATGCTCGTCAAATTTTGTCGTCTTCTGCCATGATGGTGACAATCCGCAAGACGTTAAGCGTTTCTTGGACTGAAAGTTCCTTGACTCGCCTTTGTCATTTGTTCCAGAGTTAACTTTGATAATTGTGCTCTTCCCTCTGACTGCATTCATTCCTACCTGCCTGTGCCAATGTTTCAGCTAATGAATGTGGTTTGCAGCTTGGAATTCCTTCGAGTTTAGAAACTATTCTAACATAGCAATATTACTTCACACAAAAAATTAACTTGTTTACCATTTAGTACAGTGCATCAGGTGCCATGTAAAGAGTAAGTTGAGGATATTTACGCGTTAAAATTCCTGTTCTTGGCAATCGTGGCTCGTGAAGTTTCCTATAGAAATGCACACATAGATAACTTTAGTCTAAAATGGTCACACATATTTACACATGCAGGTATAAACATTGCCATAAAATACGTCAAAACACACCTAGGTTTACCTTATCGTTAATTCTTCTGTCAGACCCATACGTCTTTCTTTAGGTGTAGCGAACCTGTCGATAATTGCCTGCACTCCTTTACCTCTCAGTTCTAACTGCATTTCTCAGGAATATGTTTAATCTGTCTAATTAACAGATACACATTTATCTTTCCACAGTACTCGTTAGTGCGGTTATAGTATTATTTTCAACAATAGCACACTCGGAAATACAAGTCAGTGAACTGTGTAGCATTCTTTCTTCCAAAGAACTACCTGCTAGCCTTCTCGGTCAAAGTTTACTTGTGACAGAGACTCTCTCATTAGAGCAGGCCTCTTCCACAAGAAGCATAGCTATCCTCAATGTTTGGAGACCATCTCTGCTCTACGGTCACAATGGGGTTGTGACCGGGAGCTGATATATACAATTTTACGCTCTATCCTGAAGCCAGATTTCACAGTTTAGAAGTAATTGTAGAGTAACCATTCTTATGAGATTAAAACCTGTATCTTCCTGCGTAAAAATTAAAATATTAAAGTTTATTGGCAGGGCACGTGACCCTGTGACCTTATGCGCCCGCCGCCACTGGTTTTAGGCAACCTAAGTGGACACTAAAATGTTCAAAATGGTACTATGATAATTTTTATAAATTTGTGTTAAGTATTTAAATTATATGGCGAGCAGTGTTACGTTTTTTCTATTTCTTTTACGTCGCACCGGCACAGATAGGCCTTATGGCGACGAAGGTTTAGGAAAGGCCTAGGAGTGGGAAGGAAGCAGCCGTGGCCTTAATTAAGGTGTGCCTGGTGTGAAAATGGGAAAGATCGAGCTCGATAGCTGCAGTCGCTTAAGTGCGGCCAGTATCCGCTATTCGGGAGATAGTGGGTTCGAATTCCACTGTCGGCAGCCTTGAAGATGTTTTTCCGTGGTTTCCCATTTTCACACCAGGCAAATGCTAGGGCTGTACCTTAATTAAAGCCACGGCCGCTTCCTTCCCATTCCTATCCTTTTCCTGTCCCATCGTCGCCATAAGACCTATCTGTGTCGGTGCGACGTAAAGCAACTAGCAAAAATGGGAAAGCAGGGAAAATCATTTTCAGGGCTGCTGACAGTGGGGTTCGACCCCACTATCTCCCGAATGCAAGTTCACAGCCGCGCGACACTAACCGCACGGCCAGCTCGTTCGGTACAGCAGTGTAAAGTAGAAAGTTTATTGTTGTTGGATGAACCACTTTGTTGTTGATTTCAATATTGTGAAGATGGAATGGAGCTGTACTGAAACAACTTATTCTCCTGCTGCATTACAGTTGTAACTGTTCACTCTCCTGTGCTTCACACTTGAGGAGACGAAAGGTAATAGCTGGGGACACATGAATATAAATATAAACTATATGTGGCTTGCCCGCAAATAGCCACGCAAATAGAATCAATTATCACTCCATGGTTTCCCATTTCTCTATGTAATGTCTGGGCGCCAGATTTATAGTTTTAAACAAAACTGTACAGCAAAATTTATATTTACTAGCATAGAGACTTATACTTAAATCACAGGGGTAGGATTTTAAATAATTAACTATTAAGTATCGCTTTGAGAAAGAAAATTAACGCAATATCTGGTCAAATGAATTTATTAAACAAAAAAATGAGATGAGTCAGAAAAGTACCTTTTAGCTTGGAGGGAATTAAGAATTTAACGTTTACTGTAATTTACTGTTGCTTGAAGTGTCTAATTGTGGCTCACCAATTGTAGTTTCCGTTGAGGTCATCTGTATTCCGTGGTTACTCGTTCCCTTTTCCTTGTTGCCTTCTCCTTCCTTCTGCGATATAGTTTGGACTATCTGGACTAGCACTCCCTAATTGCCTAGTCTTTAAATTAGACATTGATCCTATGCTTGTGAAAATTGATCACCGTTGATCGTAGGAGGAGAAAATTCAGTGTTGTGAATATTTCCATGTTTTCCGAAATCTTAATGCAACTTAGCTATTCTACTGATACAATACAGACTTGTACCAAGTTCCGTGAAAAGGAGGGTAATTTTTAAAATGTGTGTATCTATATCTCTAAACTTTAAAATTTTACATATGTAAATAATTGGTATTTAAAATCTCCTTTAAAAATAAAGAAACATGTATTTTTTTGTTTTCGGAAAATGCCGATAGGAGGGGTGAAAAGGGATGAAAAAGGGATTGAATGGCTTTAATGAGGAATCTTATATCTAGGAAACTGAAGATAGCATATAACTGAAAATTTGTATTTGGGATCTCCTTTAAAAATAAAGAAACACGTATATTTTGTTTTTAGAAAATCCAGTTAATGGGGGTTAAACAGGAGTGACTAATTCGGGTGAATTTTTAGAAAGATAATGCATACAGGCTATCTCAGAAACGTAAAATTTTACAGACGTAACAATTGGTACATGGAATCTCCTGTAAGGTTAAAGAAACATAGGTGATTTGTTTTTGGAAACTCCACTTAAGGGGGACTGAAAAGGGGTTGAAATTTTAAAACGAGCATTTCTACAGTATATCTCGAAAACATAACATGTTACAGAAGTAAAAAATGGTATTTTTATCTCTATTTAAAGTAAAGAAACATGTAGTATTTGTTTTCGGAAAAAACACTTGGGTGGGGGAGTGGGGGGGTTAAAGTGTCTCAAAATGTGGTTGAATTCTTTTAATTAGGATACTGATATCTCAAAAACTGAAGATGTTACAGACGTGAAATTTGGTATTTGGAATCTCCTTTAAAAATAAAGAAATACGAATTTTTTGTTTTTGGAAATCCACTTAAAGGGGGGAACTGAAAAATTAGTTAAATTATTTCTATGAAGATACAATTATCTCAAAACCGAAACATTTTGCTGACTTAAAAATTGGTATTTGGAATCTGCTTTAAAAGTAGAGAAACACGTATTCTCGGAGAATCCAATGAAAGGGGGAGGGGGAAGGTGAAAGAATTGAAAAATTATTTGAGTTAATTTTAAGAGGATACTTACATCTAATAAAAACTAAAGTTGTTACTGACATGAAGATCAGTATTTTGATCTCCTTTAAAAACAACGGAAAAGCGTTTTTGGGAGAAATCATCTTAGGGTCGGGGCTGAATACGAGTTTAATTCCTTTTATGAGGACACATCTCTCAAAAGCTGAAGATGATGTAGTCGTGATAATTCGTATTTAGAAGATCCTTTACTATTAAAGAAACAAATATTTTTGTCGGAAAATTCACTAAAGGAGGGGGGGTTGAGAGAAAGTGAGAAAGTGAATTGTTTTTATGGGGATACTTATATCTCAAAACTTAAGGTAACAGACGTGAACATTGGTATTTGGAATCTCCCTTAAAAATAAATAAATACGTATATTTTTGTTTTCTGAAATACTCAAAAATGGCGGGAGGGGGGAAATTGAAAAATTATTTGAATTATTTGTATGAAGATACTATTATCTCAAAACCGAAAGATTTTGTAGATATGAAAATTAGTATTTGGAATCTGCTTTAAAAGTAAAGAAACACGTATTCTCGGAAAATGCAATGAAGGGGGGGGGGGTCGAGGTGAAAGAATTAAAAAATTAATTGAATTAATTGTATGAGGATATTTACATCTAATAAAAACGAATGTTGTTACAGACGTGAAAATTAGTATTTGGATCCCCTTTAGAAACAAAGAGAAAACGTTGTGTAGGGGAAACCATCTTGGGGGCGGGGGTGAAAAGGAGTTACATTCCTTTCATCAGGACACATATCTCAAAAACTGAAGATGTTAGAGTAGGGCTAAATGGCATTTAGAACATCCTTTACTATTAAAGAAACATGTATTTTTTGCCGGAAAATTCCCTTGGAGAGGGGGTGTGAAGGGAAGTGAAAAAGAACTAAATTATTTTATGGGGATACTTATATCTCAAAACTGAAGGTAACAGATGTGAACATTGGTATATGGAATCTCATTTAAACATAAAGAAACACGCCTTCCTTTTTGTTTGGAGGAGGAGGGGGCTAAATCAACTTAACGGCGGTGGGGTGAAAAAGGAGTTGAGACCAATTGATTTTAGTGTTCATAATGTACTTATTCTGATCATAAACCGATCATTTTCAATCTTTCCTGGGTTCGTTTTCAAGAGCCATCTTTTCCTTTGGAGAACTTAAAGTTAGATTGCAGTAGATTCTCCTGGCATATAAATAAAAAGCACATTTGAAATGAAATGGCGTATGGCTTTTATTGCCGGGAGTGTCCGAGGACAAGTTCAGCTCGCCAGGTGCAGGTTTTTATTTGACTCCCGTAGGCGACCTGCGCGTCGTGATGAAGATGGAATGATGATGAAGACGATAAATACACCCAGCCCCCGTGCCTGCGAAGTTAACCAATCAAGGTTAAAATTCATGACCCTGCCGGGAATCGAACCCGGGAACCCTGTGATCAAAGGCCAGCACGCTAACCATTTAGCCATAGAGCCGGACACATTTGAAATAAACGATAGGAATAATATTGACCCTGCAATTGTTCACCTCTATAATAAGTTCAATAATGCACGGTAGTATATCATTCGTATCGCCAGAAATCCCGCGCACTTGCCTACGCGCGACAATGATGCTGTTCACATTGTCAGCAATGACAGTGGCAGCAGATGTAATTTACCGCCAATTAGCGGTCTTGCATCTTGCTGTGGGGTTCAGAACATCATAATAATAATAATAATAATAATAATAATAATAATAATAATAATAATAATAATAATAATAATAATAATAATAATAATAATAACCTAAATTAAACTAATATCATCCACCCTAATAATAAAAATAAAAATGTTCTGGACCGTCGTCAAAATGTGTGGACCGCGCTGGAAACGTGACCTGGCTGGGTAATGACTACGAATGCAGTCCGGTCGGGGGTTCAGTACCGCCAAGGCACCCAAGACAATACCACTCCTGATCTCCTCAAGGATTTGATTAAATTAAAAATGCTTATAGGAAAAGATGGCAAAGGTTTAGGAACCCAACTGACCGGATGGAATACCTGGACCTAGCCCGGGAAGTACAAAATCGATTGCTGGAAAGAAAGCTTGAAAAATGGGAGTAACTTTCCCGTAATCTCTTAGAAAACGAGTCAGATCGCGAAATATGGCGGGTTCTCTCAGAAAACGAGTGAGATGGAGAATTTCGGCGAATTATATATAAAACGTTAAGCATTCAATTATAAATTTCAGTATAATACCGTAGCGAAGCACGGGTATCTTGCTAGTTATAGAATATATCACAAGCCGTATGCTTGTTTCGTCTCACCCTGATCCGAGAACATCACAGCAGCTACGTACTGTGTCTTGAAGCGACAACTCGCTGTCCCGAAAAAATGTGTCTCGAAGCGACCACTCATTGTCTCAAAAGTAATAAAGTAGTTGTGTTTTGAGGATTGCTCCGCGCAAGATTATATACACGATGTCTCCCCACTCTTGGTAACTGCTCCATGCCAAATCTCTATACAACGAAGCATCTGATTCGTAGATCTCATATCATACCTTCCCTCTCTATATTCTTCACCCGTAACCAGTAGTCGTGTCGATGATGTAGTCTCCTAGCTTGCTAGCCTTGCACGCGGGTCGCTGTATAGTACAGTACTCATGACTTAAACCCAATGACTCATCATAACTTCCCCGCTTCAAGAATAACTTTTCCGTGTACACAATATGAGATGAAATGACACAAACTCAGACTCAACATATTGACCATATTTACAGTGCATAATTAATTCCCATCTTATAATTTAAATAATAAATGGTGTTCTAATATATACGATATGATTCCAAAAGACTTATTTACAATTGATTGAAGTTAAATTAATAAGTGTTAATGAATAATTGCCGATGGCGGATAATCTTGATATCGAGTGATATCACGTAATTGGACTTACAATAAATTAGTATGGCTTGGAGAAGCCTGGACGGTTACACAGTTGACTATCGTATTCAAATGTAAAACAGTCCAAACTGGACATAACTACTCCGAAGGGACCGCCAATTAAGATCGTTATAGGTGATAGTCGCGAAAATCGGTATTTTATTTTATTTTGTTGCTAAAATTATCATACCTATAAATTTTAGGCTGCGCACTTAGAGGGTTAATTCACCGAATAATGTTAAAACTTCAAAAAACATATGTGAAATTAGTACTGTATTTGCAACACAGTTTTTGTGGATTGGGGATGAGAGGAATTTTTCTTCATATACTTACACAGTACGTACAGCAATAATACGCCAGCAAAATAACAATTACCGAGCTCGATAGCTGCAGTCGCTTAAGTGCGGCCAGTATCCAGTATTCGTGAGATAGTAGGTTCGAACCCCACTGTCGGCAGCCCTGAAAATGGTTTTCAATGGTTTTCCGTGGTTTCCCATTTTCACACCAGGCAAATGCTGGGGCTGTACCTTAATTAAGGCCACGGACGCTTCCTTCCCCCTCCTAGCTCTTTCCTGTCCCATCGTCGCCGTAAGACCTATCTGTGTCGGTGCGACGTAAAACAACTAGCAAAAAAATAACAATTAATAAGGAAGGAAGTAGCAACAATGTAAATTGATTAATAATGTCGCACACGGTCTTGGCTAATAAATGACAAGTTCGTTCCGTCCTTGGAAATTGTAGAAATCGCTGAGTGTGATGCACCCAATTCCTCCCCTATGTTTTGTCTCCCCATTTTGTGACCTCCACATAATGTGTGACTTTTCTTTGACATTAAACACTTTGCCTTTTGCGACATCTCCACAGCGATCGTCTTTCGAACGGGACAAGAAAGTGGGGCCACACGAAGGGAACATTTCGTTGAAATTGTGCGGACACTAAACATTCTTCGATTGATTGAGTCATGTGTGTATCGGGAATACACCCTGGAAGACATTACCACACCACATTGAACAGCGCAGTGGCCGACAACGAATGCTTAATGATTGTCAATAGTGGCTTCTAGCTGCAGATCAGATCAGATCTACATTCAATGCAGCGGGTACCAGACACAAATACAGCAGGTCAGTGGAGCGCTCTTTAACGTCAGTGGGATATGGGAATAGGAGACCAACCAGAGTGCCCTTCTTAACACCACGACACTGGACACAGCGCCTCACCCGGGCGCCTAATGTTCTAAAAGGGGCAGTCAAATGAAAACTGAACACCCACTACAACGTGACCATAGAATGGTTTTATTCGAAAGTAATTACCGAAAGAGTTAATACATTTATTCCACTGGGAGACGAGACGATGAATTCCAGTCTTGTAGAAAGAGGTATGTCACTGACTGATTCACAACCGCACCCATTCTTGCACTTCCTCGTCCAAATGAAACCGACGTCCACGAATGTCTTCCTTCAGGTCGCCAGAAAAGTGAAAATCACAACGTCCAGTTCAGCTATATCCGGCCTTGTACAGTCAGCCAGATGCGTTTGGCAACACGGCCCGTAGTTTTCACTCATTGTGTCAGTCGCTGTCACACTACCTTAACTCCCTCACCCTTCCCTCTGCTCTTTCTGACATGCACTCGCACACAGCGCTGTAGAATTATAAATGCGCAGTACGCTCACACGCAGTGCAGTAGGTGAGCTGTAGGCTTCAAAATTCGTGCTTACCATAACAGCTAAAGTTTGATTCCCGGCGTGAACGATTTGTTTGGATTCCTCAATGAAAACACCGTGATGACTTCAGGCAACGATCACACCAAGTTTAGCCGAGATAACTTCGATGCTAAATGCATCATTCCATTCTGACATGACACATTATTAACACACGTTAAAGGGAGCAAGGCTGGCTCTCGACCAACATGGCAATTTTAGCATTCGTAAAGGAGAGGTTCTGTGTGGCGTTTCGTCTAGTACTGATCAGAGATGGATACAGCTGTGACGAATATCAGTGGGTATTGGACGTCGTCCGGGCACTTGTTTAAAGTGGACTTCCACTAGGGAAGAATACATCAGGTTAGTTGAAACTTCACAGGAGAACCATGCAAAACTCATGCAGGCGATCAATTTTCCTGGATATCAGTAGTATAATGCAGGGATTCGGCGGCCTCCTCCGCTGCCCGCCTCCTCCTCCCGCCTCCTCCTCCTCCTCCTTCCTCCTCCTCCTCCTCCCGCGGGAAATTTGAATTTTGGCGCGAGATTTGAATTTGTAAACAAAGCCACTCTGAAAACACGCGTAATCATGGTTCCTTCATTTTCTTAGTTTCAAAAAATAGGAATTCCACTGACTTAGTTGTCACTGAAATCAATACGAAAGAGAAAATATTGGGCTACAAAGTGGTTATCACAGAACGAAGAATTTAGTCAAACAAATGTTATTAAAGAAGTAGAAACATTCGATTTTAGAAACTTTGTGCGGATGGATGTAGACACTTTCAATGAACTGCTCGATGACAAATCGGCCCAAGTGCACAACCGCCCTACAGACGACCCAACTTTCAGAGTGCTGCAGTAGTGAGTTGGGTTATTGTGTTGTCGCTCCGACCAACAACCCAAAATGAGTTGTGTCGGCTCGACCGGTTCCGACAAGCCTACACACCACCCAATCTGCAGGATCCCTGCAGATCGGGTCCATCAGATTGGGTCGTTGTAGAGGCTTTCATCGAGGGCGATCTCCTCCCATGCATCTAACATTAACGCCCCACAAAGTATCATGCGAACGCAAGGGAAGGTGAGGTCAGTGTTTCTTTATGTGCCATTTCCACCTTGGCCACACATGCTCAGTAGGGTTGAAGTCTGGAGCTCGAGGGACTTAATTGAGCAGTTCAATGGAGAACTGCTCGGAAAACTAGTCCTGAACACGATCGCTCGTGTGAACTGGGGAGTTGTCTCGCACGAACTGTATTACCTCATCTGGATGGCGCTCTCTCACCGAGCGAGTTGGTCCTGTGGTTAGGGTCACGCAGCAGTGAGCTTGTAATGGGATCATAATGGGTTCGAACTTAACTGTCGAACTGTCAGCAGAACTGAAGATGTTTTTCCGTGGTTTCCCCATTTTCACAACAGGCAAATGCTGGGGCTGTACCTTAATTAAGGCAACGCCATTTTAATTCCCAGTCCTAACCCTTACCTATCCCATCGTCGCTATATGAGCTAAATATGTCGGTGTGTCGTAAAGCAAAGTAAAACAAAGAAAAGAAAAAAAATCTCACACTCAGAACCGATGTAAGGGGATCATCTATCCAGTGAAGTAATCCAGCCTCATCAGACGATATCGACCCGGAACACGACACAGGTGCATGCTGCCACTACGTGAACACTCGCCTATACCGTCGTTGCACCTCGAAATACCGTTGCCTGACAATGTTGAGGGGAGAAATACTGTCCCGCAGTACATGTGTCACTTAAAATGAAAATTCGTTGACATTGCTCGTGCAATACTGAGCCATAGTTGCCACATCCCTTCTGATCAGATTTCTAAGCTAAAATATCATCACGTGGCTGTTTTTCTAGGCGCAAGGAATACGTTCCTTTTTCATATCGGGTCCCCGTGGCCTATAAATATGAACTGGCCCGACCTCTGCCGAACCTAAAGAAGTCTCGTCAGAGGAGATCACATGATTCAATTACAATTTAACTCCACTTCGGCAAAGGAGCTCCATCTGTTGATCAGAGAGAGACTCTTTGGCTGCAGCTTTTCTGCAAAGGAGTTCGGCTTCTCGTAATCGGTTACTAACCGTGTACGGATATCAGTATAATGCAGGGATTCGGCGGCCTCCTCCGCCGCCCGCCTCCTCCTCCTCCTCCTCCTCCTCCCTCCTCCTCCCTCCTCCTCCTCCTCCCGCGGGAAATTTGAATTTTGGCGCGAGATTTGAATTTGTAAACAAAGCCACGTGCTTTTTGACAGACAACAACGCATCGCTAACCTCAGTACTGCCATCTTGACGGGCCTAAACCTCACTAGTACCAACTTAACCTAACTAGCATGAGGTAAACAAAGCCACGTGTTTTTTGACAGCCACGTGCTTTTTGACAGACAACAACGCATCGCTAACCTCAGTACTGCCATCTTGACGGGCCGAAACCTTAGTAGTGCCAACTTAACCTAAGTAGCGCGAGATAAACAAATCCACGTGCTTTTTCACAGCCACGTGCTTTTTGACAGATTTGTAAACAAAGCCACGTGCTTTCTGACAGACAACAACGCATCGCTAACCTCAGTACTACCATCTTGACGGGCCTAAACCTCAGTAGTGCCAACTTAACCTAACTAGTGCGAGGTAAACAAAGCCACGTGTTTTTTTTGACAGCCACGTGCTTTTTTTGACAGCTGTCATCCGCCATCTTTAAACCACAAAGCACTGTGCTGCCCTCTTGCGTCACCTGTCATCCGCAGTGCTGCCATCTTGACGGGTCTAAACCTTAGTGCTACCAACTTAACCCAACTAGCGCGAGGTAAACAAAGCCACGTGCAGCTGTCATCCGCCATCTTTAATCACAGTGCTGCCCTCTTTAGCTACTTACCTTTGAAATGTGGTGGCGGATAATTTGAAAAATGCTTTTTGACAGCAGCCATCTTTGTTCACCATGCTGCCCTCTTTAGCTAGATACCTGTGGTGGCAGGCAATTCCACATGACAGCAGCCATCATTAATCAAGAGAGCACTGTGCTGCCATCTTCTTGACGAACCCTAACCTCACTTTGAAGGACAATAGAGCGTCGCTAACCTCACTGCTGCCATCTTTACGGCGGTAAACCTCAAGGCTGCCACCTTATGCATGTTATAGCGCGGAATTTAAAATCCAACAACGGAACATTGTTAACCTCACTCTTGTCATCTTTACGGCAGTAAACCTCAAGGCTGCCACCTTATGCATGTTGTAGCGCGGAATTTATAATCCAACAACAGAACATTGCTAAACTCTCTGCTATCATCTTGAAAAGTTCAGTGTTCCAAACACTAGTTCGAAAAACGTAACTCATCGCACCTCGGGGATTTTATTAGGTAAGACGTAACCCCTAGGTTCCATTCCTTGTTCTGAACATGAAACCATTTACAAATAAAGATTAATTTTCTACACTTAACAAAGTACAAGCGTTCTTGCTGATAGCGATCGATGAGGTTGTTGCTCCTTCAGCCCTTTAGCCCTTTAGCCCTTTAGCCCATTAGCCCTTTAGCCCTTTTGCCCATTAGCCCTTTAGCCCATTAGCCCCTTAGCCCTACAAGGAATGTGCGGTAAGGAGGAGGAAGAGTCCTTTCATCCTTGAAACAATATGTTTCCGAACCGATATTTCATGTTACATATTTATATTTATGTAATAACTTGTTCAACAGCTAGGGACTTAAATGTAAGCAGAGTATTTCTTATAGCACTAGCGTTCTGTTTAATTTTACTTCCCGCATAAGCTACATGCTTGTAACCCATGCCAACAGATTGACTGATATTTCATGTTACATGTTTATGCGATAACTTGTTCGACTGATTTTCACACAAGACGAATGATGGAAGGTAAATAATTTGAAGTTATACTTTGGCTATATCGATTACCGAGCGAGTTAGCTGCGCAGTATGGGTACAGTGTGTTTTTTTGATTTTTACACTAGGCAAATCATTGAAGTTTTAGTTTTGCAATATTGCTTACTGAGCGAGTTAGCTATGCGATATGTGCACAGTGTGTTTCAATAGTTTTTGATTTTACACTAAGCAAATCATCAAAATTGTACTTTTGCTCTGAACACATCAAACAATGTTCTGATCATATGTTGAGGTTAACAACATCGATTACAGTGTTCGATTCTAGTCTTGTTATGTTTCATTCTGATCTTCTTAGAACAAGGGTACCCCCTAACATGTTCTAAACACATGTTGTATTGAGTACAGTGTTCGATTCTAGTCTTGATCACTTATTTTGTGTTCTGAACACATCGATCAATGTTCTGATCACATGTTGTATCGAGTACAGTGTTCGATTCTAGTCATGATCACTTATTTTGTGTTCTGAACACATCAATCAATGTTCTGATCACATGTTGAAGTTAGCAACATCGATTGCAGTGATCTATTCTAGTCTTGTTATGTTTCAATCTTATCTTCTTAGAACAAGGGTATCCCCTGACATATTCTAAACACATGATGTATTGAGTACAGTGTTCGATTCTAGTCTTGATCACTTATTTTGTTTTCTGAACGCATCAATCAATGTTCTGATCACATGTCGTATCGAGTACAGCTAAACATGCATAATAATGTTATCGCTGCACACGCTTGCCTTCGCGATGCAGGTTTAAACTTGTTCGATATAAAGCTATGCCTTGACATAAGAGGCGGAGGAGGAGGTAGAGAAGGAGGAGGAGGAGGAGGAGGAGGAGGAGGAGAATGATAAGGCCTTAATGTTTAAAGATGATAGCTGTCAAAAGAATTTTTCAAATTATCCACCACCACATTTCAGCTAAAGAGGGTAGCAGGGTGCTCTGTTGATTAAGCACATAGAATTTCAAATTGCCCTCCACCACATGCATAACAGCAGCTGTTATCTTGCGCAGTAGCCTCTAAGCTAGCTTTCTTCATAAGAGTAGCTGCCATCTTGTGCGAGCACCCCTAGGCTGTCTCATAAGGAGCTATGTATAGTCACCATTTTGTGTCCGCCATCTTGCGTAAGCATCCCTAGGACGTATCAAGCCATCTTGTGTCTCATAAGAGCAGCCACCATCTTGTAGAAATAGATAGCTGCCAATGCCAAAGGGCTTAAGTAAGAATCGAACCGTTGATCTCATCATTAGACTATGTTTTTTCTTGTTCCTGATACTACGAACCTACGTATTAGGCGGAAAAATTTTGTCCGTTTTGCTCTCCGATGCACCGTTTTCGAGATATTTAACATTTTGCATTTAAGCCTCCAAATTTAATGAATCGAACCAGCACGGTACGTTATACTCTCTACCATAGTTAGACCTGATCATGTTACGAAGACTCGCTTCAATACAAGCTAAAACAGAGCAAATATCAAAGGGCCTAAGTAGGAACCGAACCGTTGATCCCATCATTAGACTATGGTTTTCTTGTTCCTCATACTGCGAACCTAGGTATTAGGCAGAAAAATTTTGTCCGTTTTGCTCTACGGTGCACCGTTTTCGATATATTTAACATTTTGCATTTAAGCCCTAAATTTAATGAATCGAACTAGCACGACACGTTAGCCTCTAAGCTAAGAGTAGCAACCATCTTGCGCAAGCACCCTTAAAGCGTCTCATAAGGAGTTGTGTATAGCGGCCATCTTGTGTCCGCCATCTTGCGCAAGCATCCTTAGGGCGTCTCAAGCCATCTTGTGCAAGGACACTTAAGCCGTCCCATAAGAGCAGTCGCTTTCTTGAGCAAGCATCCCTAGGGCATCTCATAAGGAGCCATGTATAACTGCCATCTTGCGCAAGCATCCCAAGGGCGTCTGTGTATAGCAGCCATCTTGCGTAAGCACCCTTAAGGAGTCATGTATAGCCGCCATCTTATGCAATTAGCGTCGAGAGAGGGCTGCTGTAGAATTTCTCTTTTTAAATTATCCACCACCACATTTCAAAGGTATCTAGCTAAAGATGGTAACACTGCGGATGACAGGTGACGAATTTACATCTACTACGATAAAGAGGGCAGCACGGTGCTCAAAGATGGCGGATGACAGCTGCACATGGCTTTGTTTCCAAACAAGAGCATGTGGAATTTGCCGCCACCACATAGAGGGCAGCACTATGCTCTGTTGATTAAAGATGGCGGATGGTAGCTGTCAAAAAAGCACGTGAGTTTGTTTCCAAACAAGAGCACGTGAAATTTTTCAATTTGCCGCCACCACATTTCAAAGGTATCTAGCTAAAGATGGCAGCACGGTGCTCAAAGATGGCGGATGATAGCTAACAGAACTTTTCAAATTGCCCGCTACTACGTGCTTAAGGTAGTAGCCATAAAGAGGGCAGCACGGTGTTTAAAGATGGCGGATGACAGCTGACGAAATTGCCCGCAGCACGGTGCTCTGTTGATTAAAGATGGCGGATGACAGCTGACGAAATTGCCCGCAGCACGGTGCTCTGTTGATTAAAGATGGCGGATGACAGCTGCACATGGCTTTGTTTCCAAACAAGAGCACGTGGAATTTGCCGCCACCACATAGAGGGCAGCACTATGCTCTGTTGATTAAAGATGGCGGATGGTAGCTGTCAAAAAAGCACGTGAGTTTGTTTCCAAACAAGAGCACGTGAAATTTTTCAATTTGCCGCCACCACATTTCAAAGGTATCTAGCTAAAGATGGCAGCACGGTGCTCAAAGATGGCGGATGATAGCTAACAGAACTTTTCAAATTGCCCGCTACTACGTGCTTAAGGTAGTAGCCATAAAGAGGGCAGCACGGTGTTTAAAGATGGCGGATGACAGCTGACGAAATTGCCCGCAGCACGGTGCTCTGTTGATTAAAGATGGCGGATGACAGCTGCACATGGCTTTGTTTCCAAACAAGAGCACGTGGAATTTGCCGCCACCACATAGAGGGCAGCACTATGCTCTGTTGATTAAAGATGGTGGATGGTAGCTGTCAAAAAAAGCACGTGAGTTTGTTTCCAAATAACAGCACGTGCAATTTTTCAATTTGCCGCCACCACATTTCAAAGGTATCTAGCTAAAGATGGCAGCACAGTGCTCTCTTGATTAATGATGGCTGCTGTCATGTGGAATTGCCTGCCACCACAGGTATCTAGCTAAAGAGGGCAGCATGGTGAACAAAGATGGCTGCTGTCAAAAAGCATTTTTCAAATTATCCGCCACCACATTTCAAAGGTAAGTAGCTAAAGAGGGCAGCACTGTGATTAAAGATGGCGGATGACAGCTGCACGTGGCTTTGTTTACCTCGCGCTAGTTGGGTTAAGTTGGTAGCACTAAGGTTTAGACCCGTCAAGATGGCAGCACTGCGGATGACAGGTGACGCAAGAGGGCAGCACAGTGCTTTGTGGTTTAAAGATGGCGGATGACAGCTGTCAAAAAAAGCACGTGGCTGTCAAAAAAAACACGTGGCTTTGTTTACCTCGCACTAGTTAGGTTAAGTTGGCACTACTGAGGTTTAGGCCCGTCAAGATGGTAGTACTGAGGTTAGCGATGCGTTGTTGTCTGTCAGAAAGCACGTGGCTTTGTTTACAAATCTGTCAAAAAGCACGTGGCTGTGAAAAAGCACGTGGATTTGTTTATCTCGCGCTAGTTAGGTTAAGTTGGCACTACTAAGGTTTCGGCCCGTCAAGATGGCAGTACTGAGGTTAGCAATGCGTTGTTGTCTGTCAAAAAGCACGTGGCTGTCAAAAAACACGTGGCTTTGTTTACCTCATGCTAGTTAGGTTAAGTTGGTACTAGTGAGGTTTAGGCCCGTCAAGATGGCAGTACTGAGGTTAGCGATGCGTTGTTGTCTGTCAAAAAGCACGTGGCTTTGTTTACAAATTCAAATCTCGCGCCAAAATTCAAATTTCCCGCGGGAGGAGGAGGAGGAGGGAGGAGGAGGAGGAGGAGGAGGAGGCGGGCGGCGGAGGAGGCCGCCGAATCCCTGCATTATACTGATATCCGTACACGGTTAGTAACCGATTACGAGAAGCCGAACTCCTTTGCAGAAAAGCTGCAGCCAAAGAGTCTCTCTCTGATCAACAGATGGAGCTCCTTTGCCGAAGTGGAGTTAAATTGTAATTGGATCATGTGATCTCCTCTGACGAGACTTCTTTGGGTTCGGCAGAGGTCGGGCCAGTTCATATTTATAGGCCACGGGGACCCGATATGAAAAAGGAACGTATTCCTTGCGCCTAGAAAAACAGCCACGTGATGATATTTTAGCTTAGAAATCTGATCAGAAGGGATGTGGCAACTATGGCTCAGTATTGCACGAGCAATGTCAACGAATTTTCATTTTAAGTGACACATGTACTGCGGGACAGTATTTCTCCCCTCAACATTGTCAGGCAACGGTATTTCGAGGTGCAACGACGGTATAGGCGAGTGTTCACGTAGTGGCAGCATGCACCTGTGTCGTGTTCCGGGTCGATATCGTCTGATGAGGCTGGATTACTTCACTGGATAGATGATCCCCTTACATCGGTTCTGAGTGTGAGATATTTTTTTCTTTTCTTTGTTTTACTTTGCTTTACGACACACCGACATATTTAGCTCATATAGCGACGATGGGATAGGTAAGGGTTAGGACTGGGAATTAAAATGGCGTTGCCTTAATTAAGGTACAGCCCCAGCATTTGCCTGTTGTGAAAATGGGGAAACCACGGAAAAACATCTTCAGTTCTGCTGACAGTTCGACAGTTAAGTTCGAACCCATTATGATCCCATTACAAGCTCACTGCTGCGTGACCCTAACCACAGGACCAACTCGCTCGGTAAGAGAGCGCCATCCAGATGAGGTAATACAGTTCGTGCGAGACAACTCCCCAGTTCACACGAGCGATCGTGTTCAGGACTAGTTTTCCGAGCAGTTCTCCATTGAACTGCTCAATTAAGTCCCTCGAGCTCCAGACTTCAACCCTACTGAGCATGTGTGGCCAAGGTGGAAATGGCACATAAAGAAACACTGACCTCACCTTCCCTTGCGTTCGCATGATACTTTGTGGGGCGTTAATGTTAGATGCATGGGAGGAGATCGCCCTCGATGAAAGCCTCTACAACGACCCAATCTGATGGACCCGATCTGCAGGGATCCTGCAGATTGGGTGGTGTGTAGGCTTGTCGGAACCGGTCGAGCCGACACAACTCATTTTGGGTTGTTGGTCGGAGCGACAACACAATAACCCAACTCACTACTGCAGCACTCTGAAAGTTGGGTCGTCTGTAGGGCGGTTGTGCACTTGGGCCGATTTGTCATCGAGCAGTTCATTGAAAGTGTCTACATCCATCCGCACAAAGTTTCTAAAATCGAATGTTTCTACTTCTTTAATAACATTTGTTTGACTAAATTCTTCGTTCTGTGATAACCACTTTGTAGACCAATATTTTCTCTTTCGTATCGATTTCAGTGACAACTAAGTCAGTGGAATTCCTATTTTTTGAAACTAAGAAAATGAAGGAACCATGATTACGCGTGTTTTCAGAGCAGAGCTAGTCAGACTACTGCAGATCGGACCAAGCAGATTGTGTCTTGTGGAGAACTGCGAACTTGCAGGTTATTTTATAATCAAGACTTACCTGATTATCAGGCCCTGGCGGCGGAATTTGCAACAAATTGGGTGTAATAATGGTGTAAACGTGGTGTATTTGTGCTGCTGATTTGGTACAAACGTGACAGCGGGTGGATGCCCAGACTTAATATCAATGAAAAATGGACCAAAACTGCACTACATATTTTGCCCAGGGCCCGGAGAATCCTGCCACCGGGTCCGAGCAGGAATAATACAATTCAATATTGAAATAGCCGCCTCGGTGGTGTGGTGGTTAGTGTGATTAGCTGCCACCCCCGGAGGCCCGGGTTCGATTCCCGGCTCTGCCACGAAATTTGAAAAGTGGTATGAGGGCTGGAACGGGGTCCACTCAGCCTCGGGAGGTCAACTGAGTAGAGGTGGGTTCGATTCCCACCTCAACCATCCTGGAAGTGGTTTTCCGTGGTTTCCCACTTCTCCTCCAGGCGAATGCCGGGATGGTACGTAACTTAAGGCCACGGCCGCTTCCTTCCCTCTTCCTTGCCTATCCCTTCCAGTCATCCCATCCCTCCACAAGGCCCCTGCTCAGCATAGCAGGTGAGGCCGCCTGGGAGAGGTACTGCTCATTCTCCCCAGTTGTATCCCCGACCAAGTGTCTGAAACTCCAGGACACTGCCCTTGAGGCGTTAGAGGTGGAATCCCTCGCTGAGTCCGAGGGAGAAGCCGAACCTGGAGGGTAAACAGATGATGATGATGATGATTTTTATTAGTCTGACAAAAGAGAATGCATGCTTATATTTTAAAAAATCTAAACATTCCTCAAAATGCTATATAATGACCTAAAACTTTCTTGATAGATGAAATAATGACCGATCATACCAAATCGTCAAAAAATGCAAAAGACTACAAAATAAAAATGCGTTACCATCCTTCGTTATATCGCAAGAACGAATGTCTATTCTACTGAGCACCGTTGTAGTGCAAAAGGAAAAAATATATTTCAGCAACATCCGCCCCCTATTGATGTCTGTCCGTGTACCGGTTTGGCTTCCTACAAAGGGAAGACAACTTTATATATTTTAACAACATTTAAAATGTATTAATTCAAGAATAAACTTTTAAGTAAAACATGATTTAAAAATCGCGAAGTGGACTAGGGTTTTAAAGACCTAAACAATTATTTTACGTTCCTATTCGGGATGGCAATAGCCAGTGCCTCCGTGTCTGAGTGGTCAAGGCCGTCGCGTTTGGCTCAGAGGGTCTTAAGTTCGATTCCCGAATGGGTCGGGGAATTTATCTGCATCTTTTTAATTATTCTGGCTCGGGGACTGAGTGTTTGCGTTTGTCTCAAAATAATCCTCTTCACAGCACACCACTTTTTAATCATTGCAGGAATACGCAATAGTGAATACATCCCTCTACATAGTGTTGTCGTCAGGAAGGGCATCCGGCTGAAAAATTTGGCCAAGTCCACATGTGCAACTCAGTTTATACCCGCGACCAAACCATGATGGAGAAAAAGTGGAAGAAGAAGACACTAATTTCCAGTGCCGTGATTCGAACCACGCCTTTTTAAGTCAGTTAATTTGTTTTCTTTTACCTTATTTTACAATTTGCTGTACGCCGCATCGACACGGATAGGTCTTATTGCGACGACGGGATAAGAGGGATAATGGGAAAACACGGAAAGTTGATTTTACTCTTACCGTGTAAGATGTCTGTGATATAGCTGATGTGATTTCTTTATACTTTTTATGAAAGTCGTGCATTAGATTTCACGACCGTATATTTAGATTAGCACCAGTACCAGCTGTCGGCAGTTTAATCCTCTACTAATATTCCTGCAATCTGCATTACAGCTGGAACGATTACCTATTAGGGAAATATACGAGCAGCTCCGATGATGCAAAAGTCACATTGGAATGTCTATTACACGAATATAATACCAATATTACATCCCTGTTTTTGTGATTGCACACAGTAATTGAATTCCTCTTATGTGAGACTGCATTGGCTTTATAGCAGAAATATATTTTACTGTCGGGAAACAAATGCTTCTACAGAGTAGTGTTACTATAATAACTTTCCTGTTTGACAGTATGTGTTTCTCTCAGTGATAATTGCTAAACCAGTGCGGGGAATAACAGCACGTTGCACTTCTCCATGCCTCGGTACACGAGAAAGTTTGGCGTTAAACAGTTAAAGGGAATCGAACTTGTTACCTAAAGGCTTGACCAATGGCATTATCGCAGTGCTAGGACCGAGGGTACATCGTTAAATTGTGGAGTCACGAGTGCTTCTACTTCGCCTTCCCACGATCGCAGGGTTTACTACACTAGTGCATGTACCGTATCGCGTTCGACCATTCGCTAAAGCACGCGAGCACTGATTCTGTGGACGGATCTGCCATCACACTAAGCCGGTGACATTCAAAATTTAACATTCGCGTCCCACCCGATGTAGGGCCCAGGTCCCTCTTAGATGATATAAAATGTTTGCTGTGCACCGTATCTTCTGAAACAGGCAGAATTAATTTATTACTTCATTAATCTGCCTCGGTCTCATATTTAATAACTAGCTGATGTAACTGCACTTCGCTATGGGATTCTACATTGTATACAGAATTCTAGATGAAGTCGTGTACACCTTATGAATAAGATTTTATTAAATTGCAAATTATAGGCTCCGTCCCCTAAACTATCATTTCATACAGCGTGAGTAAAATTGTTTATAGCCTAGACCGTAGTGCTTTATTCCCCGATTTTACAAACCGATTTTCATTAAATTATTTTCACCCTTCTTCTCGAGGCTCGACATTGATAACTTACAGAAATGGCAGAACCAATAGAAATTCATGAATATCTCTGATATCATGGCCGGTACGGTAAAAATGTATAAGACATGAATGATCGGAAATTGAATTTTATATAACTTTAGGTATGTAGTATTTATCGATAGGATCACTTCTTCTTCTTCTTCTTCTTCTTCTTCTTCTTTTTCTACAGCTTTTCCCACACCTTGTGGGGTCGCGGGTGCGAACTGTGTCGCACACGTGGATTTGGTCACGTTTCACATCCAGATGCCCTTCCTGACGCCAGCCCTGTACGGAGGGATTTAAACACTACTGCGTGTTTCTATGGTCGTTGGTAGTGTGTTGTCTGAATACGAAGAGGAAAGTGTTTGGACTAACACAAACACCCAGTCCCCGGGCCAGAAGAATTAATCAGAGGCGATTAAATCCCCGATCCGTCCGGGAATCGAACCCGGGACACTCTGAACCGAAGGCTTCAACGCTGACCATTCAGGCAATGAGTCGGACTACCGATAGGACCACTAATAACAAAAATACTTGAAAATTAAATTTAAGACCTTCCCTAAACTACCATTTCACTCAGCGCGAATAAAATTATTTTAGCCTAGATTGTAGTGCCTCATTCTCCGACTTTACATACTGATTTTCATTAAATTCTTTTCAGCCATGCTCTCGTGATGGGTGTACTTAAATGATAATGATAATAATAATAATAATAATAATAATAATAATAATAATAATAATAATAATAGCTTTGCGTCCCACAAACCACTCTTTTACGGTTTTCAGGGACACCGAGGTGTCGGAATTTAGTCCCGCAGGAGTTCTTTTATGTGCCTGTAAATCTACCGTCACGAGGCTGACGTATTTGAGCACCTTCAAATACCACCGGGCGGAGCCAGGATCGAACCTGCCAAGTTGGGGTCAGAAGGCCAGCGCCTCAACCGTCTGAGCCACTCAGCCCCTTACATACATACGGACAGATAGACAAAAATGACGGAGAATTTAAAATTGCATTTCATTTCTAATGTGAACATGACCGATGTAAAAATACCATTCTTTTTAAATTCTGAGGAATATACAGACAAGACTCTTATTTTAGATATGCAGATAATCATCATCATCATCATCATTATCAGCATCCACAAGAAATGAAGTTTTTAGCATAGGACAATTGTCTACATAATTTCACAAACGAAATGTGTACGTCCCAAACACCTTCAGTCCAAAGACATACATTTTCAGGGAAAGTCGAGAAGTTGTGACTGGAAAACTATTTGATTTAATGAAATAATCATTGAAAGGAAATTCGTTCATCGTATTAATAGTTAACTGACGTCCAAACTAAAAGTAGTTAGTGGGACGTAAAATATTATTATTGACGTCCAAACTGCAAATCAAGCTATTACCATGTTCGCTATTTTTGGCGAAAACTCGATCAGACTTATAGAGTTTTGGGATTACCTATATATTTTTATGAGAGAAACAACAGTGATAACTCCAGATTTTACTCGTAAGGTTCATTGCTATATACCATCCCATCGGAGTTGAAATAATTTGCACCCTCGCCTGACGAAGTATCAATGTAATAAATTATTTTGCAGAAGTGTCGAGAGTAGTTCATTGCCTAAAGGAAATCACGTATCCTATGAAGAAATTGATGCAATTTTTTGTGCCGAATTGTAAGAAAAAAGTCTACGCTTCAGGCAAGCAACACAATGTTGAAAGCATCCTAGGGATATGAGCTACGACTTTTAGGTAAATAAAATGCCGTATAATAAAGTATGAAAGTATATTCTTTAATTATTCCTAAAAATGACAATCCTTTTCTTAACCAACGTTATCTGGTCGATTAGATTAGCAGTTTGTCTTTTTATATCACTACGTGCACATTGTTTCACTTAATCATCACTACGAGGCGTAATGGGAGTCAATGCAAAGTTTCACTTCAGCTTTTACAACCACATTCGGTGCCGACATTTTTCAAAAAATCAAATAATGCCGGAGGGTATTGAATCAAGGAACACATTAGAGAGAGAATTGAAAATGAAAAATGAAAACCTACAACCTGTTTTCCAGTCATTGACCGGGTCAGGGATGTAATGAATGAAACATATATAGGCTGTTATTACAATGGGGTCGCCACTCCCAAGGTGATTTATTAATGAGTAATAAATGCTATGAAATGATAATGGAGAGTGTTTCTGGAATGAAAGATGACAAGGGAAAACCGGAGAACCCGGAGAAAAACCTCTCCCGCCTCCGCTTTGTCCAGCACAAATCTCACATGGAGTGACCGGGATTTGAACCACGATATCCAGCGGTGAGAGGCCGATGCGCTGCCGTCTGAGCCACGGAGGTTCTAGAGAGAGAATTATATAAATAAATTAATTTGGTTATAATTTTAATAAGAAAGGAAATGAGTAAATAAATAAGCGACTTTAGGCTGTATTTGTAGCTTGAAAGAGCCATCCAAGACTCACAATTTGAAACCAATTGAGGAAATTGCTTAAATTTACGTCTTTCGTATTATGGGGACCCCTCCTTTGTCTGCTAAGAAAGGTTTTCAACATTACAAAATAATAAGCAAAGAGTTATACAAATACTCGGACACACTATGCGACCTGGGAATAACAGCATAGGAAAAATGATAATTCATAGAAATGTTTCCGGCAGGAGAGATCGTGTATGGTCAGAGACTATCAAGAATATACTGTGAGTCAAAGCAAAACTCATACACTACTGTAACCAGTATGCATTTATGAATAGGAATGTGTACAACAATTTATGTTCGCATTTTATGTGTGGAACAATAAAGGTATGCCTTGAATTAATAAGTCAACCACAGGGTAGTTAGCGTATCCCTTGACTTAGCAAGATATGATATATTTTTGTCTATAATGTTGCTGGGGCACGTCAAAATGAAACTCATACAGTCCTACGGGGGCAGATACGGGGGCAGTACAAATGCTGTATTTTTCGACACGACATTCAGTTTGTTGTAGAGAGTTTTGTGAAGTACAGGCAAGTTCCTGTGCTGTCATGGGGTGTCAGAGAGGACAATCTTCCATAAAAGAGAACTGACTATTTCTCACCATAAGAGAAATTGGTAAACTTGTAAATAGGAATCATACAACTGTACAGTGCGTTATAAAATAGATATAAAAGTACACGCAGCATTGGAAATAAAGACAAAGTGAGTAGGCGAAAAATTTTCAACCTCAGGGAGGAACGTTGGATAGTAAGACAAGTGAAGAAACATCCAGCATTTAGTGCTCCGAAACTGGATGCGATGGCTGAGGAACATACCAACAGCAGAGCACATCCACAAAATATTCGACTTATCCTAAGGAAAAGTAACAGGCATGAACGAATAGTTGGGAAAAATAATTTGTTAGCAAAATTAATGGGAAGAACAGGTTGAGCTTCGGTAAGGAGTATATAGAAAAAGATCTTGACTTCTGGAAGACCGTTATTTTTGCGGATGAAAGAAAATACAATCTCTTCGGATCAGATGGATAGGTAAATGTCTGGAGGAAACCAAATGAAGAATAGAAATCTAGCAATCTACGTTCAAGTGTCAAACATGGTGGAGGTAGTGTAACTGTCTGGGGGTACATGTGAGCTAGTTAACCAGGAGAGTTGACTTTTATTGATGGGCCCATGGAAAAACATGTGTATATAAACATGCTGAAAGAATATTTACGACCTAGTGCTCAAAAGCTTGGAATACTTGATCGATTTAAGTATTACCAAGATAACGACCCGAAGCACAAATCTGACAAAGTGCGGATGTGGCTGCTGTATAATTGCCCAAAAGTACTCGAGACACCTCCACAGTCGCCAGACTTAAATGTGATAGGAAATTTATGGCATTACTAGGAAATAGCGATAAGAAAACACCAGATTTCGAAAAAAGATGATCTGAAAATGTCTTTAAGTGAAGAATGGAAGAAAATAGATCCATCTTATTCCGAAAAGTTGGTAAAATTTATGCCTAACCGTTTAAGAGCTGTGAAATGTGCTAAAGGTTATCCTACAAAGTAATGACTGTTAAAAACATTGTGTTATTAGAGGTCGCTCAGGAACTACTTGAAGGTGTATGAGTTTTTCTTTGACCTGTTTCACGCATGTTTAAGAATAATGTATTAATTTTATTTGTATGTATAAGAAATAGGAGTTGATTTACTTTGTACCTCAGTAGAGAAATGCGTATTTGTTAAACCACAACCAAGACTAAAATAAATATATAATATAATAATATAATAAAACATATTTTTGTTAAATCCAAATAAACAAGCTTTCCTCTAGTGTATGAGTTCCATTTTGACTCAATGTAACTTGGTTGAACCCCATTAGTGCAGCAACAGCTAAACAATAGCCCCCTCGAAGATTACGATCCTCAGAATTGAGGGAACGCTGAGAGAGAGAGAAAGAGAGAGAGAGAGAGAGATAACAAACCTGATGGTTTTTCTTTATATTTATATCGTGTGAAAGGAGTTATACTGAAGGAAAGCTGGGCGTTCCGCGAAAACCTTGCTCGGCTTCCTCAGAAGTATTTCATGACTGTTCTGATAATACTGAAAAGTATGAGTTTTATGTTACATTAATTGCGCTACTGAAGAAATGACTTCCTCGTTTACCAGATGGCTCATAAATGCTTCAGGGTATCTGGAGTAGCAGTTCATATCGCCGTGTTTAAAGGGAGTCTGATATTTTAACCGAAAGTGAACTGTAAAAGTAGGAAATGATAAGGTCTTTACACTAAAAAAGTCAGGAATATTTCGTAAAAAATTAAAATCGAAAAAATGAAAGGCGGCTAGTCAAACAAAGAGGAAATAGATTGGGATGAGGATAGAACGATGTTCCGGTACATAATAGAGGTGATGATGATGCTTGTTGTTTTAAGGGGCCTAACATCAAGGTCATCCGCCCCTAATGGTTCGAAATGAGATGAAATTTAATGACAAATTTAAAGTCCAAAATCCTCCACTGACCTGAATTCAAAACGTGAGGACGAAGAATGAATGGATGGATATGAATTTAAAACAATAGTATTACTGACCATGGCACTGCTTCTATAGCATAATACTGAATCGATGATGCTTGTAGTCTGAGAGAATCCAAAATCCAAGGCAACGGCCCCTCATAATGGTAGGGCCTACGCATCGCTAGGAAAGTAGAACCATAGTATTTGTCGTGTTGCGGTACTAATCAAAAGTAGCGTAGACCTCGCGGTAATCCACACATTATGGTACTACTCACAGGTAATGAAATTCGCACATGTAATACAGACCTATGGTGTTACGCACATTGCGGCGCCATTTACAGGCAACCCAACCCTATGGTTTTCATCACATATGTGTACCAACCACAGGGACTCGCACTATCCCGTGGTGTTCCTCATATAGTGGGTACTAATCACAGGTACTGTAAAAGCCGGCAACGCACTCTGCTGCTACTTATCACAAACCTATTTTGTACCTAACATAGTGGTACTACGCGCAAGTAAAAGCGACCCATGGTGTTTCCCGCGTGGTGGTACTAATCACAAATAGTTTCATGGTTCTAATACTGTACCGGGCGGTACACCTCCACGCCGCTAGTTCAAATATTGCGTCAGTTGAAACTCCTCTACAGGAGAAAGCCTGAACTTTAAAAACTGTATTAACTCAACAGTTTCTCCGAAGATGGCTCTGTGTGAATTTTGATGTGTTTTGTTTGTAATTGACCAAGAAGTGTAGACGTTCTCTACCAGATGTCTCTACTAAAAACTATGATTACGCACTCTGGTGCGAAGGAATGAACTTTCTTGAAGAAATTTTGTATTCTTAAGTTTTGTCTTTACTACATTTTGTTCTTTTATTTTCGGGGTTGGCAATATTAATCTTTCTGTCCGCCAGTTTTGAACTCAGCCAATCCCGAATTTATTTAATTAATTTTTGACCAATAGTGTATGTCATCTTCGATATGGATATGTAGCTCTAAGCTATCCAATAAAGTTGAGGGGGTGTGTCTATTCATTCTTGAAAGGTCTCGAATTTTCCACGAGGGTATAAAAACTGCTGATTTTCTTGTCTCGGGGCCACTTCAGTAACATCTAACTTAGTGTGTGGATATGTAGCAGGGGGCGGGAAGCGCTTCTTTCTTCAAGCAGCAGCTCTTCAACAAGGTAATGGCCTGTTAACATCTTTATTTCTCGCTAGCTCAGCAGTTTAACTCTCGGGGAGGGTTCGAAACCTTTTAATATGTAACCTACCACTTTAAAATGTAAATTCCTCTTCTGTCTATGTAAAAACTACAAATATCTTTTACTGTAAAGCGGGGATAGAGAGTGCTGTACCCTCTCGAGCTCCCCTTCATTTTTGAAATTGAGGTGACTACGTTTTCATAACCGTTTCTTCTCTTCCTTAATGTATTAAAGTTTTCTCATACGGGTCACCTCCCTAGCTTGGGACTAGCCCCTGTGTATCGGCCTAGAGCCACTTAGGTTTTAAAAGTGTATTTGGAGTGCAAGTTCACGCCTCCAGTCCTCTCTGTACTTTGGGCCAGTAACTTGACCTGTTGTTTTATTTTCATTGCGAAGGCCCTGTAGGTTGGGTATTAAATACCCCTGTTTCCTTGTGTGCCTTGAGGGCAGATAGAAGTAAAATTCGTTGTGGCCTTTGATAGGCTTGAACTTTGAGAGCGGGTCTGCTCTTTCCTAAATTTGATTTCTGTGTGCCTCTAGGAGGCTTAACATTGTAATTTGGAGCAAGTGCTCCTTGGCAGGACGGGGTTTTCTGCCCCTTTGTTCAATTTTGTACCTTGGTAAAGTTGGGCTAATAGCTCAAGGATTGTGATTGTGGAGCTCGAAGCCCAGACCTTGTAATAATCCTCTAACACTTGTATTTTTTCTGTATTTGATTTTTGGCTTGTTGTTGACTTGTTAAGTTTTCAAATTCTATGTTACCATTCTTAAGTTTTGAAAATATAACCTTGTTGAAATTTTAATTCATCTTTCGAACTTCTGTAGTTGAGACCTATTCCAGCCCGCACATTCTTTCACCTCTAACTACCACGGATATCTCCGTAACAAATACAATCATTCCTTGGTCGCCCCTTTTAGTCGCCTCTTACGACAGGCAGAGGATACCGTGGGTGTATTTTTCGTCTGCGTCCCCCACCCACAGGGGGTTTTGTGTTTGGCCCACGAGAGGTATTTTACTTCCCTTAAGTCCGCCGGCAAGCCGGTTAGGAACCCCCTATCCGCCACCTGCGACGCGCCACGTGGGAGTATCACCTCTCCCCCTGCTACGCCAGCGTAGTCGGTTCGCGGACAGCCTAGAAGGTGGGCAACAAAATGGAAATATTTGCTAGAAAGTAAAGGGGATAGAAAGAACATAGAAATCACTGATAAAAATAGAAATATGATCTTCTCTGTGATGTAGTGCATAGTATGATTAGCTGCCACCCCCGGAGGCCCGGGTTCGATTGCCGGCTATGCCACGAAGTTTGGAAAGTGGTACGAGGGCTGGAACGGGGTCTTCGCAGCCTCAAGAGGTAAACTGAGTAGAGTTCGATTCCCACCTCAGCCATCCTCGAAGTGGATTCCCGTGGTTTCCCGCTTCTCCTCTAGGCAAATACCGTAATGGTACCTAACATAAGGCCACGGTCGCTTCCTTTCCACGTCCTTGTCTAACCGTATATCTGCATCCCCCCAAAAGGCCGCTGATAACCATAGCAAGTGAGGCATCCTTGGTGAGGCGCGGGTCCTCCTCTCCAGTTGTATCCCCGAACCAAAGTCTCATGCTCCAGGACACTGCCCTTGAAGCAGCCGCTAAGTCCGAGGGAAAAACGAACCCTGGAGGGTAAACGGAATATGAAAGAAAGAAAGAAAGAAAGAAAGAAAGAAAGAAAGAAAGAAAGAAAGAAAGAATGAATGAATGAATGAATGAATGAATGAATGAATGAATGAAAAATAGAAACTAATATATCTAATTGCATGGTTATCGTGGAATACAGCATGAGGTGCTACTACATTCTTTCAGACATTGTGAGTAAACAATATAGTACTCAGGTGAGTATCAGTCTAGAAGAAGGCCTACCGTGAATGGCTGGTAATCATGCGCTGTTGAACTAAAAGCCAGTGTCTCATTACAGGAACTTTTGTGTAGCTTTACTGATTCTCAAATGCTCCCAGGCCGATTACGATTGACGTGCTTAAGAATATTTTCGAACACGTCATAATCAAGGCACTTGTATAATGGTTTTATTTTCCTACTGAGCGCGTTAGCCGTGCTGTTAGGGGCGCGCGGCTGTGATGTTGCATACGGGAGATAGTACTGTAGACTCAAACCCCACTAACGGCAGCCCTGAAAATAAGTTTCCCGTGGTTTCCCATTTTCACACTAGGCAAATGCTGCAGCTGTACCTTAACTAAGGCCACAGACGCTTCCTTCCCACTCCTAGCCTTTTCCTATCACCTCGTCCACATAAGACCTTTCTGACTTAAAGCCACTTGTAAATAAATGTGTGTTTCCTACAATTGCGGAAGTAAAACAAAAACTTACGTTCTATTCCAGTCATACAGGTTACTTAAATCTTGATCAGTGAACTATTGGTAGATACCAAATACAGATCGAATTATTTCAAAAACTTCTATCTCGACAGGTTTCAGAGGTGCAGGTATATAAATTAAAGTTTTAATAATTCGTAGTCGACGTCCTTTTATTTTATTATTATTACCAATAATAATAATATGTGTGTTTTATTAGTTCGGTGTATGTTAAAATGTAGATCTATTTATGCATTAAGTAATTTATTTATTTATTTATTTATTTATTTATTTATTTATTTATTTATTTATTTATTTATTTATTTATTTATTTATTTATTTATTTATTTATTTATTTATTTATTTATTTATTTACAGAAATTTTAAATACGCAGTATGCTCTATTATGTCCAACTGGTTCGCTGAACAGTCAGCGTACTGTCTTTCGGTTCACAGGGTCCCGGATTCGATTCCCGACCGGGTCGGAATTTTAATCACTTTTTATTAATTCTTCTGGCTCGGCGATCGGGTGTTTGTGTATGTACCAACACTCTCCTCTTCATACCGTACCACCAGCCACCACAGAAACACGCAATAGTGATTACATCCCTCCATCTAGTGTTGGTGTCAGGAAGGGGACTACACAGACGTAAAACAGAGGAATCCACATGTGCGACGCAATTCGCACCCGTGACCCCACAGGTGTGGGAAAGGCGGTAGAAAAAGAAGCAGATTATTATTATTATTATTATTATTATTATTATTATTATTATTATTATTATCATCATCATCATCTGTTTACCCTCCAGGGTCGGCTTTTCCCTCGGACACAGCGAGGGATCCCACCTCTAGCGCCTCAAGGGCAGTGTCCTGGAGCTTCAGACTCTTGGTCGGGGGATACAACTGGGGAGAATGACCAGTACCTCGCTCAGGCGGCCTCACCTGCTATGCTGAACAGGGGCCTAGTGGAGGGATGGGAAGATTGGAAGGGATAGGCAAGGAAGAGGGAAGGAAGCGGCCGTGGCCTTAAGTTACGTACCATCCCGCCATTCGCCTGGAGGAGAAGTGGGAAACCACGGAAAACCACTTCCAGGATGGCTGAGGTGGGAATCGAACCCACGTCTACTCAGTTGACCTCCCGAGGCTGAGTGGACCCCGTTCCAGCCCTCATACCACTTTTCAAATTTCGTGGCAGAGCCGGGAATCGAACCCGGGCCTCCGGGGGTGGCAGCTAATCACGCTAACCACTACACCACAGAGGCGGACTATTATTATTATTTTTTTTTAACTCTAAACCTAGTTAGGGGCCGATGACCCTAGATATTAGTGCCCTTTAAACAACAAGCATCATCATCATCATTATCTAAACCTAGTATATTAATATAATATTGATATATACACAACAGATCAGACTACTATATAATCATACAGACTATTAGACTTGAAAAGTTAAGTATATTTTTGTTGAAAAACCTGACCCAAACCTTCCACATGAAGAACAACTACACAGTAACAATTGTCCAACTGATAGGATTACTGGAGACCCAGACAACTTGGAGGCAGCCGATGAAGAATTCTCGATCTCTTGGTACTTGTCTGTCGGACATCGCTTAGTTCATCTTCACGCGTCGTAATGGAATTCTCCCTATGAAGTCGACCTTGAAACAAGTACCACAGTCCGGTCCCATGCAGCGAGTTCTATACACGTTCAGACTTGTTCGACGAATGCCGTAAGAAGGTAAGACAGGAAGTTGAAGAATTCTTTCTTTGAACGTTCACCTAAAAATAGTCAATTAGATTTATATGGTTTCTCACATAACGCGATCTGAATCAATAATTAAGGAGGCGTGAGTTCGAACCTTGATAGGTGTCTGAAGAAGAGTTAATAGAGAATCTTCCTGTAGTGAGCAAGCCAAACACTTGAAAACCTACATGGCTGAACCTCGCCTTCAGCCACGTCGTAGTTGGCTGTGAACACGTGAGAAGTTAAAGGTCGGTAATACTCCTCGTCTGCTAACATTCATTTATTCTAGACAGATTTTATTTAACGAGATTTCGTGACAGTATGTTGCAGTAAGGTCTACCTTGTATAATTTGTGTAGCCTACATAGTCAATCTTTTGTTGGTTATCATGGCACAGAAAATTATGTAGGCCTACACTGTTACAGCTGTTTGTGGAAAACGGCTTGATTCATCGTGGTTAACCGTTTCGTGAACTTGGTGCGTTCACCTCTATATATTTTCCTAGCAGCAGTACCTGTCACTTGTTGGTCATTGGATATTTCCATGTCAGCAATGTCGCATTTACCTCTGTTATTATTCCTCGTGCAGTAAAATTCCATAAAACAAAATGATCGGAAACTCTGTTTTATATACCTTATCACGTACTGTATACAGTGTAACAATAGAAGTCTCCGTGGCTCAGGCGGCAACGCGCCGGGGTCTCACCGCTGGATACCATGGTTCAAATCCCGGTCACTCCATGTGAGATTTGTGTTGGACAAAGCGGAGTCGGCACATGCTTTTCTCCGGATACTCCGATTTTCCCTGCCATATTTCATTTCCAGCAACACTCTCCATTAACATTTCATCTGTCAGTCATTTATCATTGCCCCAGTGGAGTGCGATAGACTTCGGCAGCCGGCACATTTCCTATCTTCGCCGCTAGAGGGGGCTTCATTCATTCCATTCCTGACCTGGTCGGATGACTGGAAACGGGCTGTGGATTTTCATACAGTGTGTACCAATAAGGCACGACCAAACTTTACGAACATATTCCTTACACGCAGAAGAAAAAGACATGTTGTATGGACATGGGTCCAAAAACGCCTTATTTCCACGCTAGAACTCATTTCCTACATACACTCAACTCTTGAATTACGTAATCGGATCATCCGCGTTGCGGCTTAACCGCGATATCAAAAACACTAAACATGCACGATTGTTAGGAGTTATAGTAATACAGAAATGCTAAGGGTCAGGATAATATTGCCAGGATGATGCTTTTATCACCGAAAAGCTTGTTTTGAGAAACATGAGAAGCAAAATAAAGAAAAATTGGTTCTCGGTACAAAAGCATGAAACCATGACTGATTATTTTCAGAAACAGTAAAGTTAGGTAGTCTGCATATTTTTCTTTGCCTTAATAGTAGGAACGAAAAGACTGTTTATTTTTCCATTTATTAATTGTGCTAAGTGCTACTTTTAGGCCGGCCCCGTGGTGTAGAGCCAGGTCAGAGATTTTTACCTGTACCTGAGGACTGGTTCGAGGTCCACTCAGCCTACATGATTAGAATTGAGGAGCTTTCTGACGTTGAGATAGCGGCCCCGATCTAAAAAGCCAAGAATAACAGCCGAGAGGATTCGTCGTGCTGACCACACGACACCTCGAAATCTGCAGGCCTTCAGGCTGAGCAGCGGTCGCTTGGTAGGCCAAGGCCCTTCTAGGGCTGTAGTGCCATTGGGTTTGGGTTAAGTACACCTTTTACTGCACGCATTGTGTAAGTTAATAAAAAACAATCCATTCGTATCATTTATTATCATTTTAACTGTACTTTCAGTACGCCTGTTCTATTTTTAATTTTTTGCAGGTTAACCGCGAGTTCACTTATCCCGGAAGCCTTAACCCTACATTATCCTGGTTAATCGAGAGTTGAGTGTAGAGGGAATCGGGCGGAGCCTATATTTTAGCTGGCATTCCAAGACTTTCTTAGGAGCTGAAGTGGAGGAAACTAATTCTAGGATGACTGAGGACAGAGTTTTAACCCACATTTGTGGTTTCCTGTTGCCTGCGAAAATGTCTGCTGCGATGGAAATATACGTTGTCGACTATAGTTAGAAATGCTGGCTTTCCAATTGAGTAAGGTCGCTGGTGGAGGCATGGCTTTTCAGTAGCTAATTACCATTCAAACATCGTCCCCAGAGATCCCGAACGACCTTCTGTAAAATCCTTTTCAAACCTACCACATACGGCAAATTTTTACCGCGCGCTTTGAGACAGTACTTGGACTGATTTCGGGGCTGCTTTATGTACTGTAGCTCGTGTGTATGGCAGGTCAACTCGCTAGGAAGTAGTATTCAGTTTCTGTCTTAAGAAACCAAAAACAAAAAAGGATATATCACTATATACAAAATAACTTGTCCTGACTGACTGACTGACTGACCGACAGATTCATCACCGCCGAGCCAAAACTACTTGACATAAAGAAATGAAATTTTGGGGATACATTCATATTAACATGTAGGTCACGCTAAGGGAGAATTTTTGGATAGTCCGTCGCTAAGGGGGTGAAAAGGGGGGTGAATTTTTAAAATGTGGATATCTATATCTCAAAAATTTAAAACTGTACAGACGTAAAAATTGGTACTCGGAATCTCCTTTTAAAATAAGGAAACACGTATTTGTCTGTTTTAGAAAAATCCCATTGGGGGGGGGGGAAGGGGTTGAACACCTTTTATGACAAGACTAATATCTCAAAAATGAAGATGTTACAGACATGAAAACTGAAATTTGGAATCTCCTTTGAATATAATAAACACGTAATTTTGTGTTTTTGGATAATCCGATGAATAGGGGGTGCACATGAGTGACAAACGGGGTGAATATTTAAAAAGACTATATATGCAAATTATCTCAGACACATAACATATTACAGATTTGAAAACTGGTATTTGGAATTTCTTGTAAATGTAAAGTAACATAAATATTTTTTTCTGAAAGTCCACTTAAGGGGAACTGAAAAAGGGAGTGACTTTTTAAAGTTAGCGTGTACAGTATATCTCAAAAACCTAACATGTTGGAGACGCGAAAATTGGTATTTGGAATCTCCTTTAAAAATAACGAAACACGTATTCTTTGGTTTTCGGAAAGAAAAACCTTAACCAGGGGGGTGGGTGAAAGGATTGAAAAATTAGTTGAATTATTTGTATGAAAATGAATATATATATATATATATATATAAGCCAAAAATCTAAAGATTTTACAGACGTGAAAACTGGTATTTGGAATCTCCTTTAAAATTAAGGAAATTCGCATTTGGTGGGGGGAATCAACTTGGAAAGGGGGGGATGAAGACGGAGATGAATTCCTTTTACGAGGATACATATATCTCAAAAACTGAAGATGTTACAGTCGCGATAATTGGTATTTGGAAGGTCTTTTATAGAAACGGGTACTGTTTGTTTTTGGAAAAATCACTTGAGTGGAAAGTGTGAAAGGAAGTAAAAATACTGAATTATTTTTCTGGAGAAAATTATATCTCAAAACTGAAGGTTACAGACGTGAAAATTAGTATTTGGAATCTCCTTTAAAAATGACGAAACACGCATTTTTTTCGGAAAATCAACGTAAGGGTTGTGGGGTTGATAATAAGCAAATAAGGAGTTGAAATATATTTATGAGGATACCTTACCTTAAAAACTGAAGCTGTTACAGACATGAAAGTTGGTATTTTGAATTTCCTTTCAAAATAAAGAAACACGTACTTTTTGTTTTCGGAAAGTCCACTTAAGGCGAGAGAGAGGTGGAAAGAAATGAAGAAGAGGGTGAATTATTCTTATGAGTATACATTTATCTCAACAAGTGAAGGTGTTTCAGACGTACAGGCATGAAAACTGGTACTTGGAATCTCCCTTAAAAATAATGAAACACGTATTTCTTAGTTGTCGTGAAACCCAGTTAACGGGCTGACTCGTTGGCTGAACGGTCAGCGTACAGGCTTTCGGTTCAGAGGGTTCCGGGTTCGATTCCCGGCCGGGTCGGGAATTTTAACCTTAATTGGTTAATTCCAATGGCACGGGGCTGGGTGTATGTGTTGTCTTCGTCATCATTTCATCCACATCACGACGCGCAGGTCGCCTACGGGTGTCATATAGAAAGACCTGCACCTGGCGAGCCGAACCCGTCCTGGGATAATCCGGCACTAAAAGCCATACGACATTTCACATTTCAACGGGCTGAATAGAATTGGAAAAGCGGGTGAATTTTTTAAATTTGTACCGGCATTGTTCCTCGGCATTGTATTAATACATTATCTGAAAATTCCGAAAGTGTAAAATCTCGCCCAAAATTGAGTTCCATTTACCCCGAAATTCTTTGTAACCCATGCCTGAGGGCTAAGACGACTATGCGACATAGAACTGTACACGTGAGAAACGGTCTTCTCTCAGGTCGAAAAAATAAATACATGTTTCTTTATTTTCAAAGGAGATTCCTAATACCTATTCCAACATCTGTAACATCTTCAGTTTTGAGATATACATAAGTATCTCCATAAAAAAAATCAACTCCTTGATCAGACCTTCCCCCACACCCACCCCGCATCTAAGTGTATTTTCCGAAAACAAAAATACATGTTTACTTATTTCTAAAGGAGATTCCAAATACCAACTTTCACGTCTGTATTATCTTCAGTTTTTAAGATATAAGTATCCTCATAAAAAATTCAACTACTTTTCACTTCTTTTCATCCCCCGTTAAGTACCTTCTCCGAAAACAAAAGGCTACATGTTCCTGTATTTTTGAAGGACTTTCCAAATACCAAGTTTCTTGTCTCTAACATGTTAAGTTTTTGACATAATTACAACTTAGATACAGCGGTACTCATTTTAAAAATTCACCCCCTTTTCCAATTCTTTACAGCCCCTTAACTGGATTTTCAGAAAACAAAAAATACGTGTTTCATTATTGCTAAAGTAGATTCCAACTGCCATTTTTCATGTCTCGACGTCTGTAACACCTTCAGTTTTTGAGATAAATATATACACATAAGAAGAATTAAACTTCTTCTTCAATTCTTTCGAATCCTCTCCCGCCTTAAGTGGACTTCCCGAAAACAAAAAATTACGTGTTCCTTTATTTTCAAAGTAAATTCAAAATACCAACTTACACGTCTGTAACAGCTCCAGTTTTTAAGATAAAGTATTCTCATAAACGTATTTCAACTCCTTATTTACTTATTTTCAACCCCAAAACCCTTACGTCTATTTTCCGAAAAAACGCAAGTTTCTTTATTTTTAAAGGAGATTCCAAATACTAATTTTCACGTCTGTAACATCTTCAGTTTTTGAGATATAAGTATCCTCATAAAAGTAATTTAACTCCTTTTTCACCCCCCCCCCCCCCCTCTTGCCAACCCGTTAAGTTGATTCCCCACTCCTCAACAGGGCGCGTTTCTTTATTTTTAAAGGAGATTCCAAATACCAATGTTCACGTCTTTAACATCTTTTGTTTTTGAGATATAATTATCCTCATCTTTCAATTCATTCACCCCCGTTAAGTGGATTTTCCGAAGACAAAAGAACACGTGTTTGTTACTTTGAAAGAAGATTCCAAATACAAATGTTCATGCCTCTAACAACTTCAGTTTTTTATATATAAGTATTCTCATAAAATGAACCCAACTCCTTTTTCACCCCAGCCCGTTAACTTGATTCCCCGCAGCCCCACCGAAAATGCGTGCTTCTTTATTTTTAATGGAGATTCAAAACAATAATTTTCACGTCTTCAACATCTTTTTAGTTTCCACTTCGTTTCCACTCCACCTCCACCCGTTAAGTTGGTTTCCCCCCACCCAAAAAAAATCGTGTTTCTTTATTTTGGGGGAAATTCCAAATACCAATTTCCAAGTCTGTAACCTTCAGTTTGAGATATTTCTCTAGAAAAAGAAATTCAATTATTTTCACTTCCTTTCACACACCCCACTTAAGAGAATTTTCCAAAAACAAACAATACCCTTTTCTTTAAAAGAGCTTCCAAATGCGAATTCTCACAACTGTAACATCTTCAGTTTTCGAGATGTATGTATCCTCGTAAAAGAAATTCATCTGCGTTTTCATCACACCCCCCCCCCCCTTTTCCAAGTTGTTTCCCCATCCAAAATGCATGCTACTTTATTTTTAAAGGAGTTTCCAAAAACTAATTTTCACGTCTGTAACATCTTCAGTTTTTGAGATATAAGTATCCACATAAAAGCAATTTAACCCATTTTTCAGACAAGCCCGATAATTTGATTCCCCCTTCCAAAAAATGCGTGTTTCTTTGCTATTAAAAGAGATTCCAAATACAAATTTTCACGTCTTTAACGTCTTTAGTTTTTGAGATATAAGTATCCTCATACAAGGAATTCAACTAATTTCTCAATTCATTCACCCCCACTTAAGTGGATTTTCCGAAAGGAAAATTACGAGTTTCTTTACTTTGAAATAAGATTCCAAATGCACATGTTCATGCCTCTACCATCTTCAGTTTTTGAGATATGTGTATCCGCATAAAAACAATTCAACTCCTTTTTCACCCCAGCCCGTTAAGTTGAATCCTCCTCCAAAAAATTCGTGTTTCTTTATTTTTAAAGGAGATTCCAAATACAAATTTTCACGTGTGTAACATTAAGTTTTTCAAATATAAGTTTATCCATAAAAAGAATTTTTCACTTCCTTTCCCCCTCCCCCCCTTAAGTGAATTTTCCGAATACCAAAATACTTGTTTCTTGATTTATAAAGGAGCTTCCAAATGCCAATTATCACAACATGATCAGTTGAGAGATATATGTATCCTCATGAAAAGGGATTGAAACTCCTTTTTCACCGCCCGCGCCCCCGCCACCAAATTGATTTCACCCACTCCAAAAATGCGCGTTTCTTTATTTTTAAAGAAGATTCCAAATAATAATTTTCACGTCTGTAACATATTTTGTTATTGAGATGTATGTATCCTCGTCAAAGGAACTCATCTGCGTTTTATCTCCACCCCCCCCCCAGCAAGTTAATTCCCCCCCAAAATGTGTGTACCTTTATTCCAAATACCAGTTTTCACGTTTGTAACATCTTTAAATTTTTGGTATATCTATTCTCATACAAATAATTCAACTAATTTTTCAATTATTTCACCCCCCCCCCCGTTAAGAGTTTTTTCCGAAAACAAATAATACGTGTTTCCTTATTTTTAAAAGGGATTTCAAATACCAATTTTCCCGTCTGCAACATGTTTAGTTTTTGAGATATACTGTAGATATGCTAATTTTATGAACTCACCCCCTTTTTCACTTCCCCTTAAGTGAATTTTCCGAAAAAAATGTATTTATATTTCTTCACTTTTACAGGAAATTCCAAATACCAGTTTTCAAATCTGTAATATGTTACGTGTCTAAGATAAGTTTCAGATATAATCCTTCTAAATATTCACCCCGTTTGACACTCCTGTTCACCCCCTATTCTTCAGATTATCCAAAAACAAAAAAAAATACGTGTTTCTTTATTTTCAAAGAAGATTCCAAATACCAATTTTCATGCCTGTAACAACTTCAGTTTTTGAGATATAAGTCTCATCGTAAAAGGTGTTCAACCGCTTTTCCTCCTTTTTTCACCCCCTTAATGGGGTTTTCCAAAAACAAAAAATATGTGTTTCTTTATTTTTAATGGAGATTCCAAATACCGATTTTCATGCCTTTAAACTGTTCAGTTTTCGAGATATAGATACACTCATTTTAAGAGTTCATCCCCGTTTTCACCCCCTTATCGACGGAATATCCAAAAATCCTCCCATAGCGAGCACCTACATTGTAATATGGATGTGTCCCCAAAATTTCATTCCTTTATGTCCAGTAGTTTTGGCTCGGCGATGATGAATCAGTCAGTCAGTCAGTCAGTCAGTCAGTCAGTCAGTCAGTCAGTCAGTCACGACAAGTTATTTTATATATAGATTTTGAATTATCACATAGAAGATTTCAGCGACACAAGAATGCAAAAGGGTCTAGGACTGGAAAAGTAGCGGCCTGGCCTGAATTAAGATATAGCCCCAGCATTTTCCTGGTAATAAAATTGGAAATCGTGGAAAACCACTTTCAGGGCTGTGGAAGGTAGGGATTCTTTCTTTTTTACAGTTGGCTTTACGTCGCACCGACATAAATAGGTCTTATGACGATGATAGGATAGGAAAGGTCTAGGTGTGGGGAGGAAACTGCCGTAACCTTAATTACGGTACAGCCCCAGCATTTGCCTAGTGTGAAAATAGGAAACCACGGAAAACCATCTTCAGAGCTGCCGACAGCAGGTTTCGAACCTACTATCCCCCGGATGCAAGCTCACAGCTGTTCGTCCCTAACCGCCATTAGGCCTTTGGAGGAGTGAGAGGTAAAGGCTTTCACCACCCGGAACCTCAGCACAAATTGGGATAGAGTGGTTAGCTCTATGCCCGGCCGGCTTTGTGCGCAAGTACTATCCTGGCACTCATTTTTGTTGAAGACTGAGTGAACCTCAGAGATGTGCCTCTTCAGAAATGGAAATTTCAATCCTAAATTGTTTAACTTCCTGACGGGAGTTCGAAACCACGTCCTTCCAAGTCAGTCGAACATGCCTTTACCACCTCGGCCAGGCAGCGGCTATTACGTTCCAATTTTGCCCATTAGGTGTGATGCTACTACGTCTTTCTTCTCACTCCAAAGAAGTACACAGCAGAAAATATCCGCGACAGTTGGTTCTCAGGAGGAATATGGTGGTCAAATCTTCTCACCCACTGTCCAGATGGGATATTTACCTTGCTGTAAATGGAAATTACAGTGACGGCCGTGATCGCTTCAGGCTATTTCGTAATTAACCTTTTACTGGCACCTTGTGTTGTGCCAGGACTCGAACCCCATATTACAGACATAATAGAACGAAGAACTATTTTAAAAGATTATAGAGGTAATTGTTTACACGTCAACAAAGATATGAATGTGAGGTAATGACAAAAAAAGAAACTCTCGCTATGTCCTAGTGCATGTAAGTCGCCCTTGGACGTGAGGACGTCAGGTGGTCTGCAGGAAATGTACAGTCCAGGCGTTCCTGACAGTCAAGTTCACACATTACATAACTTTATACTCTAATATGGCAGACGACGAGAGTAGCATGAACGGTCGGACTATAAACATAGGGATTTTATTTATTTATTTATTTATTTATTTATTTATTTATTTATTTATTTATTTATTCAATATACCGAGCTGATAAGAGTTTAAAATAATTTACATCTAAATTACGACATTTTTCAAGGAAGCATTTGTTGTTTAAAAGTGTATATAAACAGAACCATATAGCTCGAAGTGAAACCTGATAATAAGTTCATTTAAACAGACTAAATATAAGAACATTAAATTTTGTTCGTAAATGCCTGTTATTATTCCTTTTGAATTTATTGAAATTCTGACAAGCATTCATCGAGTCCGGATTGAAATTAAATGCTATTATAGCCCTCTACAATACACTATTAGTTCCATACCTCACTATATTCATTCTAGGGACGTCCGACTCGTTTGCTGAATGGTCAGCGTACTGGCCTTCGGTTCAGAGGGTCCCGGGTTCGATACCCGGTCGGGTCAGGGTTTTAACTTTCATTGGTTAATTCCAGTGGCTCGGGAGCTGGGTGTTCGTGCTGTCCCCAACCTCCCTGCAACTCACACATAACACTATCCTCCACCACAATTTCACGTAGTTACCTACACGTGGAAGATGCCGCCCACCCTCATCGGAGGGTCTGCCTTACTAGGGCTACACTCGGCTAGAAATAGCCACACGAAATTATTATTATTATTATTATTATTATTATTATTATTATTATTATTAGTAGTAGTAGTAGTAGTAGTAGTAGTAGTAGTAGTCTAGGGACATGTACGTTTCCAGAGTGCCGCATTGCGTTAATATGAATAGATGAATTACTAATAAATTTGAGTATTATTTTTCCCCGATCAAACCATGCATAATTTTGAAGCCAAGTGTTACCAAAGGGTATACAATAGATAACTTAACGGGAGGAATGCCTGTTGATGAGTAGCCCATATTATTTGTCTGGACATTACGAATGGAAAACTATAAAGGACCCTGAGTGCTTTATTTTGAACAAGTTGAAGTTCTGCTATTTGAACTAGAGTACAGCAACTCCATACAACATCAGTGTGTTGTAGATGGCTATGAATTCAAGCATAGTAAACACACTTTAAGTCAGAATCAGGAATTATTCCACGTAGTCTGTTGAGCTTCTTGTCGTAAGATAGTGGGTTCGATTCTGGCTGAGGTCGGTGGCATTTCAAGTATTTTAAACATGAGAGCTCCATGTCGTTGGCTTCCAGAACGTTAAATAACTCCTGTGGGACAATATTCCGGTAACCTAGAGTCTCTTGATATCTATAAAGCAATCAAAGGGGTGTTTAACAACCATTTTCTGGCCTACAGTAACCCAGAATGGCCATACATTATGTTTGACCTCGTCTTCGGACACTCGAGATAAAAATAATTTTTCCTCAACTTTCGAGCCCTACTCATGACACAGCGCACCGGTTGTAGTGAATATTCCTTCCGAGGTAGTCAGGACTGGAACTCAGGAGTCGAGTGGTCAGATCACTGTGTCAGTTCACTCTCCACCCTATAGGTGAGTAACTACATACATATTTTGTCTCACAAAACTTTATATTTTTAAATAATTAGACCCTCCGATTCTGATATTAAATCATTGACCCACTTCTTCAGAAAGGGCTGGCGATTCTAATCCTAGCAGTTCTACAGTCCACAAAAGCAGTGCATTCCCACTCAGTATACGTCTGGAGTTGCTAATAAATTTGTAACAAGACGCTGTCCCAGTAGCTGAATAGGAGAACAATGGCTACTTGAAGTGAACAAGTTCACTAGTTCACTTCCTTTGTGTGAGAGACTTTATCCAGATGTGAAAGTATCTCATACAAAAGATCTTTATATTGTTTTGAAAGATGCGATAAGCAAGATAAAAGAAAAAGTGCCGCATATCCGGGATACAGGAGCACTCAGACAACTACTGTTTATGCATTGTCCCAAATGTATGAATAAAGTGCATTTCCAGCATTCATTTAGTTATTTTTAGTTTAAAAAAGTGAATAGCTTGCTAGATGCTTTACGTCGCACCGACACAGATAGGTCTTATGGCGACGATTGGACAGGAAGGGGTTAGGAGTGGGAAGGAAGCGGCCGTGGCCTTAATTAAGGTACAGTCCCAGCATTTGCCTGGTATGAAAATGGGAAACCACGGAAAACCATTTTCAGGGCTGCCGACAGTGGGATTCGAACCTACTATCTCCCGAATACTGGATACTGGCTGCACTTAAGCGACTGCAGCTATCGAGCTCGGTAAAGGGAATAGCAAGAATTTATTTTGGTATTTCAGAGTTGTAATACCAGCTCATAAACTGACACTATCCTTCCTTTCAAAGCATCCGCAAAATGTAATCAAGTGAATCGATGGATTACTGACCATGAAAATTTGAGTTTAAATCAACGTTTCCTATGAACTAAAGCTATAAATGTTCACTCATAGCAGTACATTCTCGGGTGCTGACTAGTCATCACCCGAAGTACTTTAGAAACACCAGTACAGTGATTAGAAGACAGAATATTCCTCCAGCATGAATTTTACATTGATGAAAACCAAATTCGAGCCTTCCCATTTATTGTAATAAGAAGAACGCAAAATGTCTCACGACGGTTGAATACGTCGCATGTTTAGCCAACTCATGTCAGTGCTTGTTTTACCAATGTTCCACTGAGACTACAGTACATACGAGGTAATCGTTCAGTCAACTTTATGAATTTCTAATTGATCGTATTGATCCCATTGATGAGATAAAACAGTTGAAAGAAAGTCAAGCCACGCGGGAAGAACATTGTACTACGCGCTGTACTCATCAACGCAAAGACTCTAGGGTCGTGAGTGGTACTGAATGAGGCAGCAAATGTCTTCTAGTTTTAATGTGGTATAAATGGAAGTTTACACTTCATTCGCTTGTGCCAATCATCAACAAGCGATATGAAGGATTTTTAATTTTTTTTTAAATTGCTTTTACGTCGCACCGACACAGATACGTCCTATGGCGACGACGGGATAGGAAAGAACTAGTGAAGAATCGTTGTCTCGGAAAGATATTAAGCGGTGACTTCTCTGCATTACCTCCTGCGTTAATGCAGCATTAGCGAACAGCGACGCGTTATCAAAATTCTCCTCCAACAATGTCACCGTTTATTGCAGGAAGGCTTGCGTACTTGTCAAACTCTCCCAAAGGTTACTATTAACAAACAACCGTATGAGAGTCAATTCACCGACGTAAAGAAGATATGGCAGAAAATCTCTGTTTTGGCGTACAAAACAGACACATCCTTGTTAGTCAGTTACCTTGTTAGTAATGCCATCAGAACTGTAATCGTACAAAGCATACCTCATCAACACAAGCAAAAACATTAGAGTCGTGAGTGGTATTGAATGAGGTAGCAAATGTCTTGTAATGCATACCGTTCCATCATTACGAGTATCCATTGTGCTAATGACGTACTGATTCGAGAAGGATTTCCGTTCTTGTACGCTATCCCCCACACAATATTTCAGTAGGACTATACCAGATCACCTGTGCACTTCCAAGAGACAACAAAACGCCGTGGTCCTCTAAATCGCCAGATCTTTCACCAGATAAATATACCTGGGATACGATAGGAAGAGAAGTGCTACATTATAATTGTTTGCTAGAAAATGTCGATGATCGTTTGGCACAAGCGAATGACGTATAAACGTTCCTTTGGATCACTTTATAACTTTATGTGATATGATGATGAGACCAGTACAAACCAGGGGCGGACACTCATCTTATTGATGTCTTCTGTACTTCCTGGTTACATGATAGCGAAGTGTTCATCATTTCTTCAGTATTGCGTAATAAGCATTTCCTTTGAATATAAGGTGACTGATCTGCAGTGTATTTGGCGAATTACGTACTTAATGACACATAATGATGATGACGAATGACTGCAGAGGTCGTAATCCTAGTAAAAGCAAAAGCAAAGCAAAGTCATCTCCATACAGGCCATGAAAGCCCTTGGAGGGGTAGAATTTAAGGCTTCCACTATCCGTAACGTCGGTACCTGATGGAGTAAAGTGGTTAGCTCTACGCCCGGCCGCCTTTTACCCCAGGAATTAACCTGGTACTCATTTTTGGTGTAGGCTGCGGGAACCTCAGGACCATGTGCACCTCCGGAAATGGAACACTCGTTTCTTAAATTTTACGGCTTCTTGACGGGGATTCGAGCTCATGTCCTTCCGGGCGAACCGAGCACGCTTTTACCGCCTCGGTCAAACAGCCCCTTGAAATCCTAGTAACAATTGAAAATCATGTGAATAAATTACATACACAGATTATTTGCTTTGCTTTACGAGTAAGGCTTTCCCATGTTGAAAGTTATCCAGAAATGTATTAATTCACCTGAGTTATGTAATCTCAATTCTACTCTCTACTTTCTTGTCCTGACTATTAGATCTGGTATAATAATTATAATTTCGTGTGGCTATTTCTAGCCGAGTGCAGCCCTTGTAAGGCAGACCCTCCGATGAGGGCGGGCGGCATCTGCCATTTGTAGGTAACTGCGTGTTATTGTGGTGGAGGATAGTGTTATGTGTGGTGTGTGAGTTGCAGGGATGTTGGGGACAGCACAAACACCCAGCCCCCGGGCCATTGGAATTAACCAATTAAGGTTAAAATCCCCGACCCGGCCGGGAATCGAATCCGGGACCCTCTGAACCGAAGGCCAGAACGCTGACCATTCAGCCAACGAGTCAGACATTAGATCTGGTAATTGCCTACTATGCTGAAGGTTACAGAATTGAATTCTTTCAGAGTTGGTTGACCTTTAAATGCGATACAATTCAAATGACCCGTGTCAATACAAGTTCGTTAAGGGATCCTTTTCGCGGAAAAAATTTGGCAGACCGATGTCTTCTAAATTCTATAACAATCTAAATAATAATAATAATAATAATAATAATAATAATAATAATAATAATAATAATAATAATAATAATAATAATTCCTATCCTCGTGATCTTGCTGCCGCTTCTATGGTGTAGTGGTCAGTGTGACTAGCTGCCACCCCCGGAGGCCTGGGTTCGATTTATCAACATCTAGGGTATAGAAGACCACTCTTCATTAAAAAAAAATTCGTGCTTGAAACGGTTTCGCAAGAATGGATTTTGTGTTTTTGAGAGTCAACCACCATCTAAACCCCTTAGAGGAGAATGTTTTGAAGTATACGACATTTTACACCAAGGACATTAAGGAAGACCTTCCCGTAAAATTACAACTTCGTACGTCGAACAGTTTTGGAGGGATGAATAATTTCGTTTACGGAGCTAATCTCATTTAACACTGTATGGGTGGAACGATGAAAAATATTTCCTCTTTCACACCTAGGATTCAAAATATATACCGCTGTTCGGAATATTGTCTTCGTACGTTAAACCGTCTCGGAGGAAGGAGTGAATATATTTGTTTTCGGATCTTAAACCCCATTTAACTCTCTGAGCGGTAAAATTGTTTCAAACCTTCTGTTATTTAACACCTAGGATATCATCTGAAATGTTAACTTCATAATTCAAACAGTTTCATGTAAATGCATATTTTTGTCAACATTCCTCACCCCCAGTCAAAACCCCGTTAGGGATGTATTTTTTAAGTGCACTTCTTATTTTTATCCTCATAAAAAGAATTCGCTTCCTTTTACACACTCCTTAAGTAGATTCCACACCCACTCCCCGCCTCAAAATACGTGTGTCTTCGTTTTTAAAGGAGATTTCAAATACCAATTCTCTCGTCCGTAACATCCTTTGTTTTCGAGATTTAAGTATCCTGAAACAAAGGATTCAACTCATTTTTCACTTCATTTATTCCCCTTCCCTTAATTGGATTTTCCGAAAAAAATACGTGTTTCTTTTTTGGGAGATTCCAAATACAATTTTTTATGTCTGTAAAATCTTAAGTTTTTGAGATAAAGTATTATCATAGAAAGAATTCAACCCCTTTTTCAGTCCTTTTTACAACCCCCACCCCTTAAGTGTTTTTCCGAAGCAAAAATACGTTTTACGTAATTTTTAAAAGAGATTAAAAATACCAGTTTTCAGTGTTTGATATAAAAGTATACTCATAAAGAGAATTCAACACTTTCTTGAAATCATTTCACCCACCCCACCAACTTAAGTGGATTTTCCGAAAACAAAAATATACGTGTTTCTTTATTTTTAAAGGAGAGTCCAAATACAAATTTCCATGTCTGTAACATCATCAGTTTTTGAGATATAAGTATCCTCATAAAAGGAATTCAACCCCTCTTTCAGTCCTATTTACAAGCCCCTTAAGTGGATTTTCGGAAAACAAAAACTACATGTTTCTTTATGTTAAAAGGAGATTCTGAATACCAATTTCACATCTGTAATATCTTCAGTTTTGGTGATACCAGGTAATAAAATATTCAATCCCCTTTTTCAGTCATTTTACCCCTATATTTACGATTTTTTCCGAAAGCAAAAAACCTGTTACTTTATTTTTAAAAGAGATTAAAAATACAAATTTGCACGTCTCTCATAATATGTGATGTTTTCGAGATATGATGTAGATATTCTCATTTTAAAAATTCACCCCATTTAACACTTCCCCTTTCGTGGATTTTCAGAAAACTAATTATGCGTTTTCTTTTACTTTTACAGGAGACTCCAAATACCAGTTTTCACGTCTGTAACATTGAGATATATTGTGGATCCACTCATTTTATAATTTCATCACTTTGTCACTCCTGTTTACCCCCAATTAAGTAAATTTTCCAAAAACCAAGGAATACGTGTTTCTTTATTTATAAAGGAGATTCCAAATACCAATTTTCATGAGTGTAACATCTTCACTTTTTGAGACATAAGTATCCTCATAAAAGGTATTCAACCACTTTTTCACCTCTTTTCAGCCCTCTTAAGAAGATTTTCCGAAAACAAAACAATGCGCGTTTCCTTATTTTCGAAGGGGATTCCAAAATTAGTATTACTATTAGCTCTCAGACTTTTACTATATGACACTTATTTTCACATCGTATGACTAAAATATTCAAGTTTTCTTCTCTTGATGCTATTGAAAATTTCAGATTGCTTGTTCATACGATGCATATTGGTAATGATGGCTGTCAAAGATATTTCGAGTATCCTTCGGCATGTCCACATTTCAAACTCCTCCAGTCTCTTGATAAGTTGTCAGTTAGTGTCCAAGCTAAATAAATAACAATGAAGTAGTCGAGTGCGAAGTGTTAAGGACAGTTTACGATTTGTAAAAAAAATCTTATTTTCTGAAAGGATGTCCTGGCCTACTAAATTATGCGTCAGATCTCATGAGAGAAGTCTCAGTTATCATTTACGTGACTTTTTTTTTTTTTTGCTAGTTGCTTTACGTCGCACCGACACAGATAGGTCTTATGGCGAAGATGGGATAGGAAAGGCCTAGGAGTGGAAAGGAAGCGACCGTGGTCTTAATTAAGATACAGCCACAGCATTTGCCTGGTGTGAAAATGAGAAACCACGGAAAACCATCTTCAGGGCTGCCGACAGTGAGGTTCGAACCCACTATCTCCCGGATGCAAGCTAACAGCTGAGCGATCCTAACCGCACAGCCAACTCGCCCGGTTGCAGATCTTGAGGTTGCTTCGAATACTATCACCTATCCTGCTGACAACCACCCACATTGTCTTCTTTACATTTAGTTTCAAGCCCATGATGTTGCTGGCTTCATTTTAACCACAGTGAACAGTTCCTGTACTGTAGATCCCGCAGACTGGTTGCAAGCACGACATGGTCATGGGCATACCTCATAATATTAGGGTGACACAATTAACTGCTATTGCTTGAGTCTTTCCATAAAGGGCATTTCGATAAATACTGTCTGAATAGATGTTAAATAGTATAGAGAAAATGAATGCAACCTTGGCGAACTCCTTTCACAATATAGAAGAATTGTGTCTATTCCACCACATAATTAATAATTTATTTAATATTTTTAATTCCTAGTTTTGAGAACACTAACCACCATATGATACCATAGACACATAGCAATTATCGCTTATGCTTCTTATAAATAATGAAATGATCCAAGGTTTCGCACAGAAAACATCAGGTCTCAAGAGTTTATGCTATACGTGTGTTATGTCCTTTCATTTACAATAAAATTTACGAAATACCAAAATGTTATGTTGAAAAAACTGTTCTTTAATGAGGCAGTAAATAAACTGACACTTGTTTCTCTGTTTTAAACAGTTTCACCTGCCAAACTATTGTACTGGGAAACCATCTCGCAATATTGTGTAGAGAACGGAGCTACTAGCGATCTGCGCCCAGAATGAGGAGGACTGCAACTTGCACAGTTATGCCCCTGGTCTGAAGTTATCGCAGATTATACTGAAAACGTCGGTATTGAATACTTCATTGATGAGACGTAGCTTAACAAACACGCAATAACAGTCAGAATACGCAAGTAAATGAATAAATCATTTAACAGATCAATGAATGAATGAATGAATCAATCAATCAATCAATCAATCAATCAATCAATCAATCAATCAATCAATCAATCAATCAGTTTATTGATCCACCTTCTGCTGTAGGTTAACATAATGAGCGGCAGTGTGACTTCTGAAATTGAAATGAACAATCCTGACAGGAGCCATTTATTACGGTCTTCATTTAGTTCTACCTGGTAACTTCCATCTTCATTTCACGTCACTCACCTCACTTCCTGCCGCTGGGTGTGGCAATTTCAGTTCTGATTTTATTGCATTCTATAGCATCCTCCGGCTGATGACCTCCGCCCCCTTTCTTCCTCATCCTGTCTGGACCACAGCGTTGTCACAATCCGTCAAAATGTCATCGATACTGTTTATCAAAACATCGTCCATCTTCCTCATTCCATACAACAGCAGTCACTCTTCTCTTTTAAGGAAATTGGTAGCAGCTAGAAATGACCGCACTTTGTTAGTTGCAAAGGCTTTGAAAGTAAGCAAAAATATATTGTTATCGTGAGTAAATTTGTTTTTACATTTTTATGTTTGAGACTTCCTTGGGAATAAACATAGAATATCTCAGTACCCTTGGGAAGTATTATCTTGTATAAGGCTAATTAAAACTAGAGTTTACATATAATGAGCAATATAATTAGGTATTTATATAATCATATACAAGGTGTAACCGTGATGATAATGGCTTTCAGGGATGATGGAGGACAGCAAATGGATCAATTTGAGATAAGGAACAATGTTCCGGAAACGATGGAGTCAAAATTTACTAATAATCAAAGTTGTTTAACGCCCGTTCGTCAACGGATGTGGTTCCAACATGGGTAGTATATCTCAGAGCACCGCTCGTTCACCTGATTTCACCCCACTTTATTTCTTCTTGCGGGACCATGTGAAAAGCCTCGACACCTGTCGAGACTTAAGAGGATCTCTAGGCAAGAATTCTCCCTGCCTGAGACGCTGGTCAAACGACGCCGGGGATATTCGAATGGGTACGAGAGAACTTTGTGCGATGATGCCATGCCTGCATGGACGCAGGAGGACGCCATTACGAACATTTGTTTTAAATGGAGCAGCTTGAGAAACTTGTGCAGGTAAACGGACTTAAATGAGTAGAATTTAGTTTAACGTTTGACTCGATCGTTTCCGGAATATGGTTCCTTATCTCAAATTCATCCATTTGCCGAACTCCATCACCCTTGAATGTTTGTTCGAATCTCAGCCGAGTCGGGGATTTTATCCACATCTGGTTAATTCCTCTAGCACGAAGGCTGGGTTTCTGTGTTCGTTTTTATACATGTCTTCGTTTACATACAACATATTACACTACAAACCACCACAGAAAGAGGCGATAGTGAATACATCCGTCAACATATGGCTGGCGTCAAGAAAGGCAAACACGGTTTAAACTATACTTAGTGTGTATTCCATCTAATTGGTAGAAGACCAAGAAAAGTCATACAGAAGAAGAAGAAGAAGAAGAAGAAGAAGAAGAAGAAGAAGAAGAAGTATGATCAGTCAAATAATGAAACATAGTGACCCATGGCGTAAAATTAAAGTAACTATTTTCGTAGGCCTGTGTGCGACTACATGCGGTTTTCTGAAGAAAAGTTTTGGATTACCTCGGACCAAAGAGTTCCTGACTACCAAAAACGGAAGAGAGACATACAGGGGTACCATATGAGCGTTATTTATTGCCCAATAAAATAAAAAATGAGAATCTCTATAACAATGTAGCTTTGTTTTCTCAACTTGAGTTACTAAATACAACACACACCAATACCTTTAATACCTTGCAATACGTCCCCTTGCATTGATGCGTGCCTGAATTCGTCTTGGCATGCTGTCGACTAGTTCATGGGTCGTGAAGTTCATTAAGAGCCTTCCTTAATTTGTCCCAGGCATGTTTAGTAGGATTCTTGCGCGAGTAATACGGGCGCCGCTATAGTCGAGCGACATCTTGATCACGAAAGAAGTCATTGACGAGAACCGCACGATGGATGCGCGCATTATCGTCCTTTAAGACAAATTCCCCTCCAAAATGCTGGCGATACGGTGTCAATATGGGTCGAAGGATGCCGTCTCTGTATCATACAGCCGTAACTTTCCCTTGCATGACTAGAAGTTACATTCGGTGGCCCTACATAATGCTACACCAAAATATCAGGGAAACACTCTCTCGCTGCACGTGTTGGACAGTATGTCTGAGACGTGAAGTCTGACCAGGTTGCCTGCAAAGATATTGCCGACAATCGTCTGGTATAAGGCTTATGCGATATTCATAGGTGAAAAAGACTTTATGCCAATTCTGAAGAGACCATTCAGCCCACCCCTACCGAGCCCCTTGATGTTCACGTTTGAGAGCTTGGCCTCTCCATGGGCGCCGAGAGTGAAGTTAGACCTCGTGCACCCTGTTTCTCACAGTCTGAGTTGACAAGCGATGACTCTTGACTGCCCAAGAATCATTATTCAGCATGGTGGCATTGCGTTCAATTTTTCTCCGAGCTGAAATCTGAAGGTATCTGCCATCGACTGCAGTCATAGCCTCTGCGAGGCAATTCATCAACAGTTCCTAATTCCCTGCACCGCTTCCATGTTCGAATCACATCACCCACACGTCGAGCAACTGCCCTTGCTGACCATCCTTCTTGACATTATGTTATTATGCCTACACGTTCACATGTCGACATTTCACGGCGTGCCATCCTAGACGCTCACTGCATTCCTTACAACCCACCTCCAAAGATTCCACGCTAGTGGTACAACTTCAACTGATAAACTGCCTCCCATTTGAGCGTGGTGTTCTGGCTGTGGGTTGGGGTACGTGCAGTTGTGAATATCTTCAGAAACATCCTAAGGGTCGTCTTTCCGGTCTACATATTATGACAGGTCAAGATAGCAAGTTAATGTTACTTTAAAGCTTTTCAGTCTATCGACAACACTAGGGACCTGCATTTTTCGTTTTATTTTTGATGGAAATCGGGGTTGTTTTTTTAAGAATTTCGCGTTATTTTTAATCATGTTATCATATGTTGGGATTTTAGAGGTACTTCTTCATGTAAATAAATTACTGAAGAAAAATATATAGTTTTATTTGAAGACACACACACATTTTTATTATTCAATTATCACTGAAGAAGGCAAAATATGAAAGAAAAATACATATTATTTTTTTCTTACTGTGAAAGAACATTGTCGCTTTCCTGTTGCAACGCAAGTCGCTCAAAACTCCTGAGTAGCAAGAAGAGAAACGTTCACAGTCAACATTAGCACATGGTTACCACACTGATTGGAGAGTTCTGCCACTAAACTCAGGATGACCGTCAAGCGAACTAATCAGAACTTTAACAATATTTATTTTTCCATCTCGCAATTTGATTGGTTTGTTCTTTAAGTTCACTGTACCCTTGCATCCGGAATTTCTCATGCCCTGTCTTAGAGTAAACCCTGTGAGAATTTTACGACTACAGCACTGAATATACCAGCAAAATAAAACACAGTAACAAACAAAGAATGGCATGTTTCGTTCTACAAGAACAAGAATCAAAATGTGGAGATGCGAGACGTTTTAGTAAGTTACAATTTATCAATAAAAGAATGACCTTATAAGATACTTCCTTACTGAGCTCGATAGCTGCAGTAGCTTAAGTGCGGCCAGCATCCAGTATTTGGGAGATAGTGGGTTCGAACCCCACTATTGGCAGCCCTGAAGATGGTTTTCTTCGGCTTCCCATTTTCACACCAGGGAAATTTTGGGACTGTGCCTTAATTAAAGCCACGGTTGCATCCTTCCCACTCCTGTCCCATCGTCGCCATAATACCTATGTGTGTCGTTGCGACGTAAAGCCAAATGTAAAAAAAAGATACTCCTTTAATTCACTTCCCCACTTTTATTTCATCAACATCATTATCATGCTTTTGCTCCCTATTACACAAACATACATTATAAAATAACAAAGCAGCACTTCCCCTCCCTTCTCCAATGAACAGAATTATTGCCTACAGCACCCTCCTCTATAGCAACCAGGACCGGAGCAAGGCTTGGCAACGGACGATCAGCAGCTTAGGTTAACAAACACAGGGGCGATGGAAGTCTTATTCGGAGAAAGTCTTACAGAAGCTGATCAAATGTAAACATGTAACAGCCAGGCTGACTAGCTCAGACGGTTGAGGCGCTGGCCTTCTGACTTCAACGTGGCAGGTTCGATCCTGGCTCAGTCCGCAGTTATTTCAAGGTGCTCAAATACGTCAGCCTCGTGTCGGTATATGTACTGATACGTAAAAGATCTCTAGTGGGACTAAATTCCGGCCCCTTGGCGTCTCCACAAAACCGTAAAAGCAGTTAGTGGGACGAAGAGAAAATAACATTATTATTTATTGAACAAATAGCAGGAGAAAACAAATATTTGTGCCGTCGTGTTAGTTGTTCATGTTCGGATATACGGTCCTAATGTTATTAAATTACGGAAGAAATGAAAAAGAATACATTTAATTAATCTATCTCGTGTTTCGTAAGTGAAACAGAAATATAGTAGGCCTAACGCCGGATTTATCTTTAAAAAAATACTCCTGAATTTATCGTATCAATCTAGATAAATTCTACGTTCTTAACCTGGCAAAGAAGCAAAGTAAAGTCATCTCCATAAAGGCCACGAAGGCCCTCGGAGGTGTGGAAGGTAAAGTCTTCCACTAACTGTAACCTCGCACTTGGTGGGGTACAGTGGTCAGCACTACGCGCGGTCGCCTTTGCCCACAGGAATTAACCTGGTACTCATTTTTGGTGTAGGCTGAGTGAACCCATATGCACCTCCGAAATTGGGGTTCTCGTTGCTTAAATGTTTCGACTTCACGACGTGGAATCGAACCCACGTGCTTCCAGGTGAACCGAACACGCCTTTACCGCCTCGGACAGGCAGCCCCTCTTACATGGCACGTTTACTTCAAATACAATAGGCCTACACACACACACACACACACACACACACACACAACTGTTCGAATCCCAGCCAATGCATGCGGGAGTATCGAAACAAATTGTCACGTTCCCGTGATTGAAATTCGCGTAAAGCTGGAGAAATAGAGCGAAATGGCTGTACAGTACGGGCCGTGTAGCTGAGAGATAACATTCAGGGGATGGTAGGTTCGGCAACCCTGAAAATGACTTTTCCGCAATTTCCTATTGTCACACCAGGCAAATACATCTTAATTAAGGTCACCGAAAATCTATCTGAGATACAGCAGTGCGACGTTAAAATATTTGCAAAAAAGAAAGACATTTTATGTCCCGTGGCTATGACCGCGATATCACAGCCACATAAAACTATGAAGTTGCTTTAGTAACTAATTAATGTTATTTCCTTAACGTCCCACTAAATACTTTTACGATTTTTGAAGACGCCGAAGTGTCGGAATTTTGTCCCGCAGGAGTTCTTTTACGTGCCAGTAAATTTACCGACACGAGGCTGGCGTATTTGAGGACCTTCAAATACCACCGCACTGAGCCAGGATCGAACTTGCCAAGTTGGGGTCAGAAAGCCAGCGCCTCAAGCGTCTGAGCCACTCATCCCGGCTAAAGGTGCTTTCACAAGGGCGTGATAGCCGAGTGACTTAGTTAATGGCTTCTCACCAAGACGGCCGCGGTTTGAATCTCGGCCATTGCTTGTGGGATCTTTGAAATGAGTAGCCATACATTCTTGTTCGGATCTCAGTGGCTACGCTTACGATATCACCAATCACGTTATACTACTAGTTAGCAATTTCATTCCTTTTTGCCCTAAGTGTCAACACCACAGCTAAACAGTTCCAGACAGTTTTCAAAGACGTTAAGGGGACCCGGAATGCCCTATTCATACAATGCTAAATTATCAAAGTTTGATGTACCTTATCTCAAAAACTATCCATGACAGACGTATGAAATTTTTGTGCGTTTAGGATATGCAACTTGACAGGCTACAGAAGGGTATGTAATTAAAAATTGTGCCTCAGGTTTAATAAATATATGTTTTAAGTGTCAAAAAATATACACTTTCTTCCTTTCTCAATCTGTTTACACTCCAGGGTTGTTTTTCCTCCGGACTTAGCGAGTGATCCCACCCCTACCGCCTCAGAAGCAGTGTCCTGGAGCGTGAGACTTCGAATCGAGGGATACAACTGGGGAGGAGGACCAGTACCTTTCCCATGTGGCCTCACCTTCTATGCTGAACAGGGGCCTTGCGGTGGAATGGGAAGGTTGGAAGGGATATACAAGGAAGAGGGAAGGAAGCGGCCGTTGCCTTAAGTTAGGTACCATCCCGGCATTTGCCTGGAGGAGAAGTGGGAAACCACGGAAAACAACTTCGAGGATGGCTGAGGTGGGAATCGAGCCCCTGTAACACTTCTGAAATTTCGCGACAGGGCCGGGAATCGAACTCGGGCCTTCGGGGGTGGCAGCTTATCATGCTAACCACTACACCACAGTGGCGGACAAAAATATACACTTTACAGAACATAATTTTCAGAAATGTGACTAAAAATTTGAAATCAAGCCATTTGAGACTTTTAAGTATAGAATACCTGAATAAACAAACTGTGAAAGTTTCAAGCTCTTACACTTAGTAGAAGCTGAGATGACGTGCATTAAATAACAAAATTGTAAACTTACGGGTAAACAGCCTACAAAGTTCAAATGTCAAATAAGCCTGCCCCACAAGTTGGGGTACTCCTCCTCCTCTTCCTCCTCCTCCTCCTCCTCTTCCTCCTCCTCCTCCTCCTCCTCCTCTTCCTCCTCCTCCTCCTCCTCCTCCTCTTCAAACTGGTCCAGCATTTTAATTTTGGCAGGTCTATGTAATTTTCTGGCTTTCTTGGTTAAATTCTGGAACTTTCGGTCAGTGTTTCGGAGATTCAACGGTTTCAACAGTTCGACACTCGGCACCCAATCCCAGCCTTTCCAAAACCTTACATTTTGTTACATCTTCTTCATTGAATGTTCCTACTGCATCAGATATTGGGGATCCGATGCCAGATGGCATTCTTTGCACTCTCGTTTGGATTTTGTGTCCGTTCGTGAGTACATTTTTTCATCAGATCAGTCTGTGTTATACCGAGCTCGATAGCTGCAGTCGCTTAATTGCGGCCAGTATCCAGTATTCGGGAGATAGTAGGTTCGAACTCCACTATCGGCAGCCCTGAAAATGGTTTTCCGTGGTTTTCCATTTTCACACCAGGCGAATGCTGGGGCTGTACCTTAATTAAGGCCACGGCCGATTCCTTCCCACTCCTAGCCCTATCCTGTTCCATCGTCGTCATAAGACCTATCTGTGTCGGTGCGACGTAAAGCAACTAGCAAAAAAAAAAGTCTGTGTTATGTCCACAAAAACTGCCGTTGTTATTTCCATCACAGCAAGAGGAAGACTGTGAGGACGTTTGTACTTTTTCTTCAGTTATCACACCACCGACTTCATTACAGAAGTACTACATTTGGAATACTCACACTGAAACCTTAGAGAGAACTCTGTCGGCCATGATGGCTACCAGCTGACTACATTTCATGCATGACCTATTTTACATATTTTTAGGAAAAAACTTCCACGTATCACACGAAAGTGATTTTTAGGGCTCGGAAGTTCATGACCTAAAGAAGTACAAAATACGCCAGCAAATATGCCTTAGAAACCTGCCAAACATGACCGACAAATGGTAAAATATGACATGTGGAATTTAGTGACAGGTAGCAAATATGAGAGGAGTACTAACATGAAATGAAACGTCTTACGTACCAAAAAGTGATTAGTGACAATACATCAGACAGACTAAATCGTGCGAACTGACAGAGCTGCAGTACGTTAACACTTTCAACATGCATTATACACTGACTGACAGAGCAAATGCAACACCAAGAAGGAGTGGTCAGAACTTTATGCCAATTGCAGGGTAGACTGACGTCACTGAGGTATGCTCATGATGTGAAATGCGCCGCTGTGCTGCGCACGTAGCGAACGATAAATGGGACACGGCGTTGGCGAATGGCCCACTTCGTACCGTGATTTCTCAGCCGACAGTCATTGTAGAACGTGTTGTCGTGTGCCACAGGACACGTGTATAGCTAAGAATGCCAGGCCGCCGTCAACGGAGGCATTTCCAGCAGACAGACGACTTTACGAGGGGTATGGTGATCGGGCTGAGAAGGGCAGGTTGGTCGCTTCGTCAAATCGCAGCCGATACCCATAGGGATGTGTCCACGGTGCAGCGCCTGTGGCGAAGATGGTTGGCGCAGGGACATGTGGCACGTGCGAGGGGTCCAGGCGCAGCCCGAGTGACGTCAGCACGCGAGGATCGGCGCATCCGCCGCCAAGTGGTGGCAGCCCCGCACGCCACGTCAACCGCCATTCTTCAGCATGAGCAAGACACCCTGGCTGTTCCAATATCGACCAGAACAATTTCCCGTCGATTGGTTGAAGGAGTCCTGCACTCCCGGCGTCCGCTCAGAAGACTACCATTGATTCCACAGCATAGACGTGCACGCCTGGCATGGTGCCGGGCTAGAGCGACTTGGATGAGGGAATGGCGGAACGTCGTGTTCTCCGATGAGTCACGCTTCTGTTCTGTCAGTGATAGTCACCGCAGACGAGTGTGGCGTCGGCATGGAGAAAGGTCAAATCCGGCAGTAACTGTGGAGCGCCCTACCGCTAGACAACGCGGCATCATGGTTTGGGGCGCTATTGCGTATGATTCCACGTCACCTCTAGTGCGTATTCAAGGCACGTTAAATGCCCACCGCTACGTGCAGCATGTGCTGCGGCCGGTGGCACTCCCGTACCTTCAGGGGCTGCCCAATGCTCTGTTTCAGCAGGATAATGCCCGCCCACACACTGCTCGCATCTCCCAACAGGCTCTACGAGGTGTACAGATGCTTCCGTGGCCAGCGTACTCTCCGGATCTCTCACCAATCGAACACGTGTGGGATCTCATTGGACGCCGTTTGCAAACTCTGCCCCAGCCTCGTACGGACGACCAACTGTGGCAAATGGTTGACAGAGAATGGAGAACCATCCCTCAGGACACCATCCGCACTCTTATTGACTCTGTACCTCGACGTGTTTCTGCGTGCATCGCCGCTCGCGGTGGTCCTACATCCTACTGAGTCGATGCCGTGCGCATTGTGTAACCTGCATATCGGTTTGAAATAAACATCAATTATTCGTCCGTGCCGTCTCTGTTTTTTCCCCAACTTTCATCCCTTTCGAACCACTCCTCCTTGGTGTTGCATTGTCACTGTCAGTCAGTGTATTAAATCGCTTTCCTGCTGCTAACTTGTGACGCTTCACTTACTTAATTAATCTGATTACCTTCCAGGTTTGGTTTCTCCCTCGGACTCAGCGAGGGATTCCACCTCTATCGCCTCAAGGGGAGTGTCCTGGAGCGTGAGACTTTAGGGCGGGGATACATCTGGGGAGAATGACCAGTACCTCGCCCAGGCGGCCTCACCTGCAATGCTAAACAGGGGCCCTGTCGGGGAATGGGACGATGGGAAGGGATAGACAAGGAAGAGGGAAGGAAACGGCCGTGACCTTAAGATAGGTACCATCCCGGCATTTGCCTGGAGGAGAAATGGAAAACCACGGAAAACCACTTCGAGGATACTCAGTTGACCTCCGGAGGCTGAGTGGACCCAGTTCCAGCCCTCGTACCACTTTTCAAATTTCGTGGCAGAGCCGGGAATCAAACCCGGGCCTCCGGGGGTGGTAGCTAATCACACTAACCACTACACCACAGAGGCGGACTTCTGACGCTTTACCAAAGAGAACAGCTCCCTCAGTAGGCTTACTGAAGATCTCCCCATCGAACTCTTTCACATCAGTTCTTAATTTTACATCCTCACACTCTCCTAGCTATAAGGCCTATCTGTGTCGATGCGACGTAAAGCAAATAGCAAAAAAAAAACTAGAAGTGCGACCAATCTGTTCAAATTCGTTGGTGGTGAAAGTGGAAGATATCTGTAACTGGACCCGTCAAGGATGAACTTGGCGAAAGAAAACATGGAATTTTCTTGTTTCTTAATCGCTTCTCACAAGGGGAAGCTAGAGCGCATGGGTGACCGATTCGGTCCATCTTCGGTATACGTGTAAGGCATGACCAGGAAGATAACAGGAGCAAGCGGTAAGGCGCAATTCTCAGCCGTTTCCGAGAAATTAATTAATGAAAAATTCCAGTGCGTTTATGTGCAAGCTAGTTTGCGAAAAAGACAACGAGCTCGTGGCACAATGGCAAGAGCTCCGCTCCGTAAGTGACGCTGGATCGAATCCAGCCAATGGAAGATTTCTGCAAATATTTCACATCTCTCACAAATTAAGGTGTCATCAATAATGTTCATTTTTTAATCAATTCCAATAAAAAATTAAGCGGAAGAGGGGTTATGAAAAATCATACAGGAGTTGTTTGAAAAATGAATACGTTTATTCCCAGTATTTTGTACCATTTATTCTACCCTATTTTTATTCACTATCGTGCTGTTCGCGCGACGAATTACTGTACGAACTAGGATGATACTGGTCATAGAAGCAGGGGAAACAATAATTATTCCGGCAATTGCGCAAGTGATAAATGCAGTATTCTTGCATTTTTGTACGATTTTTTCAGAATGCCTTTTCCCCTTAAAATAAGTTATTGGAATTGATTCAAAAATGATTCCACCTCTGTGGTGTAGTGGTTAGTGTGATTATCTGCAATCCCGGGAGGCCCGGGCTCGATTCCCGAATCTCCCACGATATTTGAAAATTAGTACGAGGGCTGGAACGGGGTCCACTCAGTCTCGAAAAGTGAACTGAGTAGAGGTGGTTAGATTCCCACCTCAGCCATCTTTGAAGTGGTTTACCGTGGTTTCTCACTTCTCCTCCAGGCAAATGCCGCGATGGTACCAAACTTCAGGCCACGGCCGCTTCCTTCCCCTCTTCCTTGTCAATCCCTTCCAATCCTCCCATTCCCCCGCAAGGCCCCTGTTCAGCATAGCAGGTGAGGCCACTTGGGCGAGGTACTGGTCATCCTCCCCAGTTATATCCCCCGATCCAGAGTCTGAAGCTCCAGGACACTGCCCTTGAGGCGGTAGAGGTGAGATCTCTCGCAGAGTCCGAGGGAAAAACCGACCCTACAGCGTAAACAGGTAAAGAAGAAGAAGATTCAAAAATGAACATTACTGAAGACACCTTCATTTGTGAGAGATGATAAATATTTGGAAAATAATCAGTCATCGGCGGGATTCGATCCAGCAATCCCACGCTTACGAGCTGAGCTCTTGCCGCTGCGCCACGAGCTCGTTGTTCTGCTAGCAAACATAGCTCGAACATAAGCGCACTGAAATGTTTTATTAATTAATTTATCGGAAACGGTTGAGAATTGCGCCTTACTTCTTGCACCTGTTATACTCCTGGTCATGCTCTATACATGTACCATAGATGGATTAAATCGGTCACCCACGCGCCATAGCCTCCCCTTGTCAGCTAAATACTGAATATCTACTGAAGTAACATGATTATTTCATAGCAACTCAGTGCCGTCCGCCTCTGTGGTGTAGTGGTTAGCGTGATTAGCTGCCACCCCCGGAGGTCCGGGTTCGATTCCCGGCTCTGCCACGAAATTTGAAAAGTGGTACGAGGGCTGGAACGGGGTCCACTCAGCCTCGGGAGGTCAACTGAGTAGAGGTGGGTTCGATTCCCACCTCAGCCATCCTGGAAGTGGTTTTCCGTGGTTTCCCACTTCTCCTCCAGGCGAATGCCGGGATGGTACCTAACTTAAGGCCACGGCCGTTTCCTTCCCTCTTCCTTGCCTATCCCTTCCAATCTTCCCATCCCTCCACAAAGGCCCCTGTTCAGCATAGCAGGTGAGGCCGCCTGGGCGAGGTACTGGTCATTCTCCCCAGTTGTATCCCCGACCAAGAGTCTGAAGCTCCGGGACACTGCCCTTGAGGCGGTAGAGGTGGAATCCCTCGCTGAGTCCGAGGGAAAAGCCGAACCTGGAGGGTAAACAGATGATGATGATGATGATGAACTCAGTGCCACACGGATCAACAATTACTCCAACCTTAATTTTCCCGCACAAGGCATCACCACAATTCATTTCGGACGCCCTTAAGTTCGCGGGGCTGCTGACCACCTTCCATGAAACAATAAGATTTGTGATCGAGTGATACTACTGCTGGAGAGAATGTGGTAGCAAGTAACAGGACAGTTCACTTCTTGAAGGAATGTTAGCCAGGTTTAAGAATGATCTACAAAGCTTGCAGACAGGAAAGGTCTCCAACTTTTTTGTTCTTTATAAAGTGATGAAATCTTGAGCATTTTTTGTGTTCCTCGAGGACACAGCTCAAACGGTACACCCGAAGGCGCCTTCCGCTGGCTACCGGATGTGGACCGGAATTCATGAATGGTGCTCTACGTCACAAAACTAAAGAGCTGGAGGGAACTTGAAAAGGCGGTTAAATGCAGCGGACATAGGGACCTGTTTTAGAAATAATCCAACAGCTTGAATGCGAACACTCAACATAAAATTCTTCTGATCGGCTGAAACTAACTAAACTAGATACATACATACATACATACGAGTACATACATACATACATACATACATACATACATACATACATACATACATACATATCGTTATAGATTTGGGCGAAAGACCTCTATGTTTGGCTCTTTAAAACTGTCATCATAATCATCACCATTATCATTAGGTCTCGGATTTCTATGATATATATATATATATATCATAATTTTATCTTGGTCTCCCTTTACAAATTTAAGGTAAATTAAACGTATTTCTAGCTTTTATGATCATGCCATTGCTTTTATGTCATAGAAATGTTCAATTTGCTATGTTATAACTAAAAACAGGAACAATATGAAGTAAATTTTGCGAACATATGAAACTTATTTAGAATAAATATGAAATTAAGAAAACATATGCAATGTATGTATGTTTAGTCCTCAGCCCGAAGGCTGGCTGGATCCTCAACAGCCCCACCATCAGCTGTCATAAATGGCCTAGGCATCACTGAAGAGGCGTACTAGGGAAATGAGGAGTGAGGTAGTTTCCCGTTGCTTTCCTCACCAAGCCAGAAGTTGCTATTACATATCAGCCTGCCAAGCACACTGAAATGCATGCACCAACTGACCCTATGAGCAACATTTTCACACCATTCATAGCAGGGACTGGCTGCATAAGGAATGGCATTGCTAGCATCACTCATACCTCATACCTCAGTCACTTTCATCTTGTCAAAGCCAAGGATAAAGCCGAGACAGATCAATGAAAGTAACAATATTGCTCTAGCCCATACCAGAAGACATAGTGCACTGTAAACACTACGTCCTGCCAGCAAAGGCATACCTATGCAATAATATAATGAAATACAATAAATCACAATAATTTCGAATTTGTATTGGATTTAATATCAACACATAAAGGAATGCGTATTCTAATTAGAGTGAGAGAACATCTCATATAATTTATATATAGAAGAAAACATAAATGTCCAAAAATACTAAACTGCTGAACCGCACCCACCCCCGCCCCTGCGACCATTTAATCATTGCAGGATCAGGTAACACTTCACTTACTCTAGTTCTGTGAGTTCTATTTTCTAGAAATGTAAATGCAGCCACCCATTCAACCGCTATTTCGTCTAGTCCAATAGTCATCATTTTCGTCAGTAATCTGCCATGATCTACCCTATCAAAGGTCTTGGAGAGGTCAAAAGCGATACAGTCCATTTGACCTCCTGAGTCTAAAATATCAACTTGACCTTCCTGATGTATTCAGCTATTAGCTCTTTAATGAGAATTACAATGTGATATAAGCAGCGTTTCAATATTTTCGTGCAAAAGTTTGCATCTTCTCTCAGTAAATGTTGTTTTGTACAAAAAAAGTCGCTCCTCATCACATGATATCATTGAAGCATACTTGTATCGAGCTATATTTGGTGGCTTAGTATTTGGTGGTATTTCCCTGCTTTAGCATTCAAGCAACTTACTAATTTGAAGGATAACAATGTATGTTGGATTATTTTTCAGCAGTAAACAAAATTTTGTAGAAAATGCTTTTCCAGGTGCCCCTGGAATTTGAGCCAATTCTTCTGCCAGGTCCCTGATGTCAGCAGTGGCAAGTTGTTTGTTTTCAGCGTCTCCATTATAGTCAGTACTCTGGAAAAATATGCCTGTATAGGTCCCCTTCCATGTTTTTACTGCGAAATTCCTCCTGTGCAAGTAGCACACAATTACTTGAGTGAGCGTCAAAACTATAAATTAAAAAATCACAACAAATATAACAAAATATTCGTTAAAATATTCTAAGTTTCCATAACTTGGTTCTGTATCACTAGTGCGTGTTTCTGTGGTGTTTGGTACTGTGGTGTGTTGTCCGAATATGAAGAGGAGAGTGTTGGCACAAACACCAGTACCTAATCCCCGAGCTAGAAGAGTTAATCAGAAGTGATTACTAGGTCTCGGATGTTTAGGAAAAGTCATATTTTTTCCTTTGTCTCTATTTTCTTGCATGTTTGGATTTTGGTGAAAATCAGGTGATCATCGTCACAATTAAGTGATTTTTACTTGTCATATAAATGCACATTCTGGCTATATTTTGTCATAAGGTCATATTTTGAGCTATTTTCATATAAACGTCATATTTCGGTCATATTTCGGCGCTTTGACGACAGCTGTAGCTGTGCAAAATTACCTTCAACTTACCAAATACGAACTGTTATTCACAAAACTGTTGCTTGGTATCACGTCTGCAGCTAATACAAGTAGAATACTCTGCCTCTTCTTTCAAGATTGCGCAGGATTGTTTTCTAACAGTTTGTCAGAAAGTCTGGCATATATTAAGTCTAATTTTGGAATTATATCGAGTGCAATTCCTCGTTTAGAAGCTGCTAGCTTAGAAATTCATGCACGTATTGAAATTTCGAGAAGTGTTGAACTTCCAGTACATCAATCACATGGAATAGTTGGCGACAGTGTAAAACGGAAACTTTAAAACGTACTTAATCGAAATGACACTTTTCGCTGTGTGTGCTAGATTAATGATGTTCTTAGACGAGAAGGTACCAGTACATTTCATGATGAAGCATACTTGACAGCAGTGATCTAACATTATTTAAATACGCACTAATAACGTCTTGTGTCGTAGAAAGGAGCTTCTCTTCTTACAATAATGTGTTAAGTGATAATCGGGTCTTTCGCACTTTATGCTTTGAGTATGAATCTTGTCATACACTCAATTCCACCCGCGGAAAAGAATGAAAAAGGTATGCGAGTTTGCACTATATGCCCTGCCGCCCTACCATAATGTATTGAAAGACATCTACTTAATTTCGTGGTGCTCAATTTAAACGTTAACGCATTTGAGTAATATTAATGAAATCTAGACTTAAACGTTCAAAAATATTTAAAAATATATTGATTTCTACTTTTCTCGTATTTCAAACCACCAATGTAGGGTGCAAACATGTCTTGACTTTTAAAATATTGTGTGATATGATAATCTTAGCTAACTTAGAACTTTATAGGTATGTATTCACGAATTATTGATAAGTGAATACTCAGACTTTTTAGCTAGTGGCTTTACGTAGCATCGACACAGATATGTCTTATGGCGACCCAGAAAATTAATATGAAAGTAAGAATAAATTTAGTTAACAAATATGTATCAAAGGAATTGCCATTTCGATTGATAACTTATTTTAAAACGACCATATTTAGATTAATGATTTTCGGGTCATATTTCATTATATTTGAGGTCAATTTCTTCACTTTTGAGGTCATATTTCGCCACTTTTGAGGTCATATTTGCTTGCTTATTTGGGCTATTTTTAGGTCTTAAACATCCGAAACCTAGTGATTGCAATCCCCGACGCTCTGAACCGAACTGCAGTACGCTGACCATTCAGCCAACGAATCGGACCATTAGTATCCATAATGATATTACAATAGCATTTAAAACACTAAAGATTTTACTACTAACTATTCTTGGGTGTAATAGTGAAGTGTCCTCCATAGAGTAGGTAATACAGCTTCCTCGATGGATCAGTGGTAGAATGTCCGACTGCTGATCCCATGTTCACGGATTCAATCCCGGCTAATATAGCCAATGGCACTCAGTGAAGTTTTATGTCGTGGGCATGTTGAAGACTTCCCATGGCACACTCAACGTCATCCAACAAAATTAAAATAACTCTGGCATAGGAGCCGCCCAGTAGAATTCCTATTTCGTCGGTAGTCATCAGCACAATCAGAATGTCGAAGCCGTCCAGATAGCACCACTTCAGAAGGGTTCCAACTCGGTAAATGAGGCTTTATTATTATTATTATTATTATTATTATTATTATTATTATTATTATTATTATTATTATTATAACCCGACTCATTGGCTGAATGGCCAGCGTTGAGGTCTTCTGTTCAGAGGGTCCTGGGATCGATTCCCGGTCGGGTCAGGGATTTTAATCGCGTCTGATTAATTCTTCTGACCCGGGGACTATGTGTTTGTGTTTGCTCCAACACTCTCCTCTTCATATTCAAACAACACATCACACCACCAACCACCACAGAAACACGCAATAATAATTACATCCCTCCCGATCAGGTTGGCGTCAGGAAGTGTATCCGGCCGTAAAACAGGGCCAAATCCACATGTGCGCCACAGTTCGCACCCGCGACCCCACAGAAGTGGGGAAAAGCGGTATAATAATAATAATAATAATAATAATAATAATAATAATAATAATAATATATTATATTATATTATTATTATTAGCCTGTGTGTTAACGCCTCACCTACTCATTGGCCCCAATTTACTTTCGCCCCAGGCCCTGTAAATCGACAGGAGTTGAGTTATGACTAAAGCTAGGAATTTTTTAAGTGCTGCACTTTAATTCTTTTTCGCTATTAAAATGCCCAAATTAGCTTGTCTTACAAAGAAAACATGAAATGAACTCCCCTAACCGTGTTTTAGCTGCACTTCTTTGCACCTTTTCTCATGCAAGCAGCTTTCCATAATGTCAGCAACCTTTACCATTTGTTAAATAATTATTTTGGGCTCCTTTACCGCATTTTATTCCTAAAGAAACTAAACAAGGAAAAGCGAACGTTTCGCCTGTAGAGTCTTTCGAGTTAGCACCGTGTAGACAACCTGTGCGTCTGTGAGGATGGGACCCTACCCAAGAAGAAATCAATGGTGAAGACGTCACAAACACCCAGCTTCAAGCCATAGGAATTAACTAATGAAAGTTAAAATCCCCGGTCCGACCGGGAATCGAACCCGGGACCCTCTGAACTGAAGACCTCAACGCAGACCATTCAGCCAATGAGTCGGACAAACATGCATTTAATATCGACTGCAAACAAAATATTCACCACTTGTGTCCATTCACGTAGAGCATTTCTTTTCTAAAATAAGTATTGACTTAGTGACCCCAGATAAAACCTCACTACAAATAGCTGCAATCGCTTATGTGCGGCCAGTACCCAGTATTCGGGGGATAGTGGCTTCGAACCCCACTGTTGGCAGCCGTGAATATGGTTTTCCGTGGTTTCCAATTTTCACGCCAGGCAAATGCTGGGGCTGTACCTCCATTAAGGCCACGGCTGCTTCCTTCCCATTCCGAGCCCTTTCCTGTCCCATCGTCCCTATAAGATCTATGTGTGTCGGTGGTGCCTTTGCTGGCGGGACCTAGTGTTTACAGTGCACTATGTCTTCTGGTATGGGCTAGAGCAATTTTTTTACTTTCATTGATCTGTCTCAGCATTATCCTTGGCTTTGACAAAATGAAAGTGACTGAGGTATGAGCGATGCTAGTAATGTCATTCCTTTAACAGCCTGTCCCTGCTATGAATGGTGTGAAAATATTGCTCATAGGGTCAGTTGGTGCATGCATTTTAGTGGGCTTGGCAGACTGATATGTAATAGCAACTTCTGGCTCGGTGAGGAAAGCAACGGGAAACTACCTCACTCCTCATTTCCCTAGTACGCCTCTTCAGTGATACCTAGGCCATCTATGACAGCTGATGGCGGAACTGTTGAGGATCCTACCAGCCTTCGGGCTGAGGACTAAACATACATACACGTGTGTCGGTGCGACGTAAAGCAACTTGTAAAAAGAAATAACATTAAACCGGGCGAGTTGGCCGTGCGTGTAGAGGCGCGCGGCTGTGAGCTTGCATCCGGGAGATCGTGGGTTCGAGCCCCACTGTCGGCAGCCCTGAAGATGGTTTTCCGTGGTTTCCCATTTTCACACCAGGCAAATGCTGGGGCTGTACCTTAATTAAGGCCACGGCCGCTTCCTTCCAACTCCTAGGCCTTTCCCATCCCATCGTCGCCATAAGACCTATCTGTGTCGGTGCGACGTAAAGCAAATAGCAAAAAAAAAAAAAAAATAACATTAAAATGTTAAATTTCACTTTAAACAGTTTTCTGGACGTGTGATTCTAATAACATTGTGTTCTGGTACTTGTTTTAGGCAGATTTTTAGAACTTTGTGTACTTATGATGTAAACTTGGTTTTGGTGATGTTTATCTGAATATTTACATTAAAAATTTGCATATTTTTGCACCTTTTTCTACTAAAGTAAAGCACATTTTAAACCAAAATTTTGCACCTAAAATTCCTAGCTCTAGTAATTTTTTTTGCTAGTTGTTTTACGTCGCACCGACACAGATAGGTCTTACGGCGACGATGGGACAGGAAAGGGCTAGGAGTGGGAAGGAAGCGGCCGTGGCCTTAATTAAGGTACAGCCCCAGCATTTGCCTGGTGTGAAAATAGGAAACCACGGAAAACCATTTTCAGGGCTGCCGACAGTGGGGTTCGAACCTACTATCTCCCGAATACTGGATACTGGCCGCACTTAAGCGACTGCAGTTATCGAGCTCGGTCCTAGCTCTAGTAATGACATCACTAGTGCGCCAGGATGTTATGAAAACTGCCATTCATAGCACCGGTCGTGCAACAAAAGGAGCATATTCTGGCCCAGTAAGGAAAGCACTTTTGTGTGGGCTGAGGGAAGAATTATATAGAGTCTAGCATGTTAGGTTATGAAAATCTGGAAGATTTATACGAGTTTTAGAAAGTAATACGTCAGTTTATGCACATACGTACATATTTGATACCGGATTGGAAATAGCTCTGTGTACGAGCTGGATTCCTTTTATCGCAACGTGCCATCCATCTCTAGTACAGGCAAGGGCTGTCGCGCTCAGAAGATTTTGTTTCTAGGAAGAAGAGGGAGAAAAGCCGCAAATTGTTTTCAGAATTCGCACCAAGCATTTCTCATGACAGTCACGTTATTCGGAAACAATGAGTGGACATAGGATGGTTTAATGGCATCTCCACACGGAATACATTAAGAGATTGTGAAGACCGTCAGGTAACACAATGCCCCGTAAAGTAAACGCAGAAATAATTTGACACAGTGAAAGCTTGATAAGTTGTGGATTTACCCAACACCTGCACAACACGTTTACTTTATTTCTTCCTCAAGCAATTTTGTTATCTCTTGCACTTAATTCTTTCACCATGGTCTTTAAGACGTAGCAGTGCGTACTACACCATTGTATTTGTTCACCGGTTTCAAAGTGGTAACTATAGTCATTAATGATGGATCTTCAGTGATTATTAAAATTCTTTCGACACCTCTTTTCTTGAAAATTACCCGATGGCTTACAGTAAAATAGTTGTTTATATATGCGAAGATTGTACTAAGCGTGCGGTATAATTAGAAGTTTATAGCATAGTAGTGCAGAAAGTATGCATTGTTTCAGCCAGTGCGTGTTGATCTTAACTTACGCTGGATCAAACGTCTAAGAAAACGTAATTCTAATTTTGGGTTCTTCTAAACCGTATTTCTATCGTCCAATCTTAGACTTCTTTCATCATTTAATGAAATGAATGCCCGTTCCTATCCATTGCTAGAAATAGCACTGCATCGAACAAGTACCTACAGCCATTCGTTTCTCGTCAGAACTTCGTCTATCAGGTTTAAAACAACTTGCCGTAAATTATTCCACAGTACATACAATCTAGTCCGCCTCTGTGGTGTAGTGGTTAGTGTGATTAGCTTCCACCCCCAGAGGCCCGGGTTCGATTCCCGGCTCTACCACGAAATTTGAAAAAGTGATACGAGGGCTGAAACGGGGTCCACTCAGCCTCGGGAGATCAACTGAGTAGAGGGGGGTTCGATTCCCTCCTCAGCCATCCTGGAAGTGGTTTTCCGTGGTGTCCCACTTCTCCTCCAGGAAAATGCCGGGATGGTACCTAACTTAAGGCCACGGCCGCTTCCTTCCCTCTTCCTTGTCTATCCCTTCCAAACTTCCCATCTCCCAAAGGCCCCTGTTCAGCATAGCAGGTGAGGCCGCCTGGGCGAGGTACTGGTCATCCTCCCCAGTTGTATCCCCACACCCAGAGTCTAAAACTCCAGGACACTGCCCTTGAGGCGGTAGAGGTGGGATCCCTCGCTGAGTCCGAGGTTAAAACCGATCCTGAAGGGTAAACAGATTACGAACGAACATACAATCGAATTGAATGAATGAATGACGTCCGAATGAAACAAAACGTTATAAATAAATTAAAGCTTGAATAACACCTTCTCCGTTTTACTATTTTACTTAAGATTAATATATTGGTTCCAAAGAATAGAGACAGTGACACGGTTCTTGTTGAAGAGAGATAGTAACATACTACCATGCAGTTCATTCCTTAGCGAGCTCAATACCTGCAGTCGCTTAAGTGCGGCCAGTATCCAGTAATCGAGTGATAGTGGGTTGGAGCCCCACTGTCGGCAGCCCTGAAGATGGTTTTCCGTGGTTTCCCATTTTCACACCAGGCAGATGCCGGGGCTGTACCTTAATTAAGGCCACGGCCGCTTCCTTCCAGTTCCTAGGCATTTCCTATCCCATCGTCGCAAAAGACCTATCTGTGTCGGTGTGACGTTAAACAAATAGCAAAGAAAACGTTCATTTATTTTTGCTTCACATTCAGGGGCATATGTTTGTGGAAAACCCTAGGGCTTATAGTCACATGTCAGGTATAGGACTGACTTTTGCTAATGTTCACGAACCAAGGGGCTCTGATTACTAATATGTCGATAAAACAATCAGGATATACCGCGAAATGGGATCTCAAAAGCGAAATATGAATTCAATCGTTTTAAAACGAATTCCACTTTTTTAAGGCTTTCCGCTGTTCAATAAAGTTTTGTTGTTCAATTGGAATTGTTGACTCACCTGCATATACCTGCTGACTATGAAAATAACGATTTGTAATTGTACAGTTATACAGATGTACGCTGAAGAATAGAGTAGGCATTGTTTCTGTCCTCGAATATTTTCCATAGTTCGGGATTTCACTCTCAGCTGTCGCCAAACTAGGGTGGAATGTGAGTTGGGGTGGTTGTCATTGTCCGCAAGATCGATGCCTTCGATGACTCTTCTTCCTTCATACTGTGCGATGTGGTTGCGAAGATTCGACGCATAATCCTTCCACTAATCTTTCCACTAATTCATGCGCAAAAAACACATTATAAACAAAGTATTTCTGCTTGTGATGTGATCCCTTTCTCAGTGTTTTGTAATATTCGGATTGATTACAAGAAAAGTCGGGCGTGTGGTCATACCGCACCTTTAAACGAATTCCACTGAACCTTTAATGTTAATTATGGATTTATGGTAGTGGGATTATTATTATTTTCGTTTTTTACAGTTGGCTTAACGTCGCACCGACACAGATAGGTCTTGAGAGGGGAGTTCCTCAGGGCAGTGTTATCGGACCTTTATGTTTTCTTATATATATAAATGATATGAGTAAAGGATTGGAATCGGAGGTAAGGCTTTTTGCGGATGATGTTATTCTCTATAGAGTGATAAATAAGTTACAAGATTGTGAGCAACTGCAACATGACCTCGAAAATGTTGTGAGATGGACAGCAGGCAATGGTATGTTGATAAACGGGGTTAAAAGTCAGGTTGTGAGTTTCACAAACAGGAAAAGTCCTCTCAGTTTTAATTACTGCGTTGATGGGGTGAAAGTTCCTTTTGGGGATCATTGTAAGTATCTAGGTGTTAATATAAGGAAAGATCTTCATTGGGGTAATCACATAAATGGGATTGTAAATAAAGGGTACCGATCTCTGCACATGGTTATGAGGGTGTTTAGGGGTTGTAGTAAGGATGTAAAGGAGAGTGCGTATAAGTCTCTGGTAAGAACCCAACTAGAGTATGGTTCCAGTGTATGGGACCCTCACCAGGATTACCTGATTCAAGAACTGGAAAAAATCCAAAGAATAGCAGCTCGATTTGTTCTGAGTGATTTCCGACAAAAGAGTAGCGTTACAAAAATGTTGCAATGTTTGGGTTAGGAAGAACTGAGAGAAAGAAGAAGAGCTGCTCGACTAAGTGGTATGTTCCGAGCTGTCAGCGGAGAGATGGCGTGGAATGACATTAGTAGACGAATAAGTTTGAATGGCGTTTATAAAAGTAGGAAAGATCACAATATGAAGATAAAGTTGGAATTCAAGAGGACAAACTGGGGCAAATATTCATTTATAGGAAGGGGAGTTAGGGATTGGAATAACTTACCAAGGGAGATGTTCAATAAATTTCCAATTTCTTTGAAATCATTTCGGAAAAGGCTAGGAAAGCAACAGATAGGGAATCTGCCACCTGGGCGACTGCCCTAAATGCAGATCAGTATTGATTGATTGATTGATTGATTGATGAGATAGGAAAAGCCTAGAAGTGGAAAGGAAGCGGCCGTGGCTTTAATTAAGGTACAGCTCCAGCAACTGCCTGTTGTGAAAATGGGAAACCACGGAAAACCACATTCAAGGCTGCCGACAGTAGGGTTCGAACCCACCATTTCCCGGATTCAAGCTCACAGCTGCGTGCCCTTAATCGCACGGCCAACTCCCCCGGTGTAATAGGAAGTAAAATTCATATTGAGCTAATACTCCAGATTCGAAATAGGCCTAACTACGTTTTCCACAATTCCCATAATGTACATCTCCGCCAAGAGTATAAAATAATCTCTAGCAATCGCCGATTGCGTGAATTTTAGAAAACACAAATTATATAATCAGTCTCCGTAACTGTTAGTGGTTAAATGTCGCTCAAACTCATCGACGGTTTTCGGGTGATGTAAGGATGGGAAATGGCTAGGATTGGAAAGGAAGCGGCCGTGGCTTTAATTAAGGCACATTCAAGGCATTTGCCTCGTGTTAAAATGGGAAACCAAAGAAAACCATCTTCAGGGCTGCCGACAGTGGATCTCGAACCCACTATCTCCCAAAGGCAAGCTCACAGCTGCGTGGCACATACCGGACATCCACTTGCTCGTTATGTATAATACAATATATTATTTCATTATTATTATTATTATTATTATTATTATTATTATTATTATTATTATTATTATTATTATTATTATTATTATTATTATTATTATTATTGTACCGGGAGGTACATCTCAACGCAGCGCAATCAAAATTGGCGCCTTAATGAACTCCTCTATCGAACTAATGTGGAAACTACTACAACTGGAAATTGGAACTTTAATCAGAAGATGTCACCACCGAAATATTGTGTAATTTTGTCATTGTACAGTTTCCTAAACTGAGTGAATTTCTCCTTGTTTTGTTTGCCATTCATCAAGAAGTTTGGGCATTCTCCCATAGATGACACTGCAAGAAATGTATAATCATGCTCTCTGGTGCAAAGTGAAAGAACCTATAATTTAAAGATTTTGTATTTCTAGGTTGTTGTAACTGATTGATGTTCATTTATTTTTGGGTTGGAAATATTTACCTTTTCTTTCCGCCAGTTTTGAATCTAGCCAATCCCAAATTTCTGTAATTAATTTTCAACCTATCACAGGCTTCTTGTTCGATTCTGAGTGTAACTTTGAAATTGACCAATTAAATTGAGAGGGTGTGGCTGGTTTAGTCTTGAATGATCTCAAACCTTCCCTGAGGGTTTATAAACTGCGGCTTTTCACGTTTCTTGGCCAATTGATCGACGTCTATGTGAGTGTGTGTGTGTGTTAAGCAGGAGGCGGGCGGCCTCTATCGTCGGCAGCTAGAACATCTACAAGGTAATGGCCACATAACTTTATTCCTTCTTGCTAACTCCGCAGTTTAACCCGAGGGAAAGTTCCACTCTGTAGTAGGCCTATGTAACAACTTTTCTAAAATGTAACTTTCTTCCGGCTAATGTAAAAACTTATAAAATCTCTAACTGTAAATTGGGTATAGAGAGTAAAATACCCTCTCGAGCTTCCCTTCATCTTCGTTTGGGATGACAACGTTTTTCTCTAACGGTTTTTCCTACTGTAATGTGTTAATGTAATTTCTATACGAGTCGCTTCAGTAGTTTAGGAAGAGCCCCTGTTTCATCGGCCTAGAGCCCTTTAGGTTTTTTAAATGTTCATTATCTTGGAGCGCAGTACGGCTCCATTCAGTTTGTGTTTCGGGCCATTTTCTTAACCTGTTCATTTCCGCATAGACCCTATAGGTTGGGTACGAGATACCCCTGTTTCAAATTGTAAGTTGGGCCATGGAAGGCCAGAAAGTGTAAGATTTTTGAGGTGGCCTCGAGGAGCCTGAAAGAAATGGAGAGCCGGTTAGCTCTTTTTCAAGTTTTGTAATTATAAAGAGTGCCTCTAGAAGGCTGGAAATTGTATTGTGGGGAGCAAGTGCTGCATGAATTAGGGGCTTAAAGCCCAAAGTTTTAAGGTCCTGAATCTTGGATTTTTCTTAATCTGGTTTCTAGATTGGCATTGTACCATTGTTCAAGTTTTAATTCAATTATTGACATTGTAGTTAGATCCATTCACACCGGCACCTTCTTTCACCTCTGCTTTCCACAGATACCCCGGAACAATTATTATTATTATTATTATTATTATTATTATTATTATTATTATTGGAAATGGAAACCTACAACCTGTTTTCCAGTCATTGACCGGGTCAGGGATGTAATGAATGAAACTTATATAGGCTGTTATTACAATGGGGTCGCCACTCCCAAGGTGATTTTATTAATGAGTGATAAATGCTATGAAATGACAATGGAGAGTGTTGCTGGAATGAAAGATGACAGGGAAAACCGGAGTACCCGGAGAAAAACCTGTCCCGCCTCCGCTTTGTCCAGCACAAATCTCACATGGAGTCACTGGGATTTGAACCACGTTATCCAGCGGTGAGAGGCCGACGCGCTGCCGTCTGAGCCACGGAGGCTTCATTATTATTATTATTATTATTATTATTATTATTATTATTATTACTATTATTATTATTATTATTATTATTATTATTATAGTTGTTGTTGTTATTATTATTGGTATAAGTGACCCAGAAAATGAAAGTATGTACTTCCCACTATTCACGAGGAAGGAGAGTTGGATACATCACGAAAATTTTTTGTTAGGTGGGCTGTTGTCAGAATCGGGTTTCAAATCACGGAACAGTGGATTTTTCCAGACCCATTCTTTTTCTTACACCGCTTTTCTCACATCTGTGGGGTCGCGGATGCGAACTGCGTCACACATATTGATTTGGCCCTGTTTACGGCCAGATTCCCGTCCTGACGCCAACCCTATATGGAGGGATGTAATCACTATTGCGTGCTTCTGTGGTGGTTGGTAGTGTGGTGTGTTGTCTGAATATGAAGAGAGTGTTGATACATACACAAACACCCAGTCCCCGAGCCATAAGAATTAATCAGAAGCGATTGAAATCTCCGGCCTGGCCGGGAATCGAATCCCGGACCCTCTGAAGCGAGGGGCAGTACGCTGACCATTCAGCCAACAAGTCGGACATTTTCCCAGACCCATTGTGGAGTGCGAATTAATACACTCAGCTACAGGGCCTGTAGCATCGAGCAGCCTGCGAATAGAGGGTGGAAAGTAGGCCAGAACCATTCACCGTTGCATTGCTGGTTAAATCCCTACGACTAGACTCGGAAGTCGATGTTAATTGTTCAATGCCTCTTTGAATCTCGACAGTCAACTGGAATCTGCTTCCGTATAAATCCGTTTCAATGCAAGTGTTTTGGAAATATACCGCTTCTTAAGGGAGAGAGTTCTATTGACTTGCACAAGCCCTCGTTGCCTCATTTTGACCAATCTCAGCTGCTTTCCACTTTTCCTCTCCCATTTATCCCTTAAAATGTTTACCTACTGCGACAATTCTTTGACAGAGGCAGCTGAATGACATTCAAAACGCTGAAATTGAAGACTTCCGGATTTTACAAATGCCATCCATTATACAGTGCGTGAATAACCGAGAGTAGGTTACTAAGTCACGTCACTTGCTGAGGGCCACAGTTTCATGCCTGTTGCGGTGATCTTTTGCACAGAAAGATGGAAGATTTCCCCGCATATGAGAAGATAAATTATCCAATCGGAGATCTATGTAAGATTCGTGTATCTCATTATTATTATATTTTTAAAAGAGTGATGGCGAGCCATCTTTGGGCTGAATGATCAGCTTAGTGACATTCGATTTTAACTGTGTGGTTAATTCATCTGTCGGCCCCGTGGTGTAGGGGTAGCGTGCCTGCCTCATACCCGGAGGTCCCGGGTTCGATTCCCGGCCAGGTCAGGGATTTTTACCTGGACCTGAGGGCTGGTTCGAGGTCCACTCAGCCTACGTGATTAGAATTGAGGAGCTATCTGACGGTGAGATAGCGGCCCCGGTTTAGAAAGTCAAGAATAACGGCCGAGAGGATTCGTCGTGCTGACCACACGACACCTCGTAATCTGTAGGCCTATGGGCTGAGCAGCGGTCGCTTGGTAGGCCAAGGTCCTTCAAGGGCTGTAGAGCCATGGGGTTTGGTTTGGTTTGGTTTGGTTTTGGTTAATTCATCTTGCTGGGGACTAGATGTTTGTGTTCGTCTTAATACACATCTCGCCGAGAAAGTGGCTGCGTTGTTTGGGTCATGTAGCTGTCGACTTGCATTCGAGAGGTAATGGGTTCTAACCCCACTGTCGGCAGCCCTGAAGTTGGTTTTCCGCGGTTTACCATTTTCACAACAGGAAAGTATTGGGGCTGTAAGTTAATTAAGGCCATGGTCACATCCTTCCGGCTCCTAGCCCTCTCCTATCCCATCGTCGCCATAAGACCTATCTGTGTCGGCGCGACGTAAAAAAAATCTCTTCATGTATACAACGCAACACACCACCAACCACCACAGAAACACGCAATGGTAAATACAAACCTCTACATAGGTTGGCTTCAGGAAGGCCACACAGCTGTATAACTGGGCCAAATTCATATCAAGTGCCGAACAAAGTAAAAGGGGAGGGGGGAAAATTCAAAAGGAAGAAGTGTTGGGGAGTCATCATTAGAGACGGGATTTTGCCTATTTGCCTATTTTATTCCTGTGTTCAGAAACGTAGGCTTTTGAGATATAAATCCCTTTTAGGGTTTTTTTTAGCTATATTTCGTTGGTTTTATTGTGCCTATAAATGCCTATTTCAGGGGTTTGTACCTATTTGTAGTATAATTGCCTATTAGATGCCTTTTGATTGTATTTTAAGAGAGCTGAATTTCTTCCAGTGCATTATATTTTAGCTAGTATGCTCGACGGAATTATCTTCTCTTTTCTCAATATCTGTTTATCCCACGAACAAAAACGGAAATTCTCAGAAGTCACCAGAAATAGTTCTAGAGAAATTTTCATCAAGAGAAGCAAGGAACAATTTGACCTCGAAGCCTTCAATCCCTCTAACATAATAAGAGAACCAGTCAACATCGAACTATGTTGCACAACCCTATGCCCTGTACCTTCCTTCCGATGCGAACTGTTGTACGCGTACGCTTTACGTTCAGAACGTGTTGTGATTTATTGTGAAGAAGAAGAAGAAGAAGAAGAAGTGTATTAAGAATTCTCGATATGTACAGGAATCGAACCCGGGACCCACTGGATAACCGTCTGATACTTGAACCATCCAACAACAACAGAATGGTATAGAGAAGAGCTAAAGGGCGTATCTTGTGCAAGACGTTCATTCAATATTGTAAAAACATTAGAACCCAAGTTTTACGACTCCTTGGATGAATGATCAGCGCACAGCCCTTCAGTTCAGAGAGTCCCGGGTTCAATTCCCGGCTAGATCGGGGATTTTAATCGCTTCTGATTGATACGTCTGGCTCATGAACTGGGTGTTTTTGCCCTTCCCAACACTCTCCTCTTCATATTCAGACAGCATACCACACTACCAATCACCACACAAACAAAAAGGGTACTAAATGGTAAGTTTTTGATGCTCTTGGAGCGAAATTCGACAGAAAGGTAAAGGTTGAGAGTTTACTAACTTAAGTGTGGCAATAATAGTTTTTTGAGATTTTGATTCAATACTATACTTTCACCAAAGAAACAATATTACACACGTATTACAAGTACGGCGTGATTATAAAATTAAAAAGTCATTTAGTATTTGAATACTCACTAAGAAACTAACAGACAATATTAAAGAGACTGCAAGACTGACGAATGCACGCGGCAGGCAGGTGAATCATACCTCAGTGTCCACGACCTTGGCAAAAATATACCCCTGTAACCCTTCCTCATAGCATTTGCGAAGTCTCCACTACTTACTGTGGCGCTATACAAATCGGTTAGCCGCGATGAACGACATTTTGTGCGTATTTTCGATAATAATTTTGTTAATAATTAAAAATGTGCACAAATTGGTTTTTAATAATTCCTATAATTCATAGTTTCAGCAGGCTAAAATAGAATTAAAATATATTGTTTTCTGTACAAAGTGGGGGGGCCACTGCCCCCCTCGCCCCCTTTAGTCGCCGCTACTGCCCACAGGTGCGGGAAAAGTGGTAGTACCGGGCGAGTTGGCCGTGCGTGCAGAGGCGCGCGGCTGTGTGCTTGCATCCGGGAGATAGTAGGTTCGAATCCCACTATCGGCAGCCCTGAAAATGGTTTTCCGTGGTTTCCCATTTTCACACCAGGCAAATGCTGGGGCTGTACCTTAATTAAGGCCACGGCCGCTTCCGTCCAACTCCTAGGCCTTTCCTATCCCATCGTCGCCATAAGACCTATCTGTGTCGGTGCGACGTAAAGCCCCTAGCAAAAAAAAAGTGGTAGTACTGGAAGAAGAAGAAGAAGAACCAAAAATATTGATCGAAGCAAAATACACGTAAATGTTAATTTAAGAGAAGTGCGGGAAGTTTCTGAATTAGCTTCCATATACCGGTATCTGTATTTTAGTGGAACGGAAACTCTTGGTAGAGAGATACGGGGGTTACCTCTGTTGAGCATTCACCCAAATCACTTCCGACCGGAATTGTTCGGGCAAGTACTGACGTTCTCCTTGTGAAAGAAGCCTGCAAGCTAAAGCGGCAGTGTAAGGTAGCACAGACAGTGACTATCTCACACCGCGCCGCCAACAAGCAGGAAGTTCCTGCTTTGTTAGTCAGAAAGAAATCATACGATATATTTTACCAGGTATTATAGAGTTTAGTTTTCAATCAATGAGCATGTTTTCTATGAATAATCGAAGCGGTAAAGGCATCCTTGCTTGCGCTGAACAAAGCGAGCTCGATTCCTCAGTAGGTAGCGGAGGAATATGAAGACTTCCACCTGGAGGAACACGTGGTCCTGGAGTTTTTATCAAAAGAATCCACTTGCCATCGAGGCTCCTGAAGGTTTGAAGGTAAAAGCTCTACTACATGAGATACCCATTCTGTTGTAGGCTGCGTGTGCCCCAGACTCAAGCACACGGATGTCTCTGGATTACTTGTACTCTCGTTTCCAAATTTTTCAAATTCATGACATTCACAGATTTACTGCATCACCTAGATAGCCTCTATAGAACTGTCTCTCCCTAATTCTGAAATCTTATCTTCCACAATAAATGTGTATGAGGGTCGGCCGCCTGGTGTAGGGGCAGCGTTCCTGCCTTTTACTCTGGGTTCGATTTCCGGCCAGGTCAAAGATTTTTACCTCGATCAGAGGGCTGGTTCGGGGTCCACTCAGCCTACGGGATTATAATTGAGAAGCTATCTGACATTGAGATAGCGAACCCCGTCTAGAAAGCCAAGAATAACGGCCGAGAGGATTCATCGTGCCGTCCACACGGCACCTCAGAATCTGCAAACCTTCGGGCTGAGCAGCGGTTCGCTTTGTAGGTGGCATGGGGTTTGTTTGTTTGTTTAGATGTGAATGAGTGTTTACGTTTGTGATGCTTTACGAACGAGTTCGAACTCACCCATAGTTCACTCCTACTTGACATGACGTACAGATCACACAACTACCATTCACTACAGTACAGCGTTCTGAAGACACGCCAATAGTGCGAATGGTCGCGAACAGAATGGTATGTATACACTATAGGTAAGGCGACTGTGACACCTTCCAAGATCTGTTACTAGTTCCCGAATGATCAAACCTTTGATAAGAAAAATATAAATTACCTCTCCATAAACCCCCATGTATTTCGAATTTAGCTTTATGTCGCACCGACACAGATAGGTCCTATGGTGGCGATGGGATAGGAAAGGTCTAGGAGTGGGAAGAAAGCGACCGTGGCCATAAGTAAGGTACAGCCCAAGCACTTACCTGGTGTGAAAATTGGAAAACACGGAAAACCATCTTCAGGGCTGCCGACACGGAAGTTCGAAGCCACTATCTCCCGGTTGCAAGCTCACAGCTGCGTGCCCCTAGCCGCACGGCCAACTCGCCCTGTCCCATGTATTTAGTACAAGTCCTTAATGAAATAATGTTATATCATGCCCCTTCATTTGCTACATATCTTAAGAGATTTTAGGGGGAATTTGTCCCGCAGGAGTTCTTTAACATACCGGAAGGTAAAGACACTGGGTTGTCCGCATTTATACACACACAAATGTCATTCACCTCCAATATCTTGAGAACTGATGGACAAAGATTAACCGACTGCGTCATCATGATGGACTTCTTGTCACTTCGTCATTATAATCATTGCCAGAAAAAGTTGTTGGACGTTTTCCAAGAAATAAATCCAGCTGCAGACGAATATTAAGCTACGCAAGACTATTGTAGTCTTCGAAAAGAAGCCGAAGTCACAAAAGATAATGAGTCTATCGAAGTTAGAGTAATAACTAACAAGCCATAAGCTGTACCTCTATACGAGATTTTTACGTTTTCATTTTGTTATTTTCAATTAATCCTGTTTCTTACGATTTATTTGAAATGTTATGCCATAATATGCACAATTTTGCTTCAATTTTTTTCCAAATAAATAAATAAATAGTTGTACCTTCGTCTCTAGTATGGAACCAATGTTCCAAATAAACCAGACATTATCTCCCTTACCACTCACCTGATTGCTATATGAAGAAGAAAGATTATCTAGCAACGTTCGAAATTACGATCAGAAGTACCTTTACAGAGATAGAAACTTGAGTAATAATAATAATAATAAGAAATGTAAACCAAATCCTCTGTTGTGCGTGACACTGAAACAAAAAATAAATAAATGACTTCACCTGTGTTTTAAAATTATTATTATTATTATTATTATTATTATTATTATTATTATTATTATTATTATTATTATTATTATTATTATTATTATTATTATTATTGCAACAATAACAAGAAGCAAATGAGATTCTGTTTAGTGCGTGACACCGAAACATGCAGCCATTGTTCACGCAGTATCCACTTACTGCCGACTTACTACAGGCGTAGCGAAAGAACTGACCTTCGAGCCATGGGCACAGGCTTGTGTCAAAATGAGAGCGAAAGCCATTCGTTGCCGTTTTATGACAAGGCTGAATTTAAGTGTCATGTTAACATAGGTCTGGTCAGTGTGAATAACTAAGAATGAAGAATATGATTGTCGAAGAGGGTTCCAACATGTTTAAGAAATACACTGACGGACAAAAAAGTGGATCACTTTGTAAAAACGAAATCGTAATTGTTAAACACCAATTATTAGGGGGAATTGTTCCATTAATTACATTAATTTTTACATTAAAGCAGTTCATAATGTTCATTCTGCAGTTTTGGAGAGTAATATGATGTTTAGGGATCACAAACAAAGCTTACGGAGCCACTCTCCACCCCTAAGTGCTAGATACTCAATTTGATTGCATCCACTAACAATAACACCTTTGAAGTTTAATTTACTCGGGCGGAAGCTATTGATGTATTATCAGTGTGTGATACAATATCTGTTATAAATGAACATTTTCCTTCAGTTTTTCTTTCACATTTTAACAAGTTAAGATGCCTCTTAGCCCAGAAGACGTTTCAATAGCAGTGGAGTTGGGGGATGATGGACGCAGCATTCGTTATGTGACTATGGATCATATGGAATAAGATATCGTGAACTCGGTATTTATCACAGACGACCTGGATCAGTCCATCGAAGGTCTACATCTGCCTAGGGATGATAGGTCTCTGGTCATTCAAGTCTTGAGCGAACGCCAAACTATCACCGTCCAAGTCACAAATCGAATCGAGGCACTAAGAAAAGCCACTGTGACAACGAGGACTGTCCGACGGAGATTTCGAGAAGCCTATTTGACCTCAAGAAGACCTGCAACTGGTCCACAGCTTACCCTGCAGAACATAGCAGCTACACTACATCGTTAACGTTCCTTCAACTAGTACCAGTTTTACTAGAAGCTACAGTGTCTAAATAACACTCTGAAAATATGTTCTTTTAATGAACCAGTTAATTTACCGACAGGGAAGTTCGCATTTAAGCAATGCGAAAGTTGGAAATAGAACTGAAGGATACGAAATGGTGATCGGTAAATGTGGGGAAGATATGAAAGCTAATAGGAATTGAAAGTGTTTGTTGAACTTCCGTGCTAGTATGGGTATAGCAGTTACGAATACATTCTTCACGCATAAGGCTATTCACCGCTACACATGGGAAGGTAGAGGTACCCGATCAATAATAGACTATATCTTAACCGACTTCGAGTTCAGGAAATCTGTTAGAAATGTACGGGTTCTCCGGGAATACAGACCACTATCTGATCTGTAGTGAACTAAGTACCTCTAGGCCTAGGATAGAGAAAGTGAAATCTGTCTGCAAATGAGAATCTCCTGGACGAGGAACTTCGACAGAAGTACATGGGTATGATTAGTAAGAAGTTCCGAACAGTGGACAGTAAGCAGGCTTAGGATATAGAAAGAGAATGGATCGCATACAGAGATACTGTAGTAGAAACAGCAAGGGAATGCCTAGGAACAACTGTGTGAAAAGATGGGGAAAAGCGAACACCATGGAGGAATGCTGAAGTGAGAGCACCTTGTAAACGTAAAGAGAAGGCGTATTATAAATGGCTCCAAGCATGGGCTGATGAAGGCAGGGAATTGTACGTACATAAAGGAACAGAGCGAAATACATAGTTAATAAATCCAAAAGGAAGTAATGGGACGATTTTGGAAATAACATGCAAAAGCCAGGTCAAGCAGCAGGGAAACCTTTCTGCACAGTAAGAAAGAATCTTAGGAAGGGAGAGAAAAATGAAATGAGTAGTGTTTTGGGTAATTCAGGTGAACTCATAATAGATCCCAGCGAACCACTGGACAGGTGGAGGGAATATTTTGAAAATCTTCTCAACGTAAGAGGAAATCTTCCTGTGACGTCGCGAACAACCGAGCTCATGGGGAGGAGGAAAGTGATGTTGGTGATATTACACTTGAAGAACTGGAAAGGGTGGTAAATAAACTCCATTACCATTAAACAGCAGGTATAGATGAAATTAGACCTGAAGTGGTGAAGTATAATGGGAAGGCAGGGATGAAATGGCTTCACAGAGTAATAAGATTAGCATGGAGTGATGGTAAGGTAACTTCAGATTGGGCAAAAGCAGTAATTGCACGTATCTATAGGCAAGAGAACAGAAAGGATTGCAACAGCTATCGAGGTATCTCATTGATTAGTATACCTGGCAAAGTGTTCACTAGCATCTTGGGAGGGAGGGTGTGATCACTTGTTGACAGAAAGTTGGATGAAAGCCAGTGTGGTTACAGACCACAGAGAGGCTGTTAGGATCACATTTTCAGTATGAAGTAATTGAAAAATGCTACGGGAGGAATAGGCAGTTGTGTTTATGTTTCGTAGATCTAGAGAAAGCATATGACAGGGTACCGAGGATTAAAGATGTTCGCCATACTGGAGGACTATGGGATTAAGGTTAGCTTATTAATATCAATCAAAGGCATTTATGTTGACAAAGGGCTGCAGTGAGGATTGATGGTAAAATGTGTTTTTGGTTAGACAAGGCTGTAATCCTTCACCTTTGTTGTTCGTAGTTTACATGGATCATGTGCTGAAAGGTATAATATGGCAGGGAGGGATTCAGTTAGGTGGAAATGTAGTAAGTAGTCTGGCCTCTGTTGACGACTTGGCCTTGATGGCAGATTGTGCCGAAAGCCTGCAGTCTAATATCTTGGAACTTTAAATATTTGCAATGTCTGTGGTAAGAAAATTAGCCTTTCCAAGACCAAATTGATGTCAGTAGGTAAGAAATCCAAGAGAGCTGAATGTCAGATTGGTGATACAAAGCTGGAACATGTAGATAATTTCAAATATTTGGGATGTGTGTTATCCCAGGATAGTAGTATAATAAGCGAGATTGATTAAATGTGTAGTAAAGCTAATGTAGTGAACTCGCAGTTGCGATCAACAGTATTCTGTAAGAAGGAAGTCAGCTCCCGGACGAAACTATCTTTACATCGGTCTCTTTTCAGACAAACTTTACCTTACGGGAGTGAAAGCTGGATTGACTCAAGATACCTTATTCATAACCTAGAAGTAACAGACATGGAATTAGCGAGAATGATTGCTGGTACAAACAGGTGGGAACAATCGCAGGTAGGTACTCGAAATGAGGAGATAAAGGCTCAGTTAGAAGTGAATTCGTTGGATGAAGCTGTACGCATAAACCGGCTTCGGTGGTGGAGTCATGCGAGGCGAATGGAGATTGATAGGTTACCTTGGATAATAGTGGACTCTGTTGTGGAGGGTAAAAGAAGTAGAGGAGACCAAGACGACGATGGTTAGATTGAGTTTCTAACGATTTGAATTAAGAGGTATAGAACTAAACTAGTTACAAATAGAGGATTGTGGCGGCGTTTAGTAAATTCACAGAGGCTTGCAGACTGACCGCTGAAAGGCATATCGGTCTATAATTCTGTATGTATGTATGTATGTATGTATGTATGTATGTATGTATGTATGTATGTATGTATGTGTGTGTGAGCTTGCATCCGGGAGATAGTGTGTTCGAACCCCACTGTCGGCAGCCCTGAAGATGGTTTTCCGTGGTTTCCCATTTTCACACCAGGCAAATCCTGGGGCTGTACCTTTATTAAGTTCACGGCCGCTTCCTTCCAACTCCTAGACCTTTCCTATCCCATCGTCGCCATAAGACCTATCTGTGTCGGTGCGACGTAAAGCAAATACAAGAAATGTATGTATATATGTATGTATGTAAGCAGCCTTTAATGCCAACTGGCTATGTCATGATAAGGTCCTGTACACTTCAACTCAATAAGTGACCGCGACTATTACTACACAGACGGACCATCAGAAGTTCCGTAGATCTAGCAAATAACGATGCCAAATTTCTAATCTTTGAAGAGATGTTTAATTTATACAAAGTGTGTTCAGTTTTCAGTCCGAATGCTAGTTGAATAGTTTCTCCGTTGATTTTCTTCATGAACCAGAAACTGCTATTAATTATCAATCTGCCAGCACACATATGAACTGATCGTACTTTATATCCTTTATATTTATGTCTGATTGCCAAAGGAATGCTACCTCACACCTCAGGCACTTGAACATTATCGAATTCAAAGACTAGACTGGGACAGTTCGATGAAAATGAAATGAAACAGCGTATGGCTTTTAGTGCTGGGAGTGTCAGAGGACATGTTCGGCTCGCCAGGTGCAGGTCTTTTGATTTGACGCCCGTAAGTGGCCTGCGCGTCGTGGTGGTGGTGGTGGTGGTGGTGGTGGTGGTGGTGGTGGTGGTGATGAAGAAGAATACACATACACCCAGCCCCCGTGCCAGCGAAATTAACCAATGATGGTTAAAATTCCCGACCCTGCCAGGAATCGAACCCGGGACTCTTGTAAGCAAAGGTCAGCACGCTAACCATTTAGCCGTGGAGCCGGACACAGTTCGATCGATGAAAGTAGCAAACTTACTGTAGCCCAATCAAAGTATACAGAGTCTATCCGTGACGATGTTACATATTTTCAGGGATGGTGGAAGACGGCAAATGGATCAATTTGAGATAAGGAATCATATTCCGGATCGGGGCTGATCAACGTACCTCTTCAACCCGTAAACACAGACTGAAGCCTACAGTACAGAAATCGCCCATCGATAACATCAGTACATAGTACGCCATCTTCATTGGAGTCGTTGAGTTCTTATCCTTGCCTCTTCTGCTCGTCGGGATTGTCTCCCTTATGATACTCTTAGCACATGTACTGTACAGTACAGTCGGAGATATCAGACCGATTTTTGCTTTAACATTTGACTCCCGGCCACGGTAGTGTAGTGGATACGACGTTGGTCTACTAACCCCAAGTTTACGGGTTCAAATCCGACTGAGGTCGGTGGCTTTTAAGGATGTTTAAAGGCGACAACCCCATGTCGTTGGCTTCCGGCACGTAAAAGAACTACTGCGGGACAAAATTCCGACACCCTGGTGTCTGTTAAAGAACAGATAGACGTTAAGCAACTTGGATTATTAATAACTTTTGACTTGACCGTTTCCGGACTACGGTTCCTTATTTCAAATTTATCACCGTGCCGTGCGATTAGGAGCGCGCAGCTGTGAGCTCGCATCCGCGCGATTGTGGGTTCGAATCCCACTGTCGGCAGCCCTGAAGATGGTTTTCCGTTGTTTCCCATTTTCACACCAGGCAAATGCTTGGGCTGCACCTTAATCACGGCTACGGCCGCTTCCTTCCCATTCCTAGGCCTTTCTGTCCCATCGTCGCCATAAGACCTATGTGAGTCAGTGCGACGTAAAACAAATAAGCAACTAGCAAAAAAAAAAAAAAAATCAAATTTATCGATATGCCGTTTTCCATCATCCCTGAAAATTTGTAACATCAACACGGATACTTACTGTATAGTGCACTGTAAGCATTTTTACCATGATTTTAATGTCGCTCTAACTCACAGAGAATTTCAGTGTCACTGGGATTGGTAAAAGAAAAGTAGTGGTCGTAGCAACAACAATTTTCTGTACGTCGCACCGACAGAGGCATGTCTTATGGTGACAATTAATTTAATTTAATTTCGTGTGGCTATTTCTAGCCGGTTGCAGCCCTTGTAAGGCAGACCCTCCGATGAGGGTGGGCGGAATCTGCCACGTGTAGGTAACTGCGTGTTATTGTGGTGGAGGATAGTGTTTTGTGTGGAGTGTGTTGCAGGGATGTTGGGGACAGCACAAACACCCAGCCCCCGGGCGCCATTGGAATTAACCAATGAAGGTTAAAATCCCCGACCCGGCCGGGAATCGAACCCGGGACCCGCTGAACCGAAGGCCAGTACGCTGACCATTCAACCAACGAGTCGGACATGGTGACAATGATTAGGTAGGAAAAGTCTAGAAGTGAGAAAGAAGCGGCCGTGGCCTAAACTAAGGTACAGCCCAAGCATTTGCCTGGTGTAAAAATGGGAAACACCGAGCGAGTTCACCGTGCAGTTAAGGGCGCGAAGCTGTGAGCTTGCATCCGGGAGATAGTGGGTTCGAATCCCACTGTCGGCAGCCCTAAAGATGGTTTTCCGTGGTTTCCCATTTTCACACCAGGCAAATGCTGGGACAGTGCCTTAATAAGGGCCACGGCCGCTTCTTCCCATTCCTAGGCCTTTCCTATCCCATCGTCGCCATATGATCTATCTGTGTCGGTGCGACGTAAAGCAAATATAAAAAATGGGAAACCACGGAAAACCATCCTCAGGATTGTCGACAGTGGTGTTCGAACCCACTGTCTCCCGAATGCAAGCTGACACGTACGTGACCCTATAGGCACAGCCAACTCGTTCGGTGTGTGGTTGTAGCCTTTATTAAGGTATAACCTTCCCATTTTCCTTCTGTGAAAATAGGAAACCATGGAAAAAATATCCCGGGTTGCCGATAGTGGGCTCGAATGCAGCTACCCGAGTTTTTCAGGCCTTTCCTGTCATCCATTGCGTACTCACAAGTGCGGTTTCAGTTAAAGATGCCTTCTCCGCGCATTGAGGACGTTTTAAAAAATGTTGTACCCTCTGAGTGGTGCAGAGAAGTAGTGACCCATGGAATGTGAGTGGTGAGGTGATGGGGGGTCCGGGCCTTGTTGGGCCGTGACATTCAGCCATTGTGTCGCGCGTAATCTGCTCACGCATCTCGTGTGCTGACATAACAGACTCCTCAATTCACATCCACGGCATTAGACAATGAAGCAACGGTAAACACAAGGAACGCAAGGACAGCACCGACCAGGAAATAAAGAGCAATGGGTAAATTATGCTAAACTTTTGATATTCCTCAGAAATCACGTGGAATTACGAGTAAGTTGATATTTTCTCATTGTCAATGGTGTTCGAGGGAAGGAAACTCTTCATGCCGACCCAAAATCATAACCTTACTGAAATTCTTGGAATTTATACCGAAGTAACTAAAGAAAGATGTAGGCTCATATAAAAGTAATGTACTACCTGTTCCGAAAATAAATACACTCCTATCCATATTGTTTCAATCTTCCACTTCCTGTACTACTTTTTGTTGAATTTGGATGGGAATTATGAATATGTATCCCACTATAAAACCCATAATGTGCCATCAACTATTGTTCCCAAAGTGCTATAGACTACTGTAATAGTTAACACTGTTCCCTCCCGGGTGAATTAGACTCCATTCCTGGCTCGCCACAAATGTACAGTGATTCTATAATGAAAATCCACAGCCCGTTCCCAGTCATTCGACCGGGTCAAGAATGGAATGAATGAAACTCTACATCTAGCGGCAAGGATAAGAATTGCGCCGGCTGCCGAAGCCTGTCGCACTCCTCTGGGGCAATGATTAATAAATGACAGATGAAATGAAATAATACTGGAGAGTGTTGCTGGAATGAAATATGATAGGGAAAACCGGAGTTCCCGGAGAAAAACCTGTCCCGCCTCCGCTTTGTCCAGCACAAATCTCACATGGAGTGACCGGGATTTGAACCACGGAACCCAGCAGTGAGAGGCAGGCGCGCTGCCCCCTGAGCCACGGAGGATCTTAATTCTGTAATGCTCTGCGTAATAAATTTGTCACAGAAAGCATTAGAATATAAATTCACGATTTTCCAATGAGGAAGTCAACTCAAACTAGGATACTATCTTTGGAATTAGAGATAAAGTTCAGTACCGCTGTTTAGATGTTCAAAAATGTTAACAATAAAATTCATAACAATATTATCATACAATACAATACAAATATACATGAACATGACACACGAAAAATTCGGAATACTTTTACCTGTCAGTCAGGTACTTATGGAGCAAAAAGTATGAAGAATAATTTGTTTATAATATACAACGAAATACCTCATGAAATAAAATATATTTCAACAGTTAATAAAATTAAGTCCGCCTCTGTTGTGTAGTGGTTAGTGTGATTGGCTGCCACCCCCGGAGGCCCGGATTCGATTCCCGGCTCTGCCACGAAATTTAAAATGTGGTACGAGGGCTGGAACGGGGTCCACTCAGCCTCGGGAGGTCAACTGTGTAGAAGGGGGTTCGATTCCCTCCTCAGCCATCCTCGAAGTGGTTTTCCGTGGTTTCCCAATTCTCCTCCAGGCTGCCGACATTGGGACTCGAACCCACTATCTCCCGCATTCAAGCACAATTTTTTTTTTTGCTAGGGGCTTTACGTCGCACCGACACAGATAAGTCTTATGGCGACGATGGGATCGGAAAGGCCTAGGAGTTGGAAGGAAGCGGCCGTGGCCTTAATTAAGGTACAGCCCCAGCATTTGCCTGGTGTGAAAATGGGAAACCACGGAAAACCATCTTCAGGGCTGCCGATAGTGGGATTCGAATCTACTATCTCCCGGATACAAGCACACAGCCACGCGCCTCTACGCGCACGGCCAGCTCGCCCGATAGTAAATTGCTATGCTAAAACATGTAAAAAAAAATTGTTTTTATTTTTAGTTAGGATATAATTTAGTGTCTTTCAATTTTATTCCAGTATTTGTTTATATTATTATTATTATTTGCAGTGCTGTAGTACTTTCGTCGGACTCGTTGGCTGAATGATCAGCGTACTGCCCTTCGGTTCATGGGGTACCGGGTTCGATTCCCGGCTGGGTCAGTTACTTTAATCGCTTCTAATTAATTCTTCTGGCTCGGGGTGTGGGTGTTTGTGTATGCCCCAATAATCTCATCTTCATATTCAGACAACACAACACAACACACTACACTACCAAACACCACAGAAACACGCAATAGTGATTACATCCCTCAATATAGGGTTGGCGTCAGGGCGGGCATCCGGCCATAAAAAAGGGTCCAATCAACATGTGCGCCGCAGTTCACACCCACGACCTCACAGATGTGGGGAGAAAGCGGTAGAAAAAGAAGATTACTGTAGTAGTTTCAGATTTAAAAATCCATTGTAACCAACAGTAATCACACCTTAACTACGTTCGAATGTTTACCTTTTGAATGTAATGCAATGTATACAGCCCCTTAAGGTGAGTTTTGCTCGTTAGGGCCTTTCAAGAATAAATAAAAAATTCAAAAATACTCGTGTCGTATTCCTCGAGGTGAGCTATTTGCAGTCACTTCCTGACGAAGGTGAGCTGCAAATACCTTTCAACTACAAAACAGCCTTCCTGCTGATATTAAATCTCCATCATAACCGGGAATCAAACCCGGGCCCCCGAGGACGACGGCTAATAGTGCTAACCTAAAGCTTAGAAAAATTTTTCGGTCAGAAACATGGACATTCGCCCCATTAACTTGAAGGTGTGTGTTTACAGAAGAAGCGCGTAAATACTATATATCGAAGTATACGACCAGCATTTTCTGCATCAGCTATTTTAGCCTTAGCAATTCAGTCTTGCTGTTCAATTGTCTATGTTAAACCTTGCAGATTATCGATCCAGACCTTTGAGCGTAACATCCTGAAATACCTTCAATTTTTATTTTAACAACGAAATATCTCACATTTTTCATAGACCATGTTGGTGGCATCAAGAATTTGGCAGTAAATGCACAAGAGTGAAAATATTTCCAACAAAAAGCTGCTTACCAAACGATGTAAATATTTATCTCAGTGGATAATAAAAGGCCGGCCCCAAGGTGTAGGGGTAGCCTGCCTGCCTATTACCCGGAGGCTGTAGGTAACAGGTAAAAGAAAAGCAGATATGCGACGGGTTTTCTTTCCTATTCGACTTCCCTTCGTCAACCCTCCTTTTTCCTGATCTTGACGGTGTTAGGTTTGTGAAGCTTTCATTCCCACAGGCTTCGAGGCCGTTCCCTTCCTTTTGTTCATTCCTGAAAAAATGGAACCACTTTTTTCCCCTTCTGGTGAGTGTTAAGAACGGGCGATTGCCCAGTTGTACTAGTTGTAGTTCTTCAAATCTGTACACGAGAGCTAAACCAATGTAAGTCACATTTTATGAAACTTAGAGCCATATACACGTAAGTCCACTGTCATTTTATTCTTATGACAATAAAACTAATGAAATGAAATGGCGTATGGCTTTTAGTGTCGGGAGTGTCCGAGGACAAGTTCGGCTCACCAGGTGCAGGGCTTTCGATTTGACTCCCGTAGGCGACCTGCGCATCGTGATGAGGATGAAATGATGATGAAGACGACACATACACCCAGCCCCAGTGCCAGCGAAATTAACCAATTAAGGTTAAAATTCCTGACCCTGCCTGGAATAGAACCCGGAACCCCTGTGGCCAAAGGCCAGCACACTTACCATTTAGCCATGGAGCCGGACATAAAACTAATAATGAACCATTTTAGGTGTAAGTTATATTAGTGAATGTGTTCAGTGATCAAAATTACACAAAATATATCAAGAATAACGATGGGCATTTATTGCCTAAGTCATAATGCAGCAAAAATACTCTTCAAATGACGTTTATCTTCTCTCCTGTAAAATGACTAAAATGTGACTCACGTTGGTTTAGGTCTCAGGTACATATCAGTACATATATTTAGTTTCTCTCCTCCTGAACAATAATAATAATAATAATAATAATAATAATAATAATAATAATAATAATAATAATAATAATAATTGTTACCGTGTTTTAGCGGTAGGTAGAGGTGTAAGAAGGTGCGGGCGTGAATGGGTTTCAAACTACGGAATCAAAGTTAATGTAAAATTTAACGAGGTTATATTTTCTTTTCAATATTAAGTAATAACAAAGAACAGGTACTTAGTAGCCGAAACACAATTTGAAATGTACAATTACAGGGGTTACAGAGTTTGGGCTTCGAGCCCTGAGTTCACAATTCTTGAGCAACTAGCCCAACTTTCCGATATACAAATTTTAACAAAGGGGCAGAAGACTCCAATCAAACCTTGGAGCACTTGCTCCAAATTACACAGTTAAGCCTCCTCGAGGCACACAACACTCCGTTTCCAAAAGAGCCACACGCTCTTTAATTTAAGCCTCTCCCAGGCCACACCAAACTCCACCTTCAAGTTGTCCACAACGGACACAAACCCAGGGGTAAAATACCCAATCTACTGAGGTCTATTAAATGAAAAGCAGGTTAATTAAATGACCTCTAAAACAATTTGAGAGGAGGCGAACTTGCACTCCTAATACACTTTGATTTTAAGACCTACTTTGGCTCTTAGGCCACTGATGCAAGGGCTAATCCCATACTACAGAGGTGACTTAGAAAAGAACAATTTGTTTTACGTTATCGAAGAATAGGTTGAGAAACAATAAGTTCACCTCAAAACATTATGAGTGGGAGCTCGAGAGGGTTAGCACTCTCTATCCCAGTATGTAGCTTTTCAAGAGAATAGAAGAAAATACTAGTTACATTTTAGGAAAAGGTTACATGGTGGAACGCTTCGCACCCGCCCCGAGAGTTAAACTGCTGAGCAAGAAAAGAAAGAATTTATTAATCGGCCATTACCTTATTGTTGACCGCTGCCGAAGAAAGAGGCGCCTCCCGCCTCCTGCTAGGTACTTAACACACTGAAAGATGGAACAGAAGTGGCCCAGAGACCCAAAAATCAGCAGTTTAAATACTCTCGCGGAAGTTTCTAGGCGTTAGGGGAAAGAAAACACCCGCCCACAATGTTTTTATTGGATAGGACCCCGCAACAGATACAAGTTGGGGGAAGATACACCAGATTGGTCAGAAATTACTAAAAGAAATTCGGGATTGGATAAATCTAAAACAAGGGGAAAAGGAGGGGTATACAGCCAACTTAAACCATAACAGAAAGAAATTTAACAAGAAACAAACTTTTGAAATAAAAATTTCTCCAACAAAATAGTTCTTTGACTCCGCACTAGGGTGCACTATTGTTGATCTTCAGTAGTGTCCTCTAGAAGAGAAAGTTCACACTTCTTACTTCAAGCGAAACAAAAACACATCAAAAGTGACACAGTTCAAAAACTCAAAATTTTCCACGTGGTGACATCTTCTGAGAAAGTAGAGAATTAATAGAGTAGATAAAGTTCAACCTTCCTCCAGAAGAGGAGTTTCAACTGGCGCAACTTTTAAATAAACGGTGTAGAGGTGTACCGCCCGGTACAGACCTCCCCCCCCCAAAAGTTCCTCCAGGGGTGACACATGAAATCAGTTTGAAACAAAGTCCAAGTAATGATGTTGATACGAAGATAGATAGCAGAAGCATTTACAAGATTTCTTAATTCAGTTTCAAAATGTTGTTGTTGCAGGTGAATGAAAGTCTTTAAGTTTGTAGAATTTGAATTTCTGAAGATAAACTTTTAATACTTAGAAGTGAAGTAAAAATGTTTGCACGGTCCACCAAATATTGCTGTTGAATTCCCAAATGTAGTTATATCTTATAGTAACTGTCCATGTAGTTGATGTTGATGAAGTTGGATGGCCGGACCGGCCGTTGCAGCTTGCGTCCAAAAGGAGGCCGCTCGGACCCCTCAAGTACCCTGAGATACCGCTCGCCCGCACTATGAGGGGAGCAGAGGTGTTGAAGCACGCCGCGCCCGCGGTGAACATATACAGGCTGCGGGCAAGTAGCAGGTCGTGCGCCGCACGTCAGCCTTGGCCGGGAGGAGAGCTCCGGCTCGCCGTGCACATGTCGTCCTCGCTGGGGCCGAGGGGGCCCGACCTTGGCTCCAGTTGCTGCACGGCGCCGCGCGGCTGCGGGGGCACTGAAACCTTAAAGCTAGGCGGCAGAATTGTGTTGGACCATCGTCTTCATTGAGGGTACAGGCATTATGGAGAGGTTGAGGGGCCAGCGGCGTGTAGATATCCATGGCATTAAATATTATGAAGCCACAGTGTAAGGTGGAGCAGGAGACGGGAGCGTGGTAATGGCCGTGGAAAGGACAGAATGGCAGTTTAACGGGTCGGGACAGGTTTTACAAAAATGCTTACATCTGAAACAAAATATTATAGGTAGTGCAGAATGCCTTAAAAGTGAAACTCAAAAAAAATATAACCTTCATATCCTTTCAAAATAATATAAAGCAAGTTAACACAGAAATTACACCGGCTTCACCTGGGACAGGTGAACTCTAAATATCCTCTCGGTGGCTGGATTACTTAACAATAAGGTAACCGGCGTAAGAAAATCGAGAATGATACAAGGCCCCTGAAATCTGGGGGCAAGCTTGCCCGCGGGAACAAAATTTTTTACCATTACTTGGTCACCTACCTTTAAAGGGGTGGGTCTCCGTCCACGATCATACCTTTCTCTAACCTTTTCATGAGATACCTTAAGATTGGCTTTAGCCTTCTTCCAAAGATCTTTAATATTATCCGGATCTATTGTCTCGGGCAGAATGTCACTCAGAGACCAGAGGTTAGAGAGCGGCGTGTTGGGAACAAACTTAAACATCAAAGAAGCTGGAGTAAACTTGTGTGATTCATGAACCGCCGAATTCAAAGCAAAAGCTAACCAATGCAGGGACGTGTCCCACCTAGAATGATCTTCATGATGATAGGCAATAAGTGAGGACCTGAGATTACGGTTAACCCGTTCAGCCAGAGATGGTTGAGGGTAATAAGCAGAAGTGGTTACATGAGAGATGGACAAGTCAAAACAGAATTTACGAAAAAGATTTGATGTGAACGCCTTAGCATTATCAGATACAATATATTGGCACGGACCAAAAGAAGCAAAAATGAATTTAGACAGGTAATGGTGGACTGAGCGGTAGCCAGCTTAGTCGGAAATAACCAAGAAAATCTGGTAAAACCATCTACACATACAAAGATGAATTTGTTGGCATTTCCCTTCGACTGGGGGAAGGGTCCTACATAATCAATATACAGGCGTTCCATGGGGCGCGACGCTTGATGAGAAGACAAAAGGCCTACTTTAGTGGACATGGTGGGTTTACTGATCAAACAAGATTTACAAGCTTTTACAAGTTCCCGAATTTCACCGTCCATACCTTTCCATATGAACATTTCACGAATCTTTTCACGAGTTTTAAAGATTCCAAGATGCCCCCCAAATGGGGTCTCATGATAGTATTTGAAGATCATAGGTACAAGAACTGCTGGAACAACAACTTTCATCATCTTATCATGCCTCGAAGGGCAACATAAAACACCATTCCTCAGAACAAAAGGGACAACATGTTCCCCAGAAGAAAGGGTTTCCATTATCGGAGCCAGCGTCGGATCTTCACGTTGGTATTTCTCGATATCCCTAAAAAGCATGGGAGCATCTGTTAGGATGGCATTAACCTCAGATAGCATGGACTCGGAAGGTGATGAACTGTCGACCGGTTCGTGGGTCTCGACGTCGTTATGAAACATACGGCTGAGTCCATCAGCAACAACATTTTCGGTACCTCTGATATGTCTAACATCAAACTGGAAGGCGGAAATACGAATAGCCCAGCGGGCTATACGACCAGTACGACGCGGCCTACCTAAGACCCAGCTTAAGGCTTGATTATCTGTCTCCAGGTCGAATTTGACATGTTCCAGATAGAGACGGAACTTTTCTAAGGCAAATAAGACTGCCAAACCTTCGAGCTCATAGATGGAATACTTGGCTTCTTGAGCCGACAATGTCCTAGACGCATAGGCGATGGGTCGCCTCCCTAGTTCAGTCTCTTGAAGAAGGACTGGCGCTACTGCTGACGACGATGCGTCGGTTTGGACAATGAATTTCTTCGAGAAATCAGGCATAGCAAGGACAGGGGCATTACAGAGAGCTAATTTCAGATCTTCAAAAGCGGCTTGTTGAGAAGGTCCCCACTCGAATTTGATGCCTTTCCTACGAAGAAGGTTTAAGGGCGCCGCTCTATTAGCAAAGTTAGGAATGAACTTTCTGAAGAAATTCACCATACCAATGAACCTGGCGATACCTTTAATGTCCTTGGGAGGTTTAAAATCACGGATGGCCTTTGTTCTAGAATGATCGACTGCTACACCATCGGGTGACACAATATGCCCTAGGAATGACATAGAGGGCTTAGCAAAGGCAACCTTGGACAACTTAACAGTTAACCCAGCCTTACGAAGGCGATCAAGAACTTCTCGCAGATGATCTAGATGTTCTTCAAAAGTCTCTGAAAATACTACGACATCATCTAAGTAGTGATATAAGTACTCGAATTTGATGTCGGAGAAGACCCTATCTAGCAGCCTAGTGAGCACAGCTGCTCCCGTGGGGAGCCCGAAAGGCACGCGGTTGTATTCATATAAATTCCAGTCCGTGGCAAACGCTGTAAGGTGTTTAGACTCTTCGGCAAGGGGAATTTGATTATAGGCCTGATTTAAGTCCAAGATGGTGAAGAACTTGGCCTTACGAAACCATGAAAAACAAGAATGAAGGTCGGGAAGGGGCACAGATTGTAACACCACCTTCCGATTGAGAGCCCTGTAATCAATGACAGGCCTGAAGCCTCCTTGGGGTTTCGGTACTAGAAAAATGGGCGAAGAATACGCTGACTTAGAGGGCCTAATAATACCGTCCTTCAACATCTGATCGATGATTTCCTTCAGAGCCTTCATTTTAGGTGGAGATAGCCTATACGGTGGAAAACGGACAGGAATCGAATCCGTAACCTCAATTTTGTATTCTATAAGGTCAGTAACACCAAGAGTATCAGAGAACACCTCGGGAAACGACTGACACAGTTTGCGAATACTATCAGCCTGCTCCTCAGGTAGATGTCTAAGGTCTAACAACATCTCATCCTGGATAGGCGAAATAGAAGAACATGACACAGAATTACACTTTAATAGTGGGATTTTACAACTAGAAGCAAATTTGAATGTGCACGACCTAGACTGCAGATCGAGCACAAGACCAGTGTGAGAAATAAAGTCAGCTCCCAATATAATGGGGCAAGACAATTGCTTGGCCACAAACAATTTAACTTTCCATGTAAACTTAAAAACACGAATTTTGACCAGTAAGCAACCTAGAATTTCTAATGGAGATGAATTAGCCGAAACGTATTGAACAGGAGAAGAGACATAGTCAGGAAGTTTACAAACCGTTTTCAATTTAGAATACCATTCAGCCGCAATAATCGAACAAACACTACCTGAATCTAAGAGAGCTGTTATAGGCTCGTTATTTACCTCAATCTTAAGAAAAGGAACAGGTGCGGGGGTATCCGCCGCAATCCTAAGACATTCTTTAGGGCATTCAAAAGATGAACTTGAAGGCTGATCGTTCTCTGCATTTACAATCTGTTTACTAGGGGCTGAGTCTCGGGAAGATTGATTAGTCGACTCAACCGAAGCCACTAGTCACTTTTTATTATTGGCATAGATGGAATTTGCACCAGAAGTTGAGCAGGAGGGGGTGCTATTTGAGTTCGGACAATTCTTGGCGATATGTGAGAAGGCCCCACATTTAAAACAGCCTTGTGCTGAACCAGCTCCATTATTTGCCCTACTACTTTTGACCAATGGACATTTATTGCGAAGATGGTCAGGCGACCCGCAAGCATAACATTTACGGGGTGTGACTGGTCGGCGAGGTGGAGGCCGAGTGTTACTAAAGGAAGGCGGGGGTTCTTTCGCTACACGCAAAGAATCGGCGTATCTAACTCCTTCCGCTGAGACGGCCAACGCTTCAAGTTCAGAAAAAGTTTGCGGGCACGCCGCAAAACACAAGTATGACCTATAAGATGGTGAAATGCCTTCCACAATAGCTTGTACAATTTGGTCCTCAGGGAAGTGAAGAGCAAACACCCTGGTATAAAACTTAATGTCTTGTATGAAATCAGCCAAGTTTTCATCCAACCTCTGTACTCGATAATAGTATTTCTGAATCAGAGATGACCTTGCGCGGGCAGGAATAAAATTAGCAAGTAGATGTGCATGAAAATCTTCGATGGATGACTGTTCAGCTATGGCTCTTACTATTTTGTCGGAGAGAATACCAATAGCATACGGATAGATAATTTGCAAGATTTGACATGGAGACAGAGAAAAAACAAGGGCATGATCCTGGAATTCCACTAGAAATCTTAAAAATGAAATTACGTCACTGGTGGTATTAACAGAAAACTTGGATATACTTCTGAGCAACATTGCCAATGGATGAGGCAAGCTACTAAATCCGGGTGACATAGTAGGTAAAGGTTTCAATGGCAAGGAAGTCAATTCAGAACGGATGTTACTCAATGATGCACGACGTTCAGATTCGTTGTCTAATGGGGCAGGGATAGTTTGAGCAGCAACGGTTATCCTATTAACTTCTCCCTTGGGAGGCGCTTCCTCACTACCTGCATTCACTATGGTGGGTTGATCAGATTTGGGAGGAACTTCCCCAGTTAACAATTGAGTGACCTTACTAGATAATTCAGAAATATTTTCCAGGAGCGTACTAGCTTCCTTCCTCTGAACGTCATTCAGTTTTAGAGACAACAGATCGTTAACCCTATTCGAAAAATGATATAGCCTGCCTTGCACACGCTTAATTTGATTAGGAGACGGATCATTTTCATCAAAAAAACTAACCACAGAAGCTAGCCCAGTAATATTCTCCGTGATCGTGGAAAGAGAGTCGTCAATTTCTTTCTCTCCCAAATTGGGGATGGAAATGGGCAAATCAAGGGACTCTCTAAGCTTGTTAGTGTCTATTGCAACCGTGCCTCCAGATTGCACATTTCTGATAGTTAATTCATAGATCAACTCCTCCTTGCGCAAATAGTTAAGAAGGAGAACATCGCGAGGGCCGGGCATGGTGACAGAACAATTTTGAAAAACTCAAAAAATTCCAGCAACTGGGAAAATAGTTAGAGTTCGGAACAAACAATGTTTAGCCGTCAAAAGGGGCTAAATTGAGACCCATTCAACCACGCTCTGCTACCACTTGTTACCGTGTTTTAGCGGTAGGTAGAGGTGTAAGAAGGTGCGGGCGTGAATGGGTTTCAAACTACGGAATCAAAGTTAATGTAAAATTTAACGAGGTTATATTTTCTTTTCAATATTAAGTAATAACAAAGAACAGGTACTTAGTAGCCGAAACACAATTTGAAATGTACAATTACAGGGGTTACAGAGTTTGGGCTTCGAGCCCTGAGTTCACAATTCTTGAGCAACTAGCCCAACTTTCCGATATACAAATTTTAACAAAGGGGCAGAAGACCCCAATCAAACCTTGGAGCACTTGCTCCAAATTACACAGTTAAGCCTCCTCGAGGCACACAACACTCCGTTTCCAAAAGAGCCACACGCTCTTTAATTTAAGCCTCTCCCAGGCCACACCAAACTCCACCTTCAAGTTGTCCACAACGGACACAAACCCAGGGGTAAAATACCCAATCTACTGAGGTCTATTAAATGAAAAGCAGGTTAATTAAATGACCTCTAAAACAATTTGAGAGGAGGCGAACTTGCACTCCTAATACACTTTGATTTTAAGACCTACTTTGGCTCTTAGGCCACTGATGCAAGGGCTAATCCCATACTACAGAGGTGACTTAGAAAAGAACAATTTGTTTTACGTTATCGAAGAATAGGTTGAGAAACAATAAGTTCACCTCAAAACATTATGAGTGGAAGCTCGAGAGGGTTAGCACTCTCTATCCCAGTATGTAGCTTTTCAAGAGAATAGAAGAAAAGACTAGTTACATTTTAGGAAAAGGTTACATGGTGGAACGCTTCGCACCCGCCCCGAGAGTTAAACTGCTGAGCAAGAAAAGAAAGAATTTATTAATCGGCCATTACCTTATTGTTGACCGCTGCCGAAGAAAGAGGCGCCTCCCGCCTCCTGCTAGGTACTTAACACACTGAAAGATGGAACAGAAGTGGCCCAGAGACCCAAAAATCAGCAGTTTAAATACTCTCGCGGAAGTTTCTAGGCGTTAGGGGAAAGAAAACACCCGCCCACAATGTTTTTATTGGATAGGACCCCGCAACAGATACAAGTTGGGGGAAGATACACCAGATTGGTCAGCAATTACTAAAAGAAATTCGGGATTGGATAAATCTAAAACAAGGGGAAAAGGAGGGGTATACAGCCAACTTAAACCATAACAGAAAGAAATTTAACAAGAAACAAACTTTTGAAATAAAAATTTCTCCAACAAAATAGTTCTTTGACTCCGCACTAGGGTGCACTATTGTTGATCTTCAGTAGTGTCCTCTAGAAGAGAAAGTTCACACTTCTTACTTCAAGCGAAACAAAAACACATCAAAAGTGACACAGTTCAAAAACTCAAAATTTTCCACGTGGTGACATCTTCTGAGAAAGTAGAGAATTAATAGAGTAGATAAAGTTCAACCTTCCTCCAGAAAAGGAGTTTCAACTGGCGCAACTTTTAAATAAACGGTGTAGAGGTGTACCGCCCGGTACAATAATAATAATAATAATAATAATAATAATAATAATAATAATAATAATGTTTTGGTCACGAAGCCGTCAGCTTGCATTCTAGAGATAGTGGGTTCGAACCCCACTATCGGCAGATCTGTTCATTCTGTACCTGAGAGCTCAACCGACGTAAGTCACACTTTAGTCATTTTACAGCAGGGAGGAAAAACGTCAGCTGTAGAGCATTTTTGCTCTATTGCAACTTAGGCAATAAATGTTCATCATTGTTTTTAGTATATTTTTTGTACGTTTGATCACCGAACACATTCATTAATATAAGTTACACTTAAAATGGTTAATTCTTATTTTATTGCCACAAAAATATAATGGCAGTGGACTTGCTTTTATATCGCTGTAAGTTTCGTAAAATGACTAAAATGTGACTTACTGTACGTTGGTTTAGCTGTCAGGTACAGAAGTAATACTCACTTCCACTACCTCCATTACTTCAAAACATTCAAACTGGGCCTTTCTTTCTTTCTTTTTGTTTATTAATGCATCTTCTTCTTTCTCTGCTACTTTTTCCACTACTTGGTGGGGATGTGTTGCGATTCGTGTCACGCATCTCGATTTGTCCCCGTTTTACAGGCAGATGTCCTTCCTGACGTCAATCATGTATGGTTTTCGATTTCCCTAGTGATAGCACTAACTCAGGTGGTTTTCCGGTGACGATGGGTCAGGAAAGGACTAGAACCGGTAAGTCATAGTTCATGGCCTTAATTAAAGTGAAAATGGCAAACCACGTAGAACCATTTTCGGGACTGCTGATAGTGGTGTTCCGACCTCCCATCTCCCGAACGCAAGTTAACAGATAACCAGCCCACACCACGCAGCTAGCTCGTTCGGTGCTGCGTGGTTTCATGTCGCGTCAGAATAATAATGAAGTCTCTTAGAACCCGTCGCAGATCCGTTTTTCATTTACTTGTTACCTGCGGCGATATTGAAAATGAGGATCCACAGCCTGTTTCCAGTCATTCAACAGGGTCAGGAATGGAATGAATGAAGCCCCCATCTAGTGGCGATGATAGGAATTGTGTCGGCTGCCTAAGCCTGTCGCACTCCTCTTGGACACTGATTAAAGAATGACAGATGAAATGAAATGATATTGGAGAGTGTTGCTGGAATGAAATATGACAGGGAATACCGGAGTACCCGGAGAAAACCTGTCCCGCCTCCAACACAAATCTCACATGGAGTGACCGGGATTTGAACCACGGAACCCAGCGTTGAGAGGCCCGCGCGCTACCGTCTGAGCCACGGAGGTTCTCCTGCAGCGGTATTAAATGTGTTAAATCGTACATTTTATCAGAGTGTATTTATGAGTACAGTAGAGAAAATACCTATCTTTTTATTTCAATTTTTTTATTTGGCATTCGGAAAGTAGCCAAGCAGCCAGCAAATAACATGTTCACATACATAAAGTGCATACCACATACAAATGAACACTATATCTGAAATACATGACACAGATGAAATATCTCAACACAAAAGAAATACAACGCATTTTATTCACTTCACAGCCCTCGCAAAAGAAACTTCAGCGTTAAAAATCTCATTCAGATTTTCAGATCAGTAATAACTTACATAAAAATTGGGCAAGTAAAGGTTTGTATCAGGTTTTCTTCGTAAACATATTACACTGGCAGGAAAAGGACGTGAATAAGGGCCAGTTTTTCATATAAAACACGTTGTGCCTGTCGATATTTACTGATGTGGTTATGATCGGCAATTAGATAATACTTACTGTATCTGTAAGAAGGAGGTGAAGCAACTCTGTACAGTATGTCAATAGCTACAGTAGCTCATGCTTCAAACGTAGCACGAACTGAACGTGGCAGACCCCAGCTCGCAAATGAAGCACGTTTAAATACATTACACTTTCTCGAGAAGTACTTGTCCGATTTTCAAAATAATCACGATGTTGAATTTGTCATGTTTGTAATGCTGTGTGTAGAAAACTATGTAGATCCATTAAAAAAATGTTAGTACCATTATCTCAGAAATAATGACGCCATGAGAATGTAATGCAAGTCCGATTATGAGCCTCTTGGTACCATTACTGAAAGTGAAAACAGAATGTCGATATCTTTAACCGTTCACGAGTTATTATTTGAGGTCGACAACTTAGCTGAATAACCCTGCATATGCCACGGTCACTTGTAAAAATAATTACATTTCTTTGATGTCCTTTCAGTTGTTTAAGATTTTAAGACACACCAGGATGTCAGAAGTTTGTCCTGAAGGAGTTCTTTAACGTTCTGGAAGACAATGACACGGAGTTGTCGTAAATGAACACCCTCAAATGCCACCGACCACAGTTGGGACCGAATCCACTATCTTCGGCACAGCAGAACAACGACTACCCGACTGCGCCACCGATGTCGGCTAGCAGATTAAAATCAGTGAATTACAAATGCACATACTGCTCAATTATACTATGTATTTATTATTTAATAGAAGAGCACGTTTACAGAGCACGTTAAATATTCTTGCTATGTTCCTTCTTCCTCTTCGCCCACATCCGTTTCATTCGTTCTGATCTCTGTTTTCGGAGCTGTTCTATTATGTGGCTGCTTTCTTTTCCTTTCTTGTTCATTCCTGAAGGTCACTTTTTGTATTTTGTCCCTAAACAACTTCCTATTATGTGTGTCCTTAATGTCAATGTTTGCTTCTCTGAGATCATTTAATGTCTGTGTAAACCATCCTCGTTGTACTTTAAGCTTTATGATTGTATTAAACATTTGTTTCTTTCAGTGTGGCATTATTCATTCTGTTCAAATGTCCGAAAAATGAAAATTTTCTTTTACTGACAGTTTTCTGTGGAATCCGAAAAAACGGGACGTGTAATTTCCATATCTGAAGTCCCACGTGTACTAGCCGGAATTCGAACCACGCCCACCATGGTGAGAATCCAGTGTCAATGCCATTTCTATACTATTATTATTATTATTATTATTATTATTATTATTATTATTATTTCACTGACCCAACTGAGGTCAGTGGCAATTGAGGGTGTTCATTTACGACAACTCCGTGTCATTGTTTACCAGAACGTTAAGAAACTCCTTCAGGACAAACTTTTGACGTCCTGTGTGAAATAAAATCTTAAACAACTGAAAGGACCTACAATTTAATAAATATGTAAGTTCTTATTCACTTATTATTGTATTGAATAACTGGTATTCAACAAAATTATAAGAATTTGTATCACAAGTAGATCTTCAATACGGACAAAAAATGAAATTTATAACCTGCAATGCAGATGTCACATTGTAAAAAAAAAAAAATCCTAAATACTGACTGAGCCAGCAAACTTTTTTGTGTGCAACCACCTATGTTTCAATGAAGGAAGGAAGAAATAGTAAAAATCACTCATCCCGGGGAAAAAACTGTTGTTTTTTTCAGTTTTTTTAAATGTTTGCAGCGACTTAGTAATGATAATGCTCTCTATCATTTGACACTAACAAGATAAGCCATTTGGCAATAATACTGAATAGCCAAATTTTACTTTCAGATTATTCAAGAATACAAAATAGTCACCGGTAAGAATCAGATAAGTTGAGTTATCTTTTTAATATTCTGAATATTGTTAATAACATTGCCTTCAAACAGATAAGTCAGTTTGTCGTGTGTGTAGTGTACTCACTTTACGTTGGTACTTTGGACGTGGGCATTATTGTCTTGTAAATGAATTATTGGTAGTGAATTTACACTGCTGCCTTTGTTAAAGACAGCTGTTGAATCTTATTAGGTAAGAATATTGTACACAAATTTGACTTACTCCATTTGGTTTTGACTGTTCCCCATCAGAAAATAATGCCTGAGCAATATAGATTAAGTCACTTTCATTTAAAATCCAAAGTAGATACTTCATTAGTATTTTGAATTAAACAAAATCAAACCAAAACCAGTATTTAAAAATCTGTTTCATATAGGTAACGCAGAATGTATTGACAACATTTGTTGAATCAGTTATTTTGTATGGTTTAAAAACAAAAAAGCTTCCCCTGAGAACTTTAGTTCTTTGACTTATCCTCCTATTACCTGAGATCAGTAAAATAATAATAATAATAATAATAATAATAATAATAATAATAATAATAATAATAATAATAATAATGGCATTGACACTGGATTCTCACCAAGGAGGCCGTGGTTCGAATTCCGACTAGTGCTCGTGGGCCTTCAGATATGGAAATTACGCGCCCCGTTTTTTCGGATTCCACAGAAAACTGGATATCACTAAACTCGTTTCAACAGATGCAGGATTAGCAATATGTATTAAAAATTTGTTTTGTCAGTCTGTCATTCATTCTGTTCAAATGTCGGAGAAACGACAATCTCCTTTTACTGATAACTGCCATATCGTCAGAAAATTCCTAAATACTGACTGAGCCAGCAAAATGCCTTATGTATGTACGTAGCAACAATAACCTGCCAGTGAGACTTTTTCCTTCGTGAACTATACTAGACTTGGTAGCTAACTATGATAACGACTCTCTATATAAAATGAACGTTCCATTTCCCAGGTTACGTGAACTTCAACGAAACTAGAGCGTTGCAGGTGGCCCATAGCAACACGAACTGATTGTCAGATTCACTGCTACGACTTGCATGCAAAGTAGAAAGCTTCTTTCCGGAAGTCCTTTGGGCGTGTCCCGTTCGTTAGTCGGCTGGCACGTCATTCAGGCCCTCTGGTTCCCATCGACACCTTGCTGCCATCCCAGAACATTGAAATTATTCACAGCAAGGTAAAGAAGTGGGTGTAAAACGGATTATCTTCGGTTTTCCCAGTGGTTTTTTTCTCTCCTTCCATAGACTGAACACAGCTCAATCCCTCTCCCATAGGGAAGCGAAAGAAGCTTTTTAGCTTCAGCTCATCACTTGGTTGGCTGACTGCACTCAAATGTCAACGGCCTGAACTTTCACCGCCCATATATGCTTCAGTTCCCAGTGATTTCAACTAGAGCTGTAGAAAAAAAGTCCAAAGTCACTCGCTGAGAGAATTATTGGTTAAAGAGCACTATGGTGATGATGATGCTTGTTCTTTAAAGGGGCCTAACATCTAGGTCATCAGCCCCTAAAGGTACGAAATTAGACAAAATGAAATGACAAATTAAAAACCCAAAATCCTCCACTGACCACAATTCAAAAGTGAGGACGAAGAATGAATTGATGGATATAAATTTAAAACGAGCAGTGGAACCGACCCACAGTGCCTCAGATGCACAGAAGCTGGCGTCAAACAATAGTATTACTGACCAAGGGACGGCTTCTATACCACGATACTGAATCGATGATACTTGTAGTCGAAAGGAGCCCAAAAGCCAAGTCATCGGTCCCTCATAATGGTACTTATCGCTAGGAAAGTAGAACCATGGTATTTGCCATGTTGCGGTACTAATCAAGAGTAGCGTAGACTCGCGGTATTCCACACAGTATGGTACTACTCACAGGTAACAAAATTCGCGCATGTATTACAGACCTACTGTGTTTCGCACATTGCGGCGCCATTGACAGGTAACGCAAACCTATGGTGTTCATCACCTAAGTGTACTAACCACAGGGACTCGTACTATCCCGTGGTGTTAATCATATAAAGGATACTAATCATAGGCAAGCCAGAACCATGGGTCCCGTCATCCCATGGTGTTGCTCATATAGTGCTACTAATCACAGGTACTGTAAAAGCCGTCGCGCTCTCGTTTGCTACTAATCACAAACCTATTTGGTACCTAACCTCGTGGTACTACGCGCAAGTAAAAGCGACTCATTGTGTTCCCCGTGTGGTGGTACTAATTACAAGGAGTTTCATGTTTCTAATATAATCATCCTTTGGTCGCCCCTTTTAGTCGCCTCGTACGACAGGCAGGGGATACCGTGGGTGTATCCTTCGTCTGTGTCCCCCACCCACAGGGGTTGTGTTTGGTCCGCGAGAGGTATTTTATTTCCCTCAAGTCCGCCGGCAAGCCGGTTAGGACCACCCTATCCACCACCTTGGACGCGCCAAGTGGGAGTATCACCTCTCCCCCTGCTACGCCAGCGTAGTAGGTAGTTTCGTGGTAAAGAGCACTAAATGATAAATTTAAACTTTCTGCTTGTTACGTGAACAATGTCAGAATCTTCGTCCTTTTATATTTCCTGGATATTTCCCCAATTATTTTTGGATGGGCACTATTATTTGTGTGTAGTAGGTCCAGTTTTGCGTATGGATACCCTTCCCGATGCCAAACCCCCATGTGGAGTGATGTATTCACTATTACGTGGCCCTGTAATAGTTCATATTGTGATGTATTGTGTTTATATGAAGATGAGTGTAATAAGACAGCAAAAACCCCCAGTCCCCCAAGCCGGAGGAAGTATCCAAACTCAGCTAAAATCCTTAGCCTGAAAGGGAACCGAACCCACGGTCCTCTGAAGTGAAGGCCACTACACTGACCATTCATCCAAGGAGTCGTACTTGAAGAATATCAGGATATTTTCTGTAAATTGACTCTCCTAAACACACAAATCGTTTAAAATGTAATGATTTCGTTACACGCCATTCCAACTTCAACGTAAGAAAATATTTTTCCTTTAAGAGAGGCCACGCTGAGTGGTTCAAACGGTAGAGAAGTTACTCTCAGTGTGTTGGCGGGTTCGATTCCAGCTTAATACACTGGAACACCAGCCTCTTGTCAGTAGATTTACGGGCATGTAAGATAATTTCTACGGGACAAAGTATCGGCACCTCGACGTCTCCGCAAACAGTGAAAGTAGTGAAACGTAAAGCCATTATATTTATTTATTTATTTATTTATTTATTTATTTATTTATTTATTTATTTATGTAGCCTCCGTGACTCAGGCGGCAGCGCGTCGGCCTCTCACCGCTGGGTTCCGTGGTTCAAATCCCGGCCACTCCATGTGAGATTTGTGCTTGACAAAGTGGAGGCGGGACTGGCTTTTCTCCGGGTACCCCGGTTTTCTCTGTCATCTTTCATTCCAGCAACACTCTCTATTATCGTTTCATTTCATCCATCAGTCATTAATCATTGCCCCAGAGGAGTGCGACAGACTTCAGCAGCCGGCACAATTCCTATCCTCGCCGCAAGATAGGGCTTGACTCATTCCATCCCTGACCCGCTCAATGACTGGAAAACAGGTTGTAGATTTTCACTTTTTATTTATTTATTTATTTATTTATTTATTTATTTATTTATTTATTTATTTATTTATTTATTTATTTATTTATTTATTTATTTATTATCTGCGCACTTTTTAGCGATAGATTTACACCCTAGTTCTGAATCGGTCGACTTCAGTTATCTTCGAGATTCGTATTGGCAACCTTTCAAACACAAACTAAGAATCGCTTATGATCGCTGTGCGACATCTGGCGTACACTTTAAGTACTCGTACTGTTGTTGTTTACACAGCAAAGCCAAACTATAGAATTCATGCTAGGAACACGTTTCGCATCGAGAAATGTTATATAGTATTATATCGTCGCTCGACCGGTAAAAGGTTGTATCCCACAATACTCTTCCTATCCATTATTCTCCTTAAGACTGGTCACGCCTCCCAACCACATATGGATACGCAGTCCATCAGAACAATGTCCGTTGTGTTCGTTTTCCTATGTCAACGATTAAACGAAAATGAACCTTACATGCATTGTACACTAGGAGTGCGTAAATACGTAATGCAAACGTACATTCCTACAGTACGGTACTGTAAGGTTCATTTTCCTTTACACATGGGCATAGGAAAATGAACACAACAAAATTTGTTCTGATGGACTGCATATCTATACGTGACTGGGAGGCGTGAAGGAGAATAATTGATAGGAAGAGCTTTGTGGAATACAACCTTTTACCGGTCGAGCGACGATATATTGTGTGTGTGTGTGTGTGTGTGTGTGTGTGTGTGTGTGTGTGTGTGTGTGTGTGTGTGTGTGTGTGTGTGTGTGTGACACAGTTGTTGGCGTAAGATAATAAAGGTTTAGAAAATTCATATTGATCGATCATATTATCGATTCAATTCAGATTTCATTTCCATTCAGTTGGCAGTATTACCGGAACCGGCAGTGCTCCCTTCTTACTCCTCATCAGAGTACAAAAATCTATCACTAAAAAGTGCGCGTGCAATATTTATTTATTTATTTTAAAAATAGCGATAGTGGCATTACTTAATGGAGACTGAATGGTCACCGTCGAGGCCTTCACTACAGAGGGTCCTACGTTCGATTCCCGACAGCGTTGGCGATTCTGACTACGTATGGTTAATTTCTCTTGCTCGGGGAGAGGGAATTTGTGTTTGTTTCCATAGCGTAGCCAGGATCGACCAATGGGGAGAGGGGTATATTTACAGAATGATGGACGGAACATAATTAAGTTGCTTGTGCGGGTGTGGTGAACGCATGCATAAGTGTTATTATAAGGATACTGATACAAGCTATTTATGTTGATATTCAGATTGCAATACACTAAAATATCTTACATTAAAATACAGGACAAAAACAATATGATCAAGGTTAACTGTTTTACAGCGAATCGTATGTTCAGATTACAATCTAAAATCCAACTTTCGAGGCTTCTTAGAAAAGAGATGATTTGACAGTTATGTCTCTCTGAAAGTTCAAATGAGCCAACCCATTGGAGTCGATTTTCATTTGTTTATTGTCAGTTTCTCTTCATTTTCTTTTGTAAAAATCCCATGGTGGGGGGAATTTTAACCCCGCCTTGGCTAACCCCCGGTTTGTTTCTATACACTCCTGAACATGTACACATCACACTATGCGATAGTGAATATATCCGTCGAAATAAGGCTGGCGTCAGGAAGTGCATCTGGCCATAAAACATCAGCTATTCAGTTCGCACCTGTGACCCAACGAGGGTATGGAAAAGGCGATGAAGGAGAGGATGAAGTTTAAAAACGAAGGTGGATATTCAATTAAATAAATAAATACAAAGTAAATTTAAATAAATATATAAATAATAACCCTGTGACACATACTGCTCATTCCGATCCCAGGACTACCACTACGACTACTGTCCATGTAAATGGCCTTCAGATATTGGGAAGACGCGTGGTTAGCATGACGACATCCTCAGCCTACTGGTTGGCTTTCTTGACCGGGTCCGTTACCTCTCATATCATGCAGCAATTCAGTTCATCTCACGCGAGTAATTGAGCCCCGTTCGAGTCTTCAGATTGGGATTTAAATTCTTGGACAAGCTGGGTATCAAGTGACCTGTTTTCAGACAGGAGGCACACACGACACCCTTAAATATTTTTTGTCTAGCCATAATAATAATAATAATAATAATAATAATAATAATAATAATAATAATAATAATAATAATAATAATAATAATAACGTGACCGGGTGAGTTGGCCGTACGGTTAGGGCCGCGCAGCTGTGAGATTGCTTCCGGGAGGTAGTAGGTTCGAACCCCACTGTCGGCAGCCATGAAGATGTTTTTCCTAGGTTTCCCGTGTTCACACCAGGCAAATGCTGGGGATGTACCTTAATTAAGGCCACTGCCGCTTTATTCACTTCACACTCCTAGGCCTTTCCTATCCTATCGTCGCCATAAGACCTATTTGTGTCGGTGCGATGTAAAGCAAATTGTAAAATAATAATAATAATAATAATAATAATAATAATAATAATAATAATAATAATAATAATAATAATAATAGTCCTCTGCGAACCATGTGACCTTGCCAAGGTGGGGTGGCTTGCGTGTCCCAATGATGCAGATAGCCGAGCCGCAGGTGCAACCATATCGGATGGGTATCTGTTGAGAGACCAGACTAACGAATGGTTCATCGAAAGGGGGGTAGCAGCCTTTCGGTAGTTGCAAGGGCGGCAGTTTGTATGATTTACTGATACGGCCTTGTAATAATACTCAACATGGCTTAGCTGTGTTGATACTGCTACACGGCTGAAAACAACGGGAAACTACAGCCGTAACTAACTCCCGAGGACATGCAGCTCTCTCTGTATGAATGATGTACTGATGATGGCTTCCTCCCGGGTAAAATATTCCGGAGGTAAACTAGTCCCCCATTCGGATCTCCGGGTGGGGACTACACGAGAGGGGGCGATCATCAGCAGGATGGATACTGACATTCTGCGAGTCGGAGCGTGGAATGTTAGAAGTTTGAATCGTTGTGGTAGGTTAGAGAATCTGAAAAGGGAGATGGATAGGCTAACGTTAGATGTAGTTGGTATAAGTGAAGTACCTTGGCAGGAAGAACAAGATTTTTGGTCAGGTGACTACCGAATTATCGACACAAAATCAAACAGGGGAAATGCAGGAGTTGGTTTAATAATGAATAAGAAAATAGGGCAGCAGGTAAGCTACTACGACCAACATAGTGAAAGTATTATTGTCGTCAAGATAGACACCAAACCAATGTCCACCTCAATAGTGCAGGTCTATATGCCTACTAGTTCAGCGGATGATGAAGGAATCGAAAGAATATACGAGGAGATAGAAGATTTAATACAATATGTAAAAGGTGATGAGAATCTAATTCTGATGGGAGACTGGAATGCAGTGGTAGGCCAAGGAAGAGAAGGTAGTACAGTAGGAGAATTTGGATTGGGACAAAGGAACGAAAGAGGAAGTCGGCTGGTTGAATTCTGCACTGATCATAATTTAGTCCTTGTCAATACTTGGTTCAAACACCACAAACGACGGCTGTATACGCGGACGAGACCTGGAGACACTGGAAGGTATCAAATAGACTTCATTATGATTAGGCAGAGATTCAGAAATCAGGTGTTGGATTGCAAAACTTTCCCAGGAGCAGACGTGGACTCTGACCACAACTTGTTGGTCATGAAATGCCATCTGAAGTTGAAGAAATTGAAGAAAGGAAAGAATGCAAAAAGATGGGATCTAGACAAGTTGAAAGAAAAGAGTGTGAGGGATTGTTTTAAGGAACATGTTGCACAAGGACTAAATGGAAAGGCTGAAGGAAACACAATAGAGGAAGAGTGGATAGTCATGAAAAATGAAGTCAGTAGGGCTGCTGAAGAAATGTTAGGAAGGAATAAAATCTCAACAAAAAATCAGTGGATAACTCAGGAGATACTAGACCTGATTGATGAACGACGAAAATACAAGAATACTAGAAATCCGCATCAACAAGAACAACCAAAACGACGGGATTACAAAAAGATAATGACATCGTATAAATAGTATATGGATACCAATGTCTTCTTGGCCAGTCTCAATAAATATTGTGTGCATTGTAAGCAATCTCATGGTTTATTTCTCCTTCATGTCCTAAATAATCCCTTTTCCACCTTTTTTGAAGGAACATTTTTAGTGTTCAGTTGCCTATTCAAAGGCTAGAACTGTGGATTTTTCTCACACTGGAGTACCCTCTGATTGCTCGGATATCTATAAAGCAAGCCTCTAGGTCCAGCAGACAATATAGTTGCTATCTTGGCACCACCCAGGGGTCACCTGTAGGGCAACTTAAAGCTATACCTACGGACGTGAAGCAACGACAACCCCGATAAGACAAGAGATATACTGTAGATTGCCCGGTCGACAAAAGGCTCCCGTAAGTAGGGTACCGCAAAGAACTAGTGGAGTGGAAATCTATATCGGGATAGAAAGACTAGCTCTTTGACAGAAATTCTTTATTTCAAAGAAACTACTCTGGTAGGTACTAATTTTGTATTTATGAAAGCTTACAATTTTTCCGTGGTTGTTGATCTTGTATTCATAGCTACATGAGCTCCAGTTTTACGTGTAATCAGAAGAACATGGATGTGACTACCTTTATTTCAAATATCTCACATGTATTGGCCGGGATTCGAACCATGTGCCTTCATAAGATTCAAGTGACTATGCCATTCGGCTGCCACGTCCCCTTCACAAAGAAAATGTCCCTTTCATCGTTACCATCTTAGGTAACTGTAGCTTGTATACATTTCCTACCTTGTTATATACAGGGGTTGGTTGTTGCAGAAACGCAGATCTTCAACGACGGTGAGATGAAAAAAGAATCGGAGTTTCAATTTCGTGACCCTGGATTTAATTAAGATATATCCCCGCGTGAAAAATGAAAACGTATTCAAAACCACCTTTAGTGTTCGCGACGGTAGGGATCGAATATACTGTATCCCGAATAAAAGCTTACAGCAACAAGGCTACATACCGCGTAGTCAACTCGCTCGGTACATACATACATACATACATACATACATACATACATACATACATACATACATACATACATACATACATACATACATACTGAACCCTTTAGGTCCATATAGAGGGATACGTACCTTTCTTACCTATCAGCAAAGTTCATGAGATCTGTCTCTTGGGTCGTATCGGGTTCTTCGTCACTTGCTGAGGTAAAGGTAGGGTTCAGTAATTCTAATCTATCTACTGGAATGAAAGGTCTGTTTAAAAGATTCCTATTTATTCAGGAAAATTCTGAAGCAATCTGATATGTCAACGGTATCATAGAAGTCAATTGTGTCCACTGGACACCACAATCATTTTTACATAAACGTCAGAACACTGGTGTGAGACTTTAACGTAACTGCCTGACGGGCATTCATACTAGAAACCATTGTCTCAATTATTAATCATTTAAGAAAGGAAAGTCTGGAAATCCTTAAATTCGGCTTCCATGTGAGACCACATGTACCATCATAGTGATTCGTTATGGTCCAGCCCTCGTAACACGAACTCTGGACTCTGAGTATAATTAAGGCCGTCCAATCGGTGTGTGCCACACAGTGGTTCTACGGCATGGACCCTTAATTGAATCGATGTGACCTGCGTCTAAGTCATGGACCGACATCTAATCTTCTAAAGTTACTTTAAAGTCATTGTGGATGATGACCGCAAGGAAATGATGCTGCAATGGCATATGGCCCTAATCGAAGTCACTGAGGTTGATGACCCTCTGACCATCCAAGTTTCTAGGCTGAAGGCTAAACACAATTAAGTTACATCGGTTGATGACCAAAGTTTCCACTACCGGGCGAGTTGGCCGTGCGCGTAGAGGCGCGCGGCTGTGAGCTTGCATCCGGGAGATAGTACGTTCGAATCCCACTATCGGCAGCCCTGAAGATGGTTTTCCGTGGTTTCCCATTTTCACACCAGGCAAATGCTGGGGCTGTACCTTAATTAAGGCCACGGCCGCTTCCTTCCAACTCCTAGGCCTTTCCTATCCCATCGTCGCCATAAGACCTATCTGTGTCGGTGCGACGTAAAGCCCCTAGCAAAAAAAAATGTTTCCACTTTACTATCCCCAGCACATTCACTGCTCAATCAATCAAAGTTCAATAATTACAACAATAGCAATGCTCACAAACTTTGTGGCAGTAAAGTCCATTTCCTTCGGATATGTCCCCTTAATCGTTACTTTATATTTTAATATTCTCCCAGAAAAACAAACTAAAATTTCCAGAATGCATCTCCAAGTTATTCGGTTGATTAACGTTATTTCAAAATGCGGTTTCACTGAATTTAATAATTAAATAAATTTAAATGATTTAACGAAATGTCAAAGAACCGTAAATTTTATCTGCGCGGACTCTGGTTTCTTCACAAATTCCTACGCAGCTGTGATGTGAATACAATCTAGTGATATTTATCTGGCTGGAAAAGAATTGTTACATAATTCATGTCCAGTTATATATCTTGTCTCCTGATCTCACACTTTTAAAATCTAATCTAGTCCTAACCGTTATTAACACTTGGATATCCCAACAATCTACGTACAAACCAAACAACTCGCCATATAATTACGATGTCATATCTCGTCATACCATTTATGAATTTTGCACACCCCTCACAGACAAACCAATCATCACGACCATCGCTCTATATTTTGGACAATCCTGAATTTGGTTACTCTGTTCCTTATACTCAAAGTTCGTGATTTCAAATGTGCATTACGTCCCAAATTAAACAAATTTTACAGTATTTCACAATACTCAGATCATTACCGGCTATGAATTTCAACTAAATCCAGCATTTTAACGTTTTCCCCGGCCGAGAATACAGTACAATCTCAATTCCACGCCTGTCCCGTTATCACAGCTGAGGCCTCTCGTCCCCAAGTTCGCTTGGCAGTAACATGAAACACCTGGTTTATTCACAGTTGACTGGCTTCTCAAAATGCTCTCTTTAAACTCTGCCGACAAAATTAAAAAAATACGATATTCTAACCAACAAAATGCACAGATTAAGCTTCAAGATGCCCACACTAATTATACGCGTCGCCAATTAATACCGCTATGGATTTCTATGAATTTCTTTCCATTCCCAACATCATAAAATATACCTCGAGCTATCGTGTCCCGGCTTCAATGACAGGACTCTAACCTGATTCGCACATCTCATCTCAACTCATATAAAACATTCCTCGGGCTTCCATGTCCCGGCTTCAATGACAGGTCCAACCTGATTCACAAATCTCATATCAACAAAACTAACCTCTGTTTCCCAGCTCCACAATTATCATCGACAAAGAACTGGAATAAAATCCTTACTAGAAATCTCGACGTCTAATATCGCACAATGCATTAATCATGAATAACTTCGCATAAAGGATATCGTATTTAATAACTTGATTTTTACGAGAAAATGACTGAAACATTCTACTAGATCCTTTTATTGTCAGTCAGACACAGTTTAAAATGGGCCTAAAAAACCTTTCTCTCCGTGACCAAATTCATCACCCTAGGTTCTCACCCGACAGCGCGCTTCCACTCGATTGAAAATGAGTAACCATGGATTTCTACATTATTAACTCAAATTGCAGACAGGAAAAATTTACGTCAAATGAACATCTTAATTTGACATCACAAAATATAGGCAGTACACTCACACGGATGACGATCTACATTGGACGTGATATCACTTCGAAACCCTATTCAATAACTTTTACAACATTATACGGCACTCGCAAGACTTCAAAATTTTTATCCAAGTGGAAAATAAAACAAATGACTTTTAGTCGTACTCTCACATTTACAAAACTTAGTAGGGGTGACCACTGCGTCGTATAACAACATTCAAATACACTTTTAGAGATCATGAGACAAGATATAAGAGGTAGTAAGATGGAAAGTCACCTACCTCATGTAGTCACACCATTGTTCGTCATAGGGCTCACCTGCGACCCTGGCATTTTATTTAGCCATTTTTACATTCATGGCTTCACAAACCATTTTTTATATTCCTTCAGGTTTCCTGGAATAAAGCATAAAAAAAAGAAAATACCCTTCACTTGTTTGCTGAGCGCACACGATGGACTATAATTATTTCCGCACACGAATTACTTAATCACATTAGAATTTATTCAGTACTTTGACCGTCCTATCTGGTACAATTATTTCACTCAAGAAAACTATCTCCTCATTGAGACAAGACCTAGCCACAATGGCTAAAATCTGCAGTTTTCGTTGGTTTGATTTCGCAGAGCAGCTCAACAATTTTTCGTCCGCTTTGTATCACAAATGCCGGAGAAGGAGACTTCGTCATGGCGTCCCTTCATATTTATAGCAGTTACCCCCTCTCTTCGGATATCTCCCTTTGCCGCCAAGAAAATTTCTATAGATTTTCTGGCTTAACTAAACTGTAATTTCAAGAGTTTTGAAAGTGACTACATGCTTGCTACATTTCTGGCGGTAGTGTTCATGGACATTTGAAATGTATACGGGTTCGATTTGTGAGATGATTGACCTCCTTTGATAGACACTATATTTTTTGACTTGGCTTGGATCACGCATGTACACGCGCTTTGAAATAGTTCACAAAAATGACTTGAGATTCTTCCGCCGTCGACACGTGTGGCTGACGTCACGTACCCCAGAGCGTGGGACCGAAGGTAATCACCCCCTCGTCACGTGTCAAATCCATGCTATCAAGAATCCAACTTTTAGTTTAATTGTTAATTTATGCATAATGTTCTTAGGGCACAAAGGTCATGGGTTCAATACATACATACATACATACACACACACATCAATGATAGACCATGACACCTTTAAGAATTTAGTCTCCAAACCAATATAAATTTATTAGTCGTTTCTACAAACCTCTATTTACAGCCAACACTAACTCTCCTGTCATCAATTATTCATTTACATATTATTCATAAACTATGTGGCGTGGAAACGTTTTCTTGATGAACTCTCCCACTCTGCACTGTAACTACCCCATTAGGTACTTGTTGAAACATCTTAAAATTTCCTACCTACTCTTCCTTTTCCCTTATTAATTGAATATAGCTAATTCGCAAAATCATCCAGTCACATTCTGTTTGTTAATTCAGCCAATTCTTTCCAGAAGCCCCAGTCCATTGACGTTGATGGTACACACAACTGTTATTGCAATAATTTCATTTAACACTTGATAAGTATTTGTTAACTACTGCAGTTTACACCTAGATTCTTAAAACTATCTTCATGCATACAGTACATACAACACAGTACATTCGATTGTGGGAGAGTGAGTGGGAAAACACTACAAACGGAAGCATAACCTACTTTCCTAATGCACGGAGTAGACTAGAACCTAAGTTATAATATGAGAGCTATGACAACAGGCCCCGGAAAATTTGGCGAATACTTCTCTATGTTCAAAATAACAAAAGACCCTACATGTGTGTGCGGTGAAACAAATCATCAGACAGTTGACTATATTATTTGGGAGTGTAAGTTGCTCAAATCCGACAGAGATGATATTTGTACAAGTGTTATAAAGTCAGTGGGCCACTGGATGGTAGAGAAATACGAACTCGTGGACAAACACCTAAAGGAAATGTATAAATTTATAAACAAAATAAATTTTGACATCTTACAACGAGATAGCAGTTAAGTGTAATAATGACACAAGTCATGTGTAAATAATTGTATATGGGGTATTAATCAGCATGTACTGTAGTATTACTTTCTGAAATGAAGCATGCTGTTAATAAACTATTAAAAGAATACATACACACATCTTTATCATAGACTATGACACCCTGAAGAATTTAGCCTCTAAATCTGAATGAATAAATCAGGCGTTTCTATAATTCCTAAATCATCCAGTCACATTCTATTTGCTGATTCATCCAATTCTTTTCACAACCCCCATACCATTGTCGTTGATGGTACACACAACTGTTAGTGCAATAACATTGAGCATTCAAATATAATTTATAATTTTTTGAGAGAACGAAAGGTAAAACGATTCAAAATATTGAAATTATAAGTCCTGGCAAATAACTTACCGTTTGACAGCGTGACAGCAGTGTTGTGGAATAAGGAAAGTAGAATTGTCAGAATCAGCGAACAGAATACGACTGGACACTTTACAAATTAGCGAGTACAGTTAAAGGGGGGAGGGGGGACACATGAAAAAGAACGCTGACTGTTTAACCTTTATGACGCTTACATTATCAGTGTTTACAACTCTTGCACATTCTTTACATTAGGAATTGTATTTACTGAAATCAAAAGATTATGTCTTTGACTATTCCTTTTCGGTTGAGAAGCCACGAGAACTCATTGTGTTTTCACGGCTGGCTCCTCCTGCTATTTACGTGGTGGATGCTATCAGTTTACTGAGATGATTGATGCTTTAGAATCCTTTTGGAAAGCATATCACTACGAGCAGTCTCATGGCGCGTGGTGCTTGCAGAATATAAATGAAGTGGTATTATTTGCAGCTTTTGATGCTTCCTTTTATGAAATACACAATGCCCTCAGGGCAACTATTTCCTCAAACCAAGGATCAAGTTTGCAGCGATGCATTATTCAACACAGAAGAAGAGGTCGCTTAATTGTGTGCTCAGGACTGAGCTATTGCATACCCACGGGTGTTGTCCCTATACTGTATACAGTATCTGTCATCGTATAAGGACTTCGTTTCGTAAGTACTTCTCTGCAGAAATAAAAATTCGAACAATGAATCCTAATGAATATTTTACGCCATACTGATTCGTCGTCGTTATCATCAGCAGCATCATCATCATAATAATCAAATTCTTCTTCTTCTCCTCACAGAGGTTAGGCGACCATCATGGTGCAAGTTTCCCTATTTTGTGTTTCGCAGTTCAAAGTCGCCGTATCGAGGATGTTGAAACATTATTGGATGTTCAACTGAAGAGTCATCTTCTCCCTTCACGTCCTTGTTTACCGTCTATCTTCCTTACCACGATCTGTTTTATCAGACCTCGTTTGCCATTGCCGAAAATGTGACGCAAGTAAGCTGGGTTTCGCAAAGGTTTCTTACCATTTGCTGACTCAACGGAATACCTCCTGATTTGTACCGTGTTCCACCAATAGGATCTTGAACATTCTGTGACCGTGTTACCAAATCATCTTAAACTTCTGAAGATCTTCCAGTTATTGATGACCTCCCAATTTTCGAAACTATTCCAGAAAATACGAAATATTCCGATTCTCTCGTCCTCTCTTTCAAAGCACAACATAGTAGGCAAAAGTATTTTAAACTGCTGAACATCACTACAATATTGAAGCCCGGTTTATTCAATGACAGTTAATATTTTACTGCATGTTAATATAATTTAACAGGGAAATTAAGCAAATTAGCATTTAATTAACATTGGTTAAAATTAACAATCTGTTAAACTTTCAGTTAACTTAACTGTCCAGCTTCAAGTAATTAAATTCTCTGTTAGCTCAAAATATGCCAGGTGGATTAGATGCAGATTTTCTGTATCTTGAATATTAGGAATGTGTTTTCCAGAAAGATTTAGAAACAGAAGAGATGATTTTCATACAGTTGTTTCAGTTGTTCGATGGTACGTTGGCTAACGTCAGTATACACATTGAATTCACCACAAATTTTCTGACCAGCGTCACTTTCAGCCTTGAGCACGGATCCATTAGTTTGCTTACTTTCTACAATATGTATATACTTTGGAAATAATTTCCAATAGAAGAGAAATTTATAATAATAGTAATTTTACTTGTTTTACGTAGCACTAACTACTCTTTTACGGTTTTCGGAGACGCCGAGGTGCCGGAATTTAGTCCCGCAGGAGTTCTTTTACGTGCCAGTAAATCTACCGACACGAGGCTGACGTATTTGAGCACCTTCAAATACCACCGGACTGAGCCAGGATCGAACCTGCCAAGTTGGAGAAGAGAAATTTGAAGCACGCATTCTCTTCTCGGCTTTTTTCATATTGATCTATAGAGGAACAGAGAATTCACGGTCAAGACAAAATTTTCTAATAAATGTTGACTTCAAGCGCCTTGTTTTACAGCTGTATTTAAACAAAAGCGCATCGGAGCGCGCTCAATAAGAGCATGGTTCTGCCACTGCCTTCTAGATTCTCACTGATCGTGACTCTTGTGAGAGTTAACACCGTGTTAGGTAGTAGTTCCCAGGAAATGTTTGGATAAACGCAAGAATCTTAACATGCTGCTAACTTTTTATCGCTATGTTAACAGACAGTTCGTTAGTGTTCTTTTAACTGGGATTGAATAAACCGGCCCTAAGTGTTTAAATTCACTTCAATTTTTATCACTCTCGAGGGAATTTAGGTTACGATAGTGATGTGTTACATTGAGAATGATTTCTTTTACGTGCCAATGGTACAGGTCTCTCTCATGTAAGCAGTCTTAAATGATAGCTGACTGAGTTAGGATACTAGTACCATGATCTACCAGAGGATTCCTAGGGGTAATCGAAGTGTAAAATCCTGATAGAATTTCTATCTTGGAACGGTGTTTCTAAATATGATCAGGAACCACATCTATGTGATCCGGGAGAAAGAAAAGAAGGGGTGGTGATCTGAGGGTGCATGTACCGGTGCACTGCGCGGCGTAAGGTGCAAAAAACGACTTCGCTTGGTTGACCAGAGTGCAGATCCCCCACTCCTTGAATTCGAGCAATAGTTCGATCTCTCTCTTTCCCTACGCCCGTCTCCCTCGCTCTGCCTGTTTTCCCCTTCCTCATACGCTCTGCAGCTCTCCACCATTCCAGCAGATTTGAGCCGAGCTTAACCGAGTCACCCCGAGACAAAAAGGTGCTCCGAACCGAGCCAAGTCGGACCGATGCAAGGTGCACAGAAAATATGCACCTCGTTTTGCACAGGTGAGATTTTGGGCGTTTGAGAGACCCTGATACAAATGTTACGCCCTTTTACACAACAATCATCGCCGGTATCATCTGAAAGAAGAAGTTCCCATTCAGTTGTATTGCTCATTATTGATAGTATGATTATTTCAAAGTCAGACATGTAATTAAAAATGACATATTTGTAAACGTCCTCCGACCGGGCGAGTTGGCCGTGCGCGTAGAGGCGCGCGGCTGTGAGCTTGCATCCGGGAGATAGTAGGTTCGAATCCCACTATCGGCAGCTCTGAAGATGGTTTTCCGTGGTTTCCCATTTTCACACCAGGCAAATGCTGGGACTGTACCTTAATTAAGGCCACGGCCGCTTCCTTCCAACTCCTAGGCCGTTCCTATCCCATCGTCGCCATAAGATCTATCTGTGTCGGTGTGACGTAAAGCCCCTACCAAAAAAAAAATCCTCCGAAATTTTTATTAAATCTTCCGAAATCTTCAAATCCTATCTTCTGAAATATGATTTTAAGGTATGGCAACACTGTACTGCGATACATCCATACTTCAAAGTTTTGCAGTCAGATCACTGATGAAGCTCTTCAATATCGTAAAGAAATATAACACTTCACGACACGGCAAACCAGTCTCAAATCCGAGGACACGGTCACACACAAGACGTTTTAATTTTTTGCCATGGCAATGTTGGTTCTGATTTATACACACTTCAAACAAGTTTGGAATATTGTGGGATCAGGCACGTTACTTGGTAGGACCCGTTGTAAGTAGTAGAGAGCGCTAGCGTTTGTACCGGGGACCACAGCTGATCTGAAGGAATACAAGATCTACATTAGTTTTCTACTTACTGAGTGAGGTGGCTGTGCGGTTAGGGTCGCGCAGCTGTGAGCTTGAATTAGGGAGATGGCAGGTTCAGACCCCACTGTCAGTAGCAGTGAGGATGATTTTCTGTGTTTTACTGTTTTCTCACCAGGCTGTACCTTAATTAAGGCCACGGCCGCTTTCTTCCCACTCCTAGCCCGTTCCTATCCTAACGTTGCCATAAGATCTATCTGTGCCGGTGCGACGTAAAGTAAATTGTAACAGTTTTCAACTATTACTAAATTGTTTTCATTCCTCCCCTTACCGGGCGAGTTGGCCGTGCGCGTAATGGCGCGCGGCTGTGAGCTTGCATCCGGGAGATAGTAGGTTCGAATCCCACTATCGGCAGCCCTGAAAATGGTTTTCCGTGGTTTCCCATTTTCACACCAGGCAAATGCTGGGGCTGTACCTTAATTAAGGCCACGGCCGCTTCCTTCCAACTCCTAGGCCTTTCCTATCCCATCGTCGCTATAAGACCTATCTGTGTCGGTGCGACGTAAAGCCCCTAGCAAAAACAAACATTCCTCCCCTGAAGGGGGAGACGGGCGTCTTAGGCGGTAACGCCGTCTGCCAGGCCAGGAGATTCCTTACGGCGAAGGAGATGCTCGGAGAAGGTGAGGGGGTTGTCGGCCGTGACCTGTACTAGGAACTGTCCCTGCATCCGCCTTAGAGCGAGAGAATGGAAAACCATGGGAAACCATTTTCTGGCAGCCGACAGTGTGGACCAGCCCCTCTCAGTCTCCCGAAAGCAGAGACGTAGAGCCACGGTAGAGCCGTGGCCACCCCTCCATTGCTCGTTTGGTCGGTCGGCGTGCAGAGCTGTCGGACCACGGATCAGCCGAAGCCTACACTGCAACCAGCGGTTCCAACTGCATTCCTACCAATTCCTACCCGCCCGTACTGCTACCGCTTACCGGTGAGCCTAGCATTGGATTACGGTCATCTGTTCCCCCGACGGAACCTGCATAGTGAAGAAATTTTTGCTGCCCCTCCCTGCATAAGAAACAACAAAAAGGTGTGCTTAACAATGGAGGTTTGGATGCGGATGCTGCTTATCATTGTGATAGAAATGTTCTTTCTGTCTGTGAGAATGACTTGGCCTACTGAGTGGTATTATGATCTAACTCTTCAAAACATTAGTTCCTTTGACTTAATATCTCTTGATGTTCCCTTTATTGCCGCCCCTTCTTGCGACCTGCGTATTGTGCTCACGGGTAACCTGTCTGTTGCGTACTGTTGCAGGCTTACTCCTCAAAATGTCATGCTAACTAGTACCAGAATGGTGAAATGGTATGAACTCCTAGAACAAATAACATACTGTAGATTTTTTAAATTAATGCTATTTGTTCGGGGCATCGACTTATAGAGATCTTTTGCCACTACTTGCACCATGTGACATGAACCTGCGTGTACTTGGAAAGGAGGAAGTGTAGAGTGTTGAATGTGAGGAAAGGAACGTTAAGGATGACACAAAAACCCAGTCCCCAGGCCAGGGATATTAATAATTTGCAATTAAAAACCCCTGACCCAGCCAAGAATCGAACCCGGGGCCGCCGGGTGACAGTTGAAAACATTAGTTCCTTTGACCTCATATCTCTTGATGTTCCCTTTATTGCCGCCTCTTCTGTAGTCGTACCACTTGCGAACTGCGTGTTATCAACGGGGCCGGACAACTTACTGTAGTTACTATACTATTTTCAGAGAACTCGAAATGTAATTCCTTTCGAAAATGTAGGTTATATTTAGCCCTTGTAAACATATCTAACAACCCCAACATGGGTCGACTTAGTAATTTACTTATCTATTTATTTATTTATTTCTTAACCTGTTTACCATCCAGGGTTTGTTTTTCCCTCGGACTCAGCGAGGGACCCACCTCTACCGCCTCAAGGGCAGTGTCTTGGAGCGTGAGACTTCGGGTCGGGAATACAACTGGGGAGGATGGCCAGTACCTCGCCCAGGCGGCCTCACCTGCTATGCTGAACAGGGGCCTTGTAGGGGTATGGGAAGACTGGAAGGGATAGACAAGGAAGAGGGAAGGAAACGGTCGTGGCCTTAAGTTAGGTACCATCCCTGTATTTACCTGGAGGAGAAGTGGGAAACCACGGAAAACCACTTGGAGGATGGCTGAGGTGGGAATCGAACCCACCTCTACTCAGTTGAGCTCCCGAGGCTGAGTGGACCCGGTTCCTGCCCTCGTACCACATTTCAAATTTCGTGGCAGAGCCGGGAATCGAACCCGGGCCTCCGGGGGTGGCAGCTAATCGCATTAAACACTACACAACAGAGGCGGACTATTATTTATTTATTTATTTATTTATTTATTTATTTATTTATTTATTTATTTATTTATTTATTTATTTATTTATTTATTTATTTATTTATTTATTTATTATTTTTTTTTCCTTGGATATGAAGTTGCACTAACAGCAAGTAATTCAGTGACGATAGGATACGAATGGCCTGGGACTGGGAAGGAAGCAGCTCTGGTCTTAATGAAGGTGCATCCCCAACATTTGCCTGGTCTGAAAATGGGAAGCCACCGAAAACCATCTTCATTGCTGCCGATGGTGAGTTGTATTAGAACCTATGATATCCTGAATGCAAGCTTACAGTTACACGGCACATACCACGTTGCCAACTTGCTCGCTAATTACGTAATAGTGTACCTTGTGAATTGTTAAAATTTATTGCCACTTTGTACGAACGTAGTTCGGGATTAGCCCCTGTTTAATGGTAGATCTGCTTGAAGAAATCCACATCAGTTTTTCTGAACTAAATAATTGGCCATGTTTCCTATCTTTTCATATTGCTAAGAGTTGCTCGGAAGTGCAGGTTGATGCTAGTCTTTGATTAAAGGGGTTGTGTGATAACCCAGTGTAGGCTGACTTCGCTATTAACTTGTTCTTCACATTCCAATTATTATAAAATGTTAAGTGTTTACCTTGAGAGAGTACGTTGGACTAGCCCCTTATAAAGGGATACAAAATGAAACCCTTCGAGTTGTGCTAGGGTTATTGCCCTTTTTAAAATTTAAATTTTGATTTGATCCTACATGTGTTACTTATCTTCCTAATATAATAAGAATGTAGTGCCTGTCCGCATATTCCTTTTTGTTACAATGTTACAAAGCCTGATAGTGTACACGACGCAGAAACAACGTCCATCACTTTTGAAAATTTTGTCTTTGTGTCTGTCATTCTGTTTGCACTGAATAAACGTAAAATCTTCAAACCCCTTTTTTTCATTAAACTTGCCAGTGATAAATCACAGATATCCAGAATAGTTTGAGCTCAGTCCGTTTAGTAGCGGTGGAGAAATAAAATATTTAACTTCGAGAATACTGCCTCTCAGTCAGAGAGAAGTGAATGAGCCTGAGACTTCCCTCGCGGGCCAAGGATACCACGCCGACAACAAGTCGAAGACTAATTGACAACTGCAGGAGTCATACAGTATTCATAGTATGAAGCCATCAGTTATGGCTCAACTCCATAGACAATTGGATGCATTATATGAAAATGTGTCGCTTATTGAACGTAAACGATGTGATATCCTAACAACAAGGATTAAGAAAGAATCTAACCCCATGGCACTAGAACCCTGAAGGGCCTTGGCCTACCAAGCAACCGCTGCTCAGCCCGAATGCCTGCAGATTACGAGATTTCGTGTTGTCAGCTTGACGAATCCTCTCGGCCGTTATTCTTGGTTTTCTAGACCGGGGCCGCTATCTCACCGTCAGATAGCGCCTCAATTCTAATCACGTAGGCTGAGTGGATTTCGAACCATCCCTCAGATCCAGGTAAAATTCCCTAACCTGGCCAGGAATCGAACCTGGGACCTCCTGGTAAGAGACAGGCACGCTACCCCTACATCAAGGGGCCGGCTAACAACAAGGATTACATTTATTAAGACGTAACATCTTCTTCTTCTCCTTCTTCCTTAAATTGTATTTTCTAAAGAACGCATCAACCTTGGTGTAACAAGGCGATTACGACTGCAGTGCGAGACGTGAACTGGCTGCTTCGAAGAAATTATAGCATCAACGTTGCTTACAACTGCATGGCCTGTACCACCCAGGCAACTATGTATGTATGTACGTATGTACGTATGTAGACTCATGTTCATAAAAACCAGAACACCTTGAAAGACTAGAGATAGGAAGATCATATCCACAGCACATGTTCATTAGTACGTTCTGAAGAAATGATTAGCATTTGAACCATGTCGGCCCTCAGGTTCAAGGTCCAAATCGATATCTCGACGCATTATCACCGACTGGTAAAATGTACTTGCGCCTCTCGTTGTCGCCATAAACCGAAACAGTGTGACTTGAGCAGACGGGCAGGATACTTCGCATACGTGTGCGAGAACCTAACCGTCAAATGAGTGAGTTTGAAAGAGGACGCATTTAAGTCATGAGAGAACGTGATGCATCCATCCTGGAATTGCTGCTCGTGTGGGACGAAGTGTGTCAGTGCAACGGGTGTGTACAGAATGGTTCACAGAAGGCCGTAGAACACGACGAGATGGATCTAGTCGCACCACGCAGAGAAGATCGACACCTCATCCGAATGGCATTGCAGGACAGATCATCGTCATCCTCGGCTCTGGCACAACAACGGAACAGTGTAACACATCGTACACTATCAGGAGCGACAGTCCGTCGCCGTTTATTCGGTCTAGGTTACCGGCGCGTCGTCCACTTCTACACCTACCTTTGACTAATGTGCATAAACATGCCAGACTGCAATGGTGTATGGAACGACGTCACTGGGGACAGGAATGGCAGCAGATAGCGTTTTCGGACGTATCAAGGTTCAGTTTGGTTGGAAATTATGGCCGCATTTTGGTTCACCGCAGACAGGGGTAGAGGCATCATATTGACTGCATTCGCACAAGACATGCAGCACCAACCCCAGGCCTTATGGTGTGGGGTGCTATTGGGTACAAACACAAATTCACAGTTGGTGCCTGCCCAAGGCACTGTGACCAGTTTGACCTTCGTTAATGACATCCTGCGACCAGTAGCCATGCCCTTTTTGCGCGACACCCTAGGCGCCATATTTCAGTAGGACAATGCCCGACCACATCTTGCTGCACAAACAAGTGCCTTCTTGTTGTCACAGGATGTCAGGCTGTTTCCCGGGCCCACCCGATCACCGAACTTGTCGCCAATCGAAAATGTGTGGGATATGGTGAAACGACTGGTGCGGCGCTGCGGCCCAGTGCCAAACACCAAAGATGAACTGTGGAACCAGGTGAATGTAGCATGAATGGCTATACCCCAGGACGCCATTCGTGCCTTATACGCATCGATGCCATCACGCATGGAAGAAGTAATCCGTGCCCATGGGGAGGGGGCTGTGCGTACTAGGCAACAGGACACACGCTGAACCTAGGTGACTGAAATGCTAATCGTTTTTGCAGAACATACTATTGAACATGCCCTGTGAATATGAACTTCCTATCTCTAGTCTTTCAAGGTGTTCTGTTTTTAATGAACGTGAGTGTATGTACACTGACTGAGCAAATGTCATGGGATGGCAGAGCACTGATGCGCAGGTGTGTTGTTTGCGCACCACACGCCCCCTGTGCCAGCGCCAGTTGTATAGGAGACCTTGTGAGCAGTGGCTCTGCATGTGACAGGTGTAACATGGAACGTCGTCGTGAGCTGACACCGTTCGAACGGGGTATGGTTGTCGGTGCCCGACGGATGGGAAGTGCGATTTTGGAAGTGGTGCGGGAATTCGGCTTCACACGATCAACCATGTCCAGGGTGTATCGTGAATGGTTGAATGCGGGTGTCACCGTCCACAACAGACGAACGACCGGCCGTCCAGGCACCCTCGATGACAGTGACCGGCGACATCTGAGACGGATTGTCAATAGTGACAGACGGGCAACCGTGCGACAAATCACGGCTCAATTCAACATAGGCCGTGCTAGACACGTCTCCCAGTGGACAATCCGTAGGAACATGGGTTCTATGGGGTATGGGAGCCGGCGCCGCATACGGGTGCCACTGTTAACCCAACGTCATCGGGCACAACGACGCGCATTTGTAGCCAGTCACCAGGGCTGGACACTGGAACAATGACGTCACGTAATATTGTCGGACGAATCACGATTTCAACTGCACCATGCCGATGGGAGGCACCGTGTATGGCACAGACTAAATGAAGCGATGGATCCCGCCTGCCTCGAAGGTGCGGTCCAGGTCGCTGGTGTCTCAGTTATGGTCTGGGGTGCATTTTCCTGGTATGGAATGGGCCCCCCAGTTGTTCTGGAAGAGACGTTGAATGGTTCGCGGTATGTTTAGCTGCTCGGAGACCATCTCCAGCCCTTTTTAGCCTTCCAACCCCCAGACGGTTCTGCGGTGTTTCAAGATGATAACGCGCCGCCACATTGCTAACACGTCGCCCGGGAATGGTTCCAGGAACATGCAGTGGAGGTCCAACGACTGTCATGGCCACCCAGGATCCCCGATATGAAACCTATCGAGCATATCTGGGATGTCCTGGAACGCAGGCTCCGTGCCATGGATCCTGCAACCACGAACAGACCAGCATTGGCGGCCGCTCTACAAACGAATTGGTGTCAGCTGCGTCCAGAGGACTACCAGGGACTTGTCGACTCACTTCCACGGCGTCTCACTGCAGTTCGCAGGGCCAGAGGAGGCATCACACGCTATTAGGTGACTATCCCATGACATTAGCTAAGTCAGTGTGTTATGTTCAGTTGTCAGCGTTGGATCTTAACAGCTCCAACATCAGCTATCATAGTTAGCTTACGGTCACAGAAGAAGGAAATGTGAAGCTTAGTAATTTCCCATTGCATTCTTCACCGAATCGGAAGGTGCTATTACTTACCAGTCTGCCAAGCCCACTGAAATGGACACGTCAACCGACCGTATGAATGACACCTTCACGCCATTATTTCACAGGAACTCGCTGCATAAGAATTGTGTTAATAGCGCCTCTCATACATCGCTCGCTTCCATATTATCAAAGCCAAAGATGAGATTGAGTCAGATCTATGAAAGCTACAAACGTTCTTTATACTGTGTGAGAGGATGCAGTAATCTGTATTGTTAAAACAATATCTCACTAGAGGCAGGTCCGTTTCCACGGCTAAGGGATCGGTATCGTGGCCTTCGGTACTCGGGGCCCAAGTTTCGATTCATGTCGTGGTCGACGGAATTTAATCTTAAACGGTTAATGCCTTTGGTTTCGGGACTGGGTGTTTGTGCTGTCCAAAACATACCTGTAACTCACAAATCACGCACAGCACTATCCCTCATCACAGCCAGCCTAACAATGACCACACGAAATAATAGTGAGGTGAGCTATCAGCAGGACTGGAATTTACTTTTCATGTGAAATGATCTGCTCTGAATTTAAATCGTAAGTACATTAGCGTAGGTACTGAAAAATTCCTATTCTAGAGGAAAACGAAATGTCGTGTAGTACGCGATGCAGCAGAACATCAGCTTCAATGCTAGTATGAGAGTTCCTTATTTGTAACTGAGGATGGGAACAGTGCCATATCTGTATGACAATGATACAGCAGTGGCATAGAGACAGTGAAATATTAGGAAGACTCACAAAAGACGTGGGAGTCTGCGTTAAGCAAATTCAACTTTGAATGCAAACAAGGTGAGCCCATCTCTTTCACTACGCACTGAGTGTGAGAATGAAGTCCTAGTGCTGCTCTATGTCGCTTACTAATCCACTAGGTTCCCATATTCCTTTTGGTCAGCTATTGAAGAGATCAACACGCACGCTGCCAAGCTTTACGTGAAAGCTGTATTATCAGCTGGATGACATCCTGACGAGTTAATGTCTCACTGTGCTAGTAATCACAAGCATGTTACTGTTCTATTTTTGTTATACCACCTGTAATAAGAATAATAAGGATTTTATTAACACCCTCGTCTAGCACAAAACTCACTCGAAAAGACAGAGAAATAGAAATATTTCTATTTTATTTTTCCTCTTGGCAGAGAAATGAACCTGCATCAACTAAACAACAGTAAGATTGTAAATAAATAAATAAATAAATAAATAAATAAATAAATAAATAAATAAATAAATAAATAAATAAATAAATAAATTATAATTTAAGGGGTTCGTCAACCATTAAAATACACAGAAGATTTACCATATCTTTCTCTCGGCAACAGAATTTACTACTGATGTGCAATTCTAGATGGAGTCCGGCTCTTTGGCTGAATGGTCAGCGTAGTGGCCTTAGGTTCAGAAGGTCCGAGGTTCGATTCAAGGCCGGGTCGGAGATTTTAGCCACGTTTCGTTAATTCCTTTACCTTGGTCGCTGAGTAATTGTGATCGTCTTAATACACACCTTCATTTACAAACAACAATATGTCACATTACCAACTACAAAAACACAATAGTTAATACATCCCTCCACGTAGGGTTGACGTTAGGAAGGGAATCCGGCCGTAAAACTGTGCTTAATTCACATTAGTGCCAATTCGCATATAATTGGGAAAGGGGACCGGATAAATCGCAATCCGACATGGAATGGCAGAATCTTTCCCCGCATATCCATATATTCGGAAATTACGTAACATATGCCAATAGAGTATCATTCAAGTAATAAAATGGTGGCTGTATATTGTGTGCTGTTTTGTCTCTTTCATAACTATTAACATAGATATTAAAATCTTTCGATTGTTGATTTTTCGTTTATGTAGGCTACTGTTGATATGGCAAAATATTACACTACAAATTACAGGTTAAGTATTTTCCAAGACCAAAATCGACTTTCAACACATTAGGTCGTGTTATACGTAGATAGTACGTGTTGAAGGGATGTTAGGTACAGAACAAAAATGGCCGACCTGACAGCAGTGGGATCAGAACCCACAACCTCCCGATTTTGCGCCTGTTGCTCTACTAATTGAGTTATGGTGGATCTATTGGAAAGGATCGAAGCTACAGATGTGGCAAAACTGCCATCACATTGTAGAGTGCGTGCAAGTCACCCGTTGTGAGCCACGTCAATCAATATTTAATTTTCACTGGTGTCTGTTTGGCCATTTTTGTTCTGCACTTAACATCTCTGTCCACCTCTGTGGTGTAGTGATTAGTGTGATTAGCTGCCACCCCCGGAGGCCCGGGTTGGATTCCTGGCTCTGCCACGAAATTTAAAAACTGGCACGAAAGCTAGAACGGGGTCCACTTAGCCTCGGGAGGTCAACTGAGTAGAGGGTGGTTCGATTCCCACCTCAGCCATCCTCCAAGTGGTTTTCCGTGGTCTCCCACATCTCCTCCAGGCATATGTTGGGGTGGTACCTAACTTAAAGCCGTTTCTTTCCCTCTTCCTTGTCTATCCCTTCCAATCTTTCCATCCCCCGACAAGGCCCCTGTTCAGCATAGCAGGTGAGGCCGCCTGGGCGAGGTACTGGTCATTCTCCTCAGTTGTATCCCTCGACCCAAAGTCTCACGTTCCAGGACACTGCCCTTGAGGCGGTAGAGGTGGGATCTCTCGCTGAGTCCGAGGGAAGAGCCGACCCTGGAGGGTAAACAGATTAAGAAAGAAAGAAAGAAAGAAAGAAAGAAAGAAAGAAAGAAAGAAAGAGGACCTAACATCTTTTCAACACGTACTGTGTACGTATAACACGACCTAGTAAGTTGAAGGCCGATTTCGGTTAAAATGCGGTCGTGAAAATTCAATATTCATTTTCCAACACCTTTCCTGCACATTTAGGAGAAAACCGTAAGGCTTGCTCCATACAGGAGATGAATGTAAACGCTTCCTTTAATCGTAACCTTCGGGACTAAAAGGGATTGAGTGAAAGATCTATGCCTGGTCGCCTTTTCCCCCAAGAAATAACCCAGTACTCTTTTTTGGTGTGGACTGAGTGAACTTTAGAGCCATGTGCCTCTACAGAGGTAGAAATCTGTTTCCTATTTTTTTTCAAATTCCTGACGAGAAATGACCTACATCCTTTTGGGTGAACTAAGCACGCCCTTACCGACTCAGCTAGGCAAATGTTTGCAATATTATCAGTAAAATGTCAAACTGTATACATGCTTGTTTTAACGTTTTCTTTACTCCTTTAGAACCAGAAGTAAGCTTCGAACTAAATTTGGTGGAAATATAATCCATGCCGCTGCATATCATTATCACAGACTGAGCAAATTAACTACTTAGAACGAATCGTGCGCTGTAAGTTTGTATTCGGGAGATTGGAGGTTCAAACCTCACTACCGGCTGTCCTAAATCATTTTTTACGTGGTTTCCCACTTTCACACTAGATGATGGGGCTGTATTTAACTAAGGCTACAATCGGTATCTACCCAGTCATAGTCTATCACCGTACTATCGTCAACGGAAACCAAAAATAGAGGAGGAAAAATCACTATCGCAGCCTGGAGTTCAGCTGCAACATTGTCCAATTCGATAAAATAGAATTGGTTCGTAAGAGAGTTTGACAGTAGAGTAAGTCCGAGGCAGATATCACGTGTTGACCCTCCAATTTCTTGACTTCCTGATGGGGAATCGAACCCACGTCCTTCTGGGTTAAATGAACATGCTTTATCTTCTTGATTAAGCAGGCCCTGCATTATATGACGAAATCTCAAAAGATATGTTGATATCATAGGAATTCTTGTAATATTTGAGGAGAAAATATTATACTGAAGGAAGAAATAAATCGAATATAAAACTGAAAATGTATTCCCCTCAAATGTGTAACTCCCTATTTAAATAACAGTACAAAACCAACATATTTAATCATTGTTGTTCCCTGGTTAAATAACTATCTGAGACCAATAATCTTTTTGCCAAAAAATGTGTAGGTTCTAGTTACATAACTATCCGAAAGCAACACACATTTACCATCCAATATGCAGGTTTCTAGTTAAATAAGTCTCCGAAAGCAGCCATTCTTTTACAATCAAATGTGTATGTTTCTATTTAAATAATATTTTTTCCATCAAAGTATCTATTAAGTAACTATTCTAAATCAAGTATGTTTTCCATCAGATGTATAGGTTCCTAGTTAAGTAACTACCCGAAGTCAACATTTTTTAACCACGAAATGTGTAGGTCACTGGTTAAATAATTATCCGAAACAAACATTTTTCTTTCAAATTTAAACAGTCCAGGTTAAATAACTATCCGAAATCAACAATTGAACACCTCCCCAGAATAACGTTGCATGATCCTTTTGATCTGATTTAGAGTAGACAGTGTAAATAATATAATTTGGTTTTCACCCACAAATAAGCACCAAAAATAATTTAATTTCTACTGTTTTTGTAATACAGCAGGTGAGTAAGTCATTTTGTAAAATAGAATATATCTATAACACACTTCAGAATGATAAAAATATTGCATATCCACCTCCAGTGGTTCAAATGTACTTTAATAATATCAATACTGTGACATTTTAAACCAATATCATATCAATATTATATAAAAAATCTACATTAACTAACATACAGTAACATTAACTAATACTCCAACAGCCGATGTTGCTGAAAATCCCGTGATGTCAGGAAGGGTATGCGACCTTACATCCCAGGACACAAACCTTTCATGCCTCAGTGCATGCAGGGACCCTGAACAAACGGGATAAGCTGCGAAAAATGATAATCATGATAATAATAGTAAATATTATTTGGTATCCAGCAACAATCATTTGTTATTTCTGTAATAATCTCAATATACTCGTACTTTGGGGGGTGCTGAAACCGTACAGTGTCCTGTACAGCTCATTGACAGTATCTGCATATTTCAATCCTATTAAAATCACTTCAGAAATCGCGTTATTTGTAGCATGTTGGCCAAAAGGAACATCCCCGGGACTCGATCGGCGTGTGGTCAGAACAGGACTCGCGAAAGATAGCCCGGCAAACAATGGAAAGGTGTGGCTGAAGCCAAGCCCTCGAGAAAAGGCGCTCTCAAGATTAAGACAAAGTAGGAGATAAGACGCGACGCAACGATAGTCTAATACGCCCAGAAGTGCGGCCTATTTTACACGGTTTCACAATAACAGAAGAAATTTCCTGTTTTCTCTCCATGTTTCACGGGTGCCAACGTCGAATTTTGGCGCGCAAAATTATGTGATATTTTTATCCAGGAATAGTAAAAATATGTGAGGCACACCAATGAATAGAGCTGAATTTTCTGTGTATCCCAGACTGAAATCATGGAATACTTTATTCACGGGGCGAATCAAGGTCACCAGATGTCCAGCAGCAATGTATTAATAACACGTGTGAATGTATTGCGTCTCCCAAGCCGAGAATTGCGCCCAAAGTTAGCCCGTCCCTCGAAAGGACCCGAGTGATGTAATTAATTGAGGGAGCTTGATTACTTAAGAACTGCCGATCGGATTGCGATCACATTTGGTTGGAGTAAAAAAGGGAATCGAGGTCTACAATATGCACCCTATACATGTCTTGAACTCCAGTTATTAACGGAGCCTGTTTCCTTAACTAAACGTGAAGGAGCCTCCCACCCCAAGGACCAGCGAGTTGACAATATAAGGCCGACCCTGGCTCTGGCTGAGAAACAGTCTATTGCCCACTTACAAAGACGAAGTGAATGCCCGCCGCGACCGTAAACTTTATACCCTTGTGAACTGTGTGTTGGGAACTCGAACAATAGCCAATCGAGCCTAGGCAAGCATCTCAGTGCTGTGCATAAATTAGATAGGCCGCTAGAAACATTTGTATAAACGAATCGCGGGAGTCGGCTATGAACAATGCCGGCATAAATTGGTACGCGCTATCAGGAAATTAGTGGTATCCAATTCGTAGCAGTAACATTCGGCAGTAGAATAGTGTCTACAGGGACAATCCGCTATTTGGATTCAGGGTTTCTCAAGCCTTATGAGTCACCCTACCCACTGTGTTAATGTGTGCCGCCCTTGATTAGAGTAACCTGCCTATATAAGGAAAACGGTGTAAATTCTGTGTGTGTGTGTGTGTGTGTGTGTGTGTGTGTGTGTGTGTGTGTGTGTGTGTGTGTGTGTGTGTGTGTGTGTGTGTGTGTGTGTGTGTGTGTGTGTGTGTGTGTGTGTGTGTGTGTGTCGTAGACAGAGGGAACGAGTAACGATTGCTGGAGCTGATACCAATTGGGTTACTTCAAGATTTGTGGCAGTTGAACGAGCCAACCGGGATGATGGACTGTCGCAAACCACGTTCTAAGGCTGATACTCTCGTCTACAGCGACAAGAGGATGGACGAGTAGAGCTCTACCATGGATTTCCCGTGGAAGGAGAAACGATCACCATACAGATGAGTTGACGTCATTTTATTTCTTAGCAGGATAAAGCAGGACTTTCTTTTGTTAATATATAAATGCTGTAAATAATGCCTGTCCTAATATGTAATTTTGATTTTTCTTTTGTCATGATAATGTAAAATTAAGAGAGCTAACTCTCAGGACAAAACGTTTCTTTCTTTTAAAAAGTCTTTCGTGGGTAGTAGTTTATTGTCAATAATTAATAATATCCGAGCAAGTGTGAGAAACAAGGATAGAATAGTATTTTGAGTTCCCCTAAGGTGGGTAGGAAACAATAGTGAGTGATAAATGAGCGATCCCATGTCCAAGAAGTTGTTCTTAATGTTCAATATGGTTGTCGTAGAGTCATTTGGACAGTGCATGCTTAGCTGGTACGTACTATTAATGCATGAACATCAAGAGAGAAGAGTCCTGGCTGAAAGGAATACAAAACTGTGATTTAGGTAAATTAATTTAGGAACAATATGTAAATTTCCCTTGATTGTTGATTATTTTACCAGAATCTGTCTGGAGTATTTTTTGTGCCTAACGAGTGTGAAGTACGGTGGTTCTGGATGCTTGAAAGCGCGCTCAGAATTTTTACGGTGAGCGAAGAGAAATATGAAGGTTTGAGAAAGGAATAATGATAGCCCTATGCCCAAGGAACTAGGATACGCGGTATGAGAAGTAATGAGAGGGACGAACGCCTAAAATAGTCTATGATGAGATGTGAAATGAGGAATTCGAATGTTATATTGCCCTAAGATAATCGACGTGAAGGATGAGAGAACAGACAATAAATGAATAATATTTCTTGGGAAGTCTGCGGTAATATAAAATAAATGGAATAAACCAATGAATTTGGAGATAATAAGTGTATCCTAGGAAGTGAAATAGCGGCTGTAATTAGAAGGTTACGGTCCGCCTTAGCTCATAAATGGATAGAGCGACGGATGACAATTCTCCCGACGTGACAAAGGAACATGTTCTTTTTTTGGCCCTTGGATTTCACACTGTGTTTTTCTCAAGAGTTTGGTTTAAGAACACTTGTGTTAAATGATAATATCATGATAATTTAGATGGTAGTTAATAGATAATTATATATCTCCCAATGTATAGTAGTATGAGGCAGCAGGAAGCTAGGGATTTTCAGATGTATATCTCTCAGAAGGAGCCCGGTTCGAACCCAAGCCAGAATGAGCCTGCATGAGCAAGCTTGCATTAAGCTTTCGCCGGGGGCAGAAAAAAGTGATATCCATGTTTTTCCTACAGGAAAGGCCCAATTTCTACATAAAGTGTATACTCTACACGATTTTATTCAATATATTGTATTATTGCTTTGAGTTCAGACAGAACCGTTGTTCATCGTTGTGTGTCTAGGTGTCAGGGCTACGGATAGTCCGAGGAGTTTTTGCTCATTGTTGTGTTTTCTTTCATGTAAATATGTTTCCCATGTGTGAATTGTGTAGCGTTGGGACCGGTTAATTACGTGCTAAGAATATAAAGTATTATGTAGGGGACATCTTCTCAAATTACATGGTGGTGATCAACCGAAGCAAATAAATTAACGATGGAAAGATAGATGATGTTAATTGCCAGACTTCGATTATACTTCATTGCCAAATGAAGCTTGTGTTGAGTGAGATCCGTGAACGCCCTTCAGGCGAGTCAATGAAATTTGCGTATTTCTTTCTTCTTTTCTCCGTGTGGGTAGAGTTATTGTAATTGTGTTCTTTCTATTTTGTTACGTCACATTTAAGGAATAAATTGATGTTTCTGACCCCATTACATAATTCTTTTCATAGCAGTGCTAAGCAGTATCCAGTAAATAGTTGAACCCAGAAATCCTACTTTCACATTAGATAAGACTTCATCGTAAGTATTTTTTCTTAGTTACTTTTTATTCCGAACGTTACCCCCCCCCCCTCAAGTGCTCGAGTATGCGGTGGCTAGCAGAGAAAGTAGGAGGAGGGCGGTTCGAAGCCCGTGGCGGCAATTTGGGCCGCTCATCGATATAGTCCCATCCGTGGTTGTTCGTCAGGGGACGCTGACGCATTATTATGCCTGGGTCTCCCATCGAATCCCGTAAAGGGTGTAGTACGAAGGTAAAACAATTGGATTTTGGGGTTACGCCAAACAAAAAATTGTAATACCATTGACCTGGAGAACCAGCGCTTCAGTCACGGCCAGCTTCACGTGGCGTGCTCTGGAGTTTTGAAGGGGACCTATATATTGTGTTTATGTACCCAGTGAGAAGGTCGTAAATATTGTCTATAAGAGCGTGTTGTAAGACATACCAGCACTCGCGGGCGATCTTAATTTAACCACTTTATTTCTTCCTTATAAAAACTTTACCTTGTATCCTACATACAGTAGAACCTCACTAATCATGACTAATTGGGGCTCTATGTTGTCCGAATTAATGGAAGTCCGGATTAAAGAAAATAACATATGAAGTGAGCCAAGGTACATATTTAAACACACTATTCAGTGAAAGGAACGTGTACAGTACAATATTTTAAATTTTAAAAGCACAAAGGTTATTTAGTATGCAAGGTATAATGCAATACAGTATTAGGCCACACAAAAATCCTAATAAATAGCTCAGTACAGACTTAGAACATGGCAATCAAGGCACATCTTAATTGACCACACTTTACACGCTTACTGATTTGAAGAAACTTCTGATCTTTTGTTTGTTGTCTACTTTTGACATTAATTTCAGTAATAATTAACTCTCGAAGATGCCTCAAAGGTTTTTAATATGCAGTTATGATTTCATCGCTTTTATCTTCAATGTACTTAATGACAGTGTTTAGATAGTCTTTAATTTCAATAAGTTTTGGCTTAAGATCAATAATATCACCTGCTTCATCCTGGTCATATTCATCCTTTCCAGAGCATTCTGCAGACAACACATTTTCAAATATCACCTCTTCTGTTAAAATGCGATAATCTGGATAATCTTCATCTGAGTTTTGCCACAACTCATCTTGTTACAGTCTTGCTGAATTTTCACCTTCTTGGTAAAGAGTGTTGTGAAAATCCTCTGTTTCCAGTCCAGCAGTACATGGTTCAACCTCTTCATTTATTAATTCTTCCACCAGTTAATCAAACTTGATGTCTTTATATCGTTGAGAGCAGACACGAAATTGAAAATCATGGAACTGAAATTGTAATTGCATTTATGTATCATTTATTATTATAATAATTAAACGGCTCTTCGGATTATGCGAAGTCCGAACTATTGGGGTCCGTCTTAATGAGGTTCTACTGTATTTCGTATTTCTATATTTTGCGCGAAAATGGGGGGGGGGGATGTGCAACATGTTTCTGTCTCTGATTCATAAAGAATGGATTATGCAACATTATTCTGGGGAGATACTCATTATTGTTTACTATGTACGGTTCCATGATAGAATGCTCAGCGTAGTTGAATTCGGTTCAGAGGGTCTCGGTTTCGATTCCCGGACAGGTCGGAGATTTTAACAGTTTAAACATTTTAACATTTTCAAATAAGAAATCTAGAACATCTTCCCATCAAATTCACCACTTTACATATTACACAGTAACTATAACAGTGCATCTCGGAAAAATTACGCCCTTGATTTCAGTACAAACATGACAATATTTTAAAAAGGAATTCATGACTGTAAGAAAGTTTATATAACTGATCCCACAGTCAGAATGGAGCATTATACCGGCCAGCCTGAGGAGGTTAGCACCGAAAAGAGGAACATCTACACGATTACCATCGAATTTTACAGAGGAATATGCCATTTAGAAGAGCTGGAAATATTGGGTAGGGGCAAGTGGCACTATAAGTAGGTTTTATGAATTTCTGGAAGAGATACAGCTTACAAAAGTCCAGAATCAATCTTTCGGTAATCGCCACTTTACGAGGATCATTGTCAGTTTTAAAATCGCATCCATATTCACAGTGAAATGGCGTATGGCTTTTAGTGCCGGGAGTGTCCGAGGACATGTTCGGCTCGCCAGGTGCAGGTCTTATGATTTGACTCCCGTAGGAGACCTGCGCGTCATGATGAGGATGAAATGATGATGAAGACGACACATACACCCAGCCCCCGTGCCAGCGAAATTAACCAGTGATGGGTAAAATTCCCGACCCTGCCGGGAATCGAACCCGGGACCCCTGTGACCAAAGGCCAGCACGCTAACCATTTAGCCATGGAGCCGGACATATTCACAGTAGTTCAATTTATATTCCCGTTAATATCCTAATAACCAATGTTTTGTTCTTTAGTGTTATTTTTTATATTTACAAATGTTAATGCAGTAGACTGTTTACTGTGTTATTAATTTTTCAAAAATAATTTTGATGCTTTTATTACGTAGTTATACTTTCTCCTTGTGGCAATCCAGATATTCTGGAAAGTTGTTTAGTTTTACAATAAATATATAGGATTAGATTTAGATTAGTTTAGATTAGATTTAATTAAGTTAGGCTAGGTAATATTAAGTTTAAGAAACGAGATTTCCACTTCCGGAAGTGCGCATGGTGCACTCAGCTTACACCAAAAATGAGTTCCAGGTTAATACATGGGGGCAACCACTCTACCCCACCAAGTGCCGAGGTTACGGATAGTGGATGCCTTTACCTTCCACACCTTCAAGGGCCTGTATGGAGATGACTTTGCTTTGCTTTTCAGATAATATTAAGTCATCATTATTTGTAATTTTACTGTGTATGACAAAGAATGCTACTGTAACTGGGATCAAAATCCTGTAGTAAGCAAGGAATTAAATTAAATTAAATTAAATTAAATTAAATTAAATTAAATTAAATTAAATTCTCTAGCTCCGTCTTAATACACATCTTCATTTACATACTCATATAATCCTCCTCTGCGAACCATGTGACCTTGCCGCGGTGGGGAGGCTTGCGTGTCCCAATGATGCAGATAGCCGAGCCGCAGGTGCAACCATATCGGATGGGTATCTGTTGAGAGACCAGACTAACGAATGGTTCATCGAAAGGGGGGTAGCAGCCTTTCGGTTGTTGCAAGGGCGGCAGTCTAGATGATTGACTGATACGGCCTTGTAATAATACTCAACATGGCTTAGCTGTGTTGATACTGCTACACGGCTGAAAGCAACGGGAAACTACAGCCGTAACCACCTCCCGAGGACATGCAGCTCTCTCTGTATGAAAGATGTACTGATGATGGCTTCCTCCCGGGTAAAATATTCCGGAGGTAAACTAGTCCCCCATTCGGATCTCCGGGTGGGGACTACACGAGAGGGGGCGATCATCAGGAAGATGGATACTGACATTCTGCGAGTCGGAGCGTGGAATGTTAGGAGTTTGAATCGTTGTGGTAGGTTAGAGAATCTGAAAAGGGAGATGGATAGTCTAAAGTTAGATGTAGTTGGTATAAGTGAAGTACGTTGGCAGGAAGAACAGGATTTTCGGTCAGGCGACTACCGAATTATCAACACGAAATCAAACAGGGGTAATGCAGGAGTTGGTTTAATAATGAATAAGAAAATAGGGCAGCGGATAAGCTACTACGACCAGCATAGTGAAAGAATTATTGTCGCCAAGATAGACACCAAACCAATGCCCACCACAATAGTGCAGGTCTATATGCCTACTAGTTCAGCGGATGATGAAGAAATTGAAAGAATATATGAGGAGATAGAAGATTTAATACAATATGTCAAAGGTGACGAGAATCTAATTGTGATGGGAGACTGGAACGCAGTGGTAGGCCAAGGAAGAGAAGGTAGCACAGTAGGAGAATTTGGATTGGGACAAAGGAACGAAAGAGGAAGTCGGCTGGTTGAATTCTGCACTGACCATAATTTAGTCCTCGCCAATACTTGGTTCAAACACCACAAACGACGGCTGTATACGTGGACGAGACCTGGAGACACTGGAAGGTATCAAATAGACTTCATTATGATTAGGCAGAGATTCAGAAACCAGGTGTTGGATTGCAAAACTTTCCCAGGAGCAGACGTGGACTCTGACCACAACTTGTTGGTCATGAAATGCCATCTGAAGTTGAAGAAATTGAAGAAAGGAAAGAATGCAAAAAGATGGGATCTAGACAAGTTCAAAGAAAAGAGTGTGATGGATCGTTTCAAGGAACATGTTGCACAAGGACTAAATGAAAAGGCCGAAAGAAACACAGTAGAGGAAGAGTGGAGAGTCATGAAAAATGAAGTCAGTAGGGCTGCTGAAGAAATGTTAGGAAGGAAGAAAAGATCAACTAAGAATCAGTGGATAACTCAGGAGATACTAGACCTGATTGATGAACGACGAAAATACAAGAATGCTAGAAATGAAGAGGGCAGAAAAGAATACAGGCGATTAAAGAATCAAGTGGATAGAAAGTGCAAGGTAGCTAAGGAAGAATGGCTGAAGGAGAAATGCAAGGATGTCGAAGGCTGTATGGTCCTGGGAAAGGTAGATGCTGCATACAGGAAAATCAAGGAAACCTTTGGAGAAAGGAAATCTAGGTGCATGAATATTAAGAGCTCAGATGGAAAGCCACTTCTAGGGAAAGAAGACAAAGCAGAAAGATGGCAGGAGCATATCCAACAGTTGTATCAAGGTAACGATGTAGATAATTTCGTTCTGGAACATGAAGAGGCTGTTGATGCTGATGAAATGGGAGACCCAATTTTGAGGTCAGAGTTTGACAGAGCTGTGAGTGACCTAAATAGGAACAAGGCACCTGGAATTGATGATATTCCCTCTGAATTACTGACTGCCTTAGGAGAAACCAGCATGGTAAGGTTATTTCATTTAGTGTGCAAGATGTATGAGACAGGAGAAGTCCCATCCGATTTTCGGCAGAATGTTGTTATACCTATTCCCAAGAAAGCCGGTGCTGACAGGTGTGAAAACTACCGCACTATTAGTTTAGTATCTCATGCCTGCAAAATTTTAACACGTATTATTTACAGAAGAATGGAAAAACAAGTTGAAGCTGAGTTGGGGGAAGATCAGTTTGGCTTCAGAAGAAATGTAGGAACACGTGAAGCAATCCTGACTTTACGTCTGATCTTAGAGGATCGAATCAAGAAGGACAAGCCCACGTACATGGCATTCGTAGATCTAGAAAAGGCATTTGATAATGTTGATTGGACCAGGCTATTTATGATTCTGAAGATGATAGGGATCAGATACCGAGAACGAAGAATTATCTACAACCTGTATAAAAATCAGTCTGCAGTGATAAGAATCGAGGGCTTTGAAAAAGAAGCAGCAATCCAGAAAGGAGTGAGGCAAGGCTGCAGTTTGTCCCCTCTCCTTTTCAATGTTTACATAGAACAGGCAGTAAAGGAAATCAAAGAGAAATTTAGAAAGGGAATCACAGTCCAAGGAGAGGAAATCAAAACCTTGAGATTTGCCGATGATATTGTTATTTTATCTGAGACTGCAGAAGATCTCGAGAAGTTGCTGAATGGTATGGATGAAGTCTTAGGTAAGGAGTACAAGATGAAAATAAATAAGTCCAAAACAAAAGTAATGGAGTGCAGTCGAACGAAGGCAGGTGATATAGGAAATATTAGATTAGGAAACGAAGTCTTAAAGGAAGTAGATGAATATTGTTACTTGGGTAGTAAAATAACCAACGATGGCAGAAGTAAGGAGGACATAAAATGCAGACTAGCACAAGCAAGGAAGAGCTTTCTTAAGAAAAGAAATTTGCTCACTTCAAACATTGATATCGGAATTAGAAAGATGTTTTTGAAGACTTTTGTGTGGAGCGTGGCATTGTATGGAAGTGAAACATGGACGATAACTAGCTCAGAAAGAAAGAGAATAGAAGCTTTTGAAATGTGGTGTTATAGAAGAATGCTGAAGGTGAGATGGATAGATCGAATCACGAATGAAGAGATACTGAATCGAATTGGTGAGAGGAGATCGATTTGGCTAAATTTGACGAGAAGAAGAGATAGAATGATAGGACACATCTTAAGACACCCAGGACTTGTTCAGTTGGTTTTTGAAGGAAGTGTAGGTGGCAAGAACGGTAGGGGTAGACCAAGGTATGAATATGACAAACAGATTAGAGCAGATGTAGGATGCAATAGTTACGTAGAAATGAAAAGGTTAGCACAGGATAGGGTGGCATGGAGAGCTGCATCAAACCAGTCTATGGACTGATGACTCAAACAACACATCAGAGAAATGCGCAATAGTAAATATATTTCTCCAGGTAGGGTTGGCATCAAGAAAAGCGTCCGGTCATAAAACTGGGCTAAACCCCATACAAAGTGCCGAGTTCAGGTAATTGGGAAAAGGCCAGGAAGAAGAAGAACTCAATACCTTACTACCAAATGTGCAGGTTCCTTGTTTGGAAACCATCTGCTGAAGTCATGATTTATGCATGGAATCGATGCAGTGAAGGGATAATATGAACGAAGACATTGATAAGGAAGTAGAGGACAATGATGCACTGTGTTGTGGTATCTTCTACCATACTGGAGTGGGACATAGTCATATCGCTACTTATCGGCGACCTCTTCCGCTAAAGCACTGTCTGGCCACCACTTGCACAGAGAAATCAAGTTCTGCGAATTCCACATTCGACGGGAATAGCATTCATTAATATCCGGTTTTATTTGTGGATCTAAAAATCAATGCCATATCACCGGTCTTGTCTACGTTCTCACTCAATATCGCTCTGCGCCTGTCATTGAGTTACCACTACTGAAGATTACTTAACCTCTGAAGAATGTTCTCTTACATACCTGAACTAATACTGCAAGATAATAGCTCTTGCTACATCATATCATACAAAACAAATAGATGAAGTCACATTTTCACTATTCACTTAACCTTATTTGCTCAAAGTTTATGTCCGTTCGATTATAAAAAGATATACTTCCAGCCATTGTATTAAATAAAGGTCGCTTACTTGCTGACCTTAAGGTTTTCTCAGCAATTATTCCTTTTTCTAACAGAACATTTGACATCAGAACTTCCGAGTCGGTTCTGAAACTGAAGTTGGTTGATTCTAATCTTGATGGCAACTGTTTCCTTGAATACTTCTTCCCCATGCCTCGTTCAGTAGATTACCTCTTCTCCAAAACGACAAACATATGCATGAACAAAATTGCTTCATTTCTACGTAATTTGTCCTATTGAATTGGTCAATACGTCACTTAGAATGACCCATTGCCTTGGGTGAGTGACGCGAATAAATAAATAAATAAATAAATAAATAAATAAATAAATAAATAAATAAATAAATAAATAAATAAATAAATAAATAAATATTCCGCCTGTTTCTTGTAGTGGTTACTGTGATTAGCTGCCATCCCCGGAGGCCCGGGTTCGATTCCCGGCTCTGTCAGGAAATTTGACAAGTGGTACGATGGCTGGAATAGGGTCCACTCAACCTCGGGAGGACAACTGAGTAGAGAGGGGTTCGATTCACACCTCAGTTATCATCGAAGTGGTTTTCCGTAGTTTCCCACTTCTCCTCCAGGCAAATGCCGAGACGGTACCTAACGTAAGGCCACGGCCGCTTCCTTCCCTCTTCCTTGTCTATCCCTTCTAGTCTGCCCATCCCCCCCACAAGGACCCTGTTCAGCACAGCAGGTGAGGCAGGCTGGGCGAGGTACTGGTCCTGCTTCCCAGTTGTATCCCGACCCAAACTCTCACGCTCCAGGACAAAGCCCTTCAGGCGGTAGAGGTGGGATCGCTCGCTGAGTTCAAGGGAAAACCAACACTGGAGGGTAAACTGATAAATAAATAAATAAATAAATAAATAAATAAATAAATAAATAAATAAATAAATAAATAAATAAATAAATAAATAAATAAATAAATGCATAAATAAATAAATAAATGCATAAATAAATAAATAAACAATTTAATAATAAAATTGCTTAACACCGTTCGTACAGCTAATGACCTTAATTGGCACCGGGAAGACAGAATATTGCCCCTCAGGGCTTATTTAATGTGCTAGAAACAAACGATACTGGATTTCTTCTAGATAAATATTTTCAGACAACCACAGATCTCGTGCGGAATCGAGCCTTCTGTCAAGGGAGTAAAATTCCAACGGCCAGGCGAGTTAGCCGTAGGGTTAGGAACGTCCCGCTGTAAGCTTGGATCTGGGAGATAGTGGGTTCGAACCCTACTCTCGGCAGCCCTGAAGATGGTTTTCCGTAGTTTCCCATGTCCACACCAGGTAAATGTTGGGACTGTACCTTAATTAAGGCCACAGACACTTCCCTTCCACTCCTAGGCCTTTCCTATCGCATTTTCGCAATGAGGCATAGCTGTGTCTGTGCGGCGAAAAGCAAATTCTAAAAATACAAAAATAAAAAATCCAACGAGAAATGGACTGTGCACACATAAGTTATTATTATTATAATTATTATTATTATTATTATTATTATTATTATTATTATTATTATTATTACGGGGTTACCCGTGGAGCAGAGAGAGGTAAAAGAAGGCGCTGCGGTGAATGGGTCTGACTACAATGCTAAGAATTGAATTTAAAACTTAAACTGAAGGTTATATTTTCAGAACTTCAAACGTAACAGTTCTTTTTGTCATGACAATATTACAGGTAAAAGTAGCATTCATAAAACAAGTCCAGAAAAGACAAGATTAGTGGTTTTAACAGATCCTGGGATTCAATCCCTCGCTTTACTTTTCCTGAGCTCGTAGCTCAAATTTACAAAAGAACACAAATTTATACAAGGGCAGAAATCTCCTAATTCAAAGAGCACTTGCTCCCAAAATTACAACATCTAGCCTTCAAGAGGCATTCATTAATCTTACAAAAACTTTGAAAAAGAGCAAACAGGCTCTCAGTTTTCCAAGCCTACTCAAGGCAACATCAACTTACAATGTCTGGCCTCTTAAGGCACAACTTGCAATTGGAAAATGATTATACAGTGGTATTTAATACCCAACCTACTGGGCCTTCATGGAAAAAGAACAACGATTAAATAAATGGCCCGAACATTAAATGAATGGAGGCGAAAACATTCACTCCTAGATGTGAACACTTAAAACCTAAAGGGCACTAGGCCGATGAAACAGGAGCTATTCCGAAACTACTGAGGTGACTCGTATAAGGGTAAATTACTGCATTACGGAAAGGAAGAAAAACAGTTACAAAACGTAGTCACCTCAAACCAAGATGAACGGGAGCTCGAGAGGGTACATCACTCTCTATCCCCGATTTACAGTTAAAGATTTTATGAAGTTCTTACATTAGCCGGCAGAAAGTTACATTTTAGAAAAGTTGGTTATCTAGTTAAAGATTCGGACCTTTCCCTCGGGTTAAACTGCGGAGATAGCTACAAAAAGAAATATGGAATTATGTGGCCATTACCTTGAAGATATACTCCTGACCGATGAAAGAGGCCGCCCGCCTCCTGCTTTGACACACACACTCAGTGAGATGACGATCAATTGACCAAGAAACGTGAAAAGCCGCAGTTTATAAACCCTCGGGGAAGGTTCGAGATCATTCACGATTAATCAAGACACACCCACTGAATTTTATTGGTAGATTTCAAAAGTAACACTCAGAATCGGAGAAGAAGCCTGTGATATGTGGAAGATTAATTACAGAAATTAGTGATTGGTTGGATTCAAAACTGGCGGAAAGAAAAGGTAAATATTGCCAACCCAAAAATGAATGAACATCAATAAATTAAAACAACCTAGAAATACAAAACTTCTTTAAATTATAGATTTTTTCACTTCGCACCGGGGTGCATGATCATAGTTTTTAGGGATGTCAACTGTGGAAGAAATGTCCAAACTTCTTGATGAATGTCAAACAAAACAAGTAGAAATGCCCTCAGGTTAGGCAACTGCAAAATAACAAAATTACATCATATTTCTGTGGTGACATCTTCTGAGTCAAGTTCTAAGTTTTTAGTTTCACAGTTTCACCAATAGAGGAGTTCATTTATGCGCTAGTTTCAAATGCGCGGCGTTGGGGTGTACCTCCCGGTACAATTATCATTATTATTACTACCATTGGCTTTCTCCTCTCCCTTGGTTGTATGGTCAGCGTAGTGACTATCTCAGAAATTCGCAGATTTGATTACAGGCCGGATCGGAGATTTTAACTGCGTATAGGTGTTCGGTGTTTGTGTTCGTCACAATACACATCTTTCTGTGCATACAACATATCACACCACGAAACCATTACAGAAATGCACAATAATGAACGCATTCCCTCATATAGTATTGGTATCACGAAACCTAAGCGACCGTAAAACTGGGCTCAGTCCACACACATTGCCAACCCCAAACCGTTGGGTAACTGTCAGGAAGAATACGAACAATGTTTTTGGCGTTACATCCCACTAACTACTTCAGCGGGTTTTAGAGACGCCGAGGTGCCAGAAGTTTATTCCGCGCGAATTCGTCTACGTACCAGTATGTTTACCGACGCGAGACTGGCATATTTCGGCATCTTCAAACACCACCGACTAAGCTGGGATTGAACCTACTCCAACCTGAGCTTAGGAGTCCAGTGATCTACCATCTGAGCTACTCAGCCCGACATTATTATTATTATTATTATTATTATTATTACTTTTTTTTGCTAGTTGTTTTACGTCGCACCGACACAGATAGGTCTTATGGCGACGATGGTATAGGAAAGGGCTAGTAGTGGGAAGGAAGCGGCCGTTGCCTTAATTAAGGTACAGCCCCAGCATTTGCCTGGTGTGAAAATAGGAAACCACGGAAAACCATCTTCAGGGCTGCCGACAGTGGGGTTCGAACCTACTATCTCCCGAATACTGGATACTGGCCGCACTTAAGCGACTGCAGCTATCGAGCTCGGTATTATTATTATTATTATTATTATTATTATTATTATTATTATTATTATTATTATTATTACTATTGCCGAGCTCGATAGTTGCAGTCGCTTAAGCGGAGCCAGTATCCAGTATTCGAGAGATAGTGGGTTCGAACCCCACTATCGGCAGCCTTAAAAATGGTTTTCCACGCCCATTTTTACACCAGGCAAATGCTGGGGCTGTACCCTAATTAGGGCCACGGCTGCTTCCTTCCCATTCCTAACCCTTTCCTATCCCATTGTCGCCATTAGTCCTATGTGTGTCGGTGCGACGTAAAGCAATTATTATTATTATTATTATTATTATTATTATTATTATTATTATTATTATTATTATTATTATTATTATTATTATTATTATTATTATTATTATTATTATTATTATTAACGCGAGTGTATTATTCCCTCATATCTTCCTTCAACACAGTTTTCTTGCGAGCTCATAAAGTGCTCAACGGTTCGTGATGTGTTCTCCCGTTGGCATGAACTGTGGAAGACAAGATGAAATGTAATATATCTCTCAATGGATTTCATACGAAACCGAACGTAACTCTACCTGTGTTTTATGAAGAAATGATTCTCTCTGTAAGGTTGGGATCTTACGCTGATGAAAGTAATGCAAGGCCCTTAGACTGATCGCAGCACTCGCACTCGCACATGAATGTCATGATTGTGAGTTCTACAACGTTTCGAAGTGAGAAGGTTGCGAGGAGGGGTAGCCACGGCTCTACCGTGGCTCTACGCCTCTGCATTCGGGAGACGGGACAGGGCTGGAAATCGCTACTGGTCCAACCTTCGGCTGTCCTGAGAATGGTTTTCCGTGGTTTTCCATTCTCCTGCACTAAGGCGAGTGCCAGGAGAGTTCCTAGTCAAGGCCACGGCCGCCAACCACCTCGCCTTCACCGTAACAAATCTCCCGGCCTTAGGGACGGCGTCACCGGCTAAGAGGCCCGCCTCTCCCTTCAGGGAAGGAATGAAACCTTTTTAGTAGTAGTAGAAGGTAGGAAATGTAAAATCATTCTACTAATTTTGTATTTGTTACCTCATTGCATGAGCATAACGTTCCGCAACTGCTGGAAGTCAGAAGAGAATTTATCGGACCACTTACTGCATATACACTAATGTCCGTAAGTTAAGGGATCTTCGAGATTCACGAGAAATCATTGCATCATGGCGATGATGTGCGGACTAAGCTGTCGTCCGTCGGCCGTTATTATTGACTTTCTAGACTGGGAGCGCTATATCACTGTTATTGTCACATAGCTCCTCAGTTGTTCTCAAGTAATCTGAATGGACCTCGAATAAGCCCTCAGATCTTGGTAAGAAAACCCTGACCGGGCGAGTGGGCCGTGCGGTTATGGATCGCGCAGCTGTGAGCTTGCATCCGGAAGATAGTGGGTATGTTTCCCATTGTCTGCAGCCCTGAAAATGGTTTTCCATTGTTTCCCATTTTCACACCAGGCAAATGCTGGGGCTGTACCTTAATTAACGCCACGGCCGCTCCCTTCACACTCCTAGGGCTTTCCTATCCCACCGTCGCCATAAAGCCTATCTGTGTCTGTGCGACGTAAAGCAAATAGCAAAAAAATAATAGAAAAAGAAGAAAACACCGATCTGGCCGGGAATCAAACGTGGGGCCTCCGAGTAAGTGGCAGGCTCACTGCCACTAACGCAGAACCAGCTAATATTTATGAACAGAGGTGTATAAACGTACATAGTTCCAAAGCGTGTAGATTACACACGTATTCAGATAAGCTACTCGTATATACCACGTTTAACCCTCCTAGTTCTCCATACACACCTCATCACGCAACACCGACACTTACGCATACAATACGCTTGACTACATGTAGGACGCACAACTAATGGCCGTACTGCTAAACATGAAGGATAGAATGTCATTAACTGCTTTCGTGCTGGTAATACTAATAGCTCAACGAGCAAGTTGGCCGTGCGGTTAAGGGCGCGCAGCTGTGAGCTTGCATTCGGGACATAGTGTGTTCGAACCCCACTGCCGGCAGCCCTGAAGATGGTTTTTTGTGGTTTCCCACTTTCCCACCAGGCATATGCTGGGGCTGTACTTTAATTAAGGCCACGGCTGCTTCCTTCCCACTCCTAGCCTTTTCCTATCCCATCGTCGCCGTAAGACCTATCTGTGTCGATGCGAGGTAAAACCAAGAGTAAATAAAATAATAATAGCTCTCGGTCCCTATAATATCGAAGAGACGTATCCTTGCTTGTTGACCACAAAGATTTTTTTCTATTTACGCTATCCTTCCATACGTGTGAAGTATCACAATAATGAATAAAATTCGTAGAAGTTGACGCTAATAATTATTTTTTAAAGATATAAAACATCCGTTGAAAATGTCATCGGGTTAAATTGACCCAACTGGACATGCTAGAGTTAAAATACCTCCTATTATTATCAGAAATTAAAACCATGGTTATTACAGCAAAGAACAATTACATACACGAGCGTCATATTTCATTCGAGTTTGGTCATGAAGAAACAAATCCTCAGTTTGTTTACTGCCAAGTGCAGGCTACTTAGGAAATGCTACGCTGTTCCAAACTAATAATTTCCTTTCATAAAGGAAGGTAGGTAGGAATTATTTCAATGTGCTCTTGTGATTGTTACTAAAGAAGATTTTAACTGGAAAAGAGGATTGCTCGCATTAATGGGGAGAGGAAGGAAATAAGCTCTTCTATCTGGAAATAGTCAGCAACGTAATGCGATTAGAGAGAACCGCAGGAGCTTTATGAAGACTTCACAAAAGCTCTTCTCTCCGCCTTCTCCCCCTATTCCTTTTGAACTCTTCACTAAGTTAGAGAGAGTTCTTATCTCAGTTCCGTGGCAGTGCAGACATCTCCACCCATTTGGAAGTCATTTCCGCGGCTGTCGGTGGCATTCAAAAGTGTACACAAAACAATCGAATGCTAGAGAGATACATCTCAACCTGTGGCGCACGGAGCACACATGGAACGCATTTTATTCGTTAAAATAGCCGGTGTCCGCCTCTGTGGTGTAGTGGTTAGTGTGATTAGCTGCCACCCCGGAGACCCGGGTTCGATTCCCGGCTCTGCCACGAAATTTGAAAATTGGTATGAGGGCTGGAACGGGGTCCACTCAGCCTCGGGAGGTCAGCTGAGTAGAGGTGGTTCGATTCCCATCTCAGCCATCCTGGAAGTGGTTTTCTGTGGTTTCCCACTTCTCCTCCAGGCAAATGCCGGAATGGTACCTAACTTAAGGCAACGGCCGCTTCCTTCCCTCTTCCTCGCGTATCCCTTCCAATCTTCCCATCCACCGACAAGGTCCCTGTTCAGCATAGCAGGTGAGGCCGCCTGGGCGTGGGTACTGGTCATCCTCCCCAGTTGTATCCCCCGACCAAGAGTCCGGAGCTCCAGGACACTTCCCTTGAGGCGGTAGAGGTAGGATCCCTCGTTGAGTCCGAGGGAAAAACCGACCCCGGAGGGTAACCAGATAAAGAAGAAGAAGAAAATAGCCAGTGTAAAATGCCAATACTGACCTAAGCGACATAAAGCTATTTAAAAAAAAGAAAAAAACAGAGTTGGAATTTAGACATTAATATTTTCAAAAGGAAATTTTATTTCATACTTATTTGTTTTCCAGTATATATTCATACGTATGTAGGTGCTGGAAATGACTTCGATGTAAAAAAAAAAAAAATAAGTAAGAAGTAAATAATAAATAATATTTAATTTACTAAGAATTTCGGCTTCTTGATTGAATGGTCAGAGGCGTGGTTTTCGGTTCAGAGGTTCCTAGGTACGACTCCCGGCGGGGTCGAGGATTTTAAATCGCATCGTTTATTCCTTTGAATCGAAGACTGGGTGTTGGTCCCAACACATTTCTTTTCATACACACATACCGCACGAATTCCATGTTCTATCAAATTGGCTTTAGGATATATTAGCACACATTTGTAACTGTAGACTCTCTGAAACAGAATCACACTCGTAATCGATTCGTAGTTCCAGGATCACCTAAGTATTGTTGATTAATACGAAAGAATTAAAATACCCCACAGAATAACAGAAAATCAAAGGTGATTCATTGAATGGAATTGCTATATGTGATTCTGATGTCTCGTTTTCAAAATCGCTCTTGTTTCAAGAACTGTGGCTGGGTGGAGTAGCTCAGATGGTTAAGGCGCTGGCCTTCTGACCCCAACTTGGCAGGTTCGATCCTGGCTCAGCCAGGTGATATTTGAAGGTGCTCAAATACGTCATCCTCGTGTCGGTAGATATACCGGCACGTAAAAGAACTCCAGCGGGACTAAATTACGGCACCGCGACGTCTCCGAAAACCGTAAAAATATAGTTATTAGGGCGAAAAGCAAACAACTTTTCAAAAAATTATTCAAGAACTGTGATAATTACAGTTTATTCTTCAAGTCATCTACAATAATCAATTAAGATCGGGATGCAATCGCAGTTTGTATTTATACACTTCAATAAGGAAATGCAATAATAATAATAATAATAATAATAATAATAATAATAATAATAATAATAATGGCGCGTGAGTGTGACGATCTATCCAGTTGACGCCTTACAGGCGACCTGCGTGCCTGTGACGATAGGACCCTATCCGTGATGAATTCTAGCGCTGAAGACACACACACACCCAGCCCCCGAGCCATCGGAATTAACCAGTGAAAGTTAAAATCCCCTACCCTGCCGGGAATCGAACTCCCAGCACCCCTTGGACTAAAGGCCAGCACGCTAACTTTTCTGCCAGTGAGCCGGAATAAATAAATAAATAAATAAATAAATAAATAAATAAATAAATAAATAAATAAATAAATAAATAAATAAATAATAATAATAATAATAATAATAATAATAATAATAATAATAATAATAATAATAATAATAATAATAATAATGATGAGCATTTCATGCGTCCGTAGCTACAACTAGCAAGAGCACGGAATTTTTTCGTATATTAATGAAAGCGGTAGGGACAAGTCCTTTCGCATTTAGGTACGTACTCTTTAATTTCAACCGACTGCGTCAGGATTCAACCCCCACAACCTTGAATACAGAAAGCTCGTACCCCATCCAACTAGGCTATTAAGATCTTTAAGGGACAATAGCGTCTCTTTCACGATACTTCATGTCCGACAAATTTAGGGATACCCAATTATTCTGACATCAAATACTAATATTGAAATACTACACCCAAGAAAACTTGAAATTATGAAGAGACGAATTTGTTGCCGGGAGAAATGGAATTGTACATAACAAAGCAATATCCCCAGCCCTAGATTTAAATAGTGTACTTGGCACCGGTTTTGAATTATACTTAACAACTACTTATGGTCAATTTATTCCCTAATATGTAGGAAATCTTATAATACTTTGTTTTGTAACTACTTTATCAATTATTCAATTTAAAACAAAAAGAAAAAAGGAAAAAAATAAACGCGTAACTGCCTTACTGCATGTGCAAAAAATTGTAATTAATTCCTCCTGACGTTTTTATTTTCTGGATGCCTTCTTTACAACCTCTCAGGGTTCAAAATTACAAAATAATTGAGTCCAAAATGAATTTGTGTTCTCACATTTCTTTATTAGAATATCTTAAAAGGCAATTAGAGAATAAAGGAAAAGAAATCTGATTAGATTGGAAACGAAATAATTTAGGTTACTAAGCAACGCTGAACGGGCTCCGTCACGGTATTTATTACTTTTACAACAGGTAGCTATATTTACTAGGCAGCTTGGAGATGAACAGCCAGCATCTACCCTAGACGCGATGGATTGCCAACCCCTTCCTCGGTATTCAATCACGCTTCCTTGGGCACAGAAAGCTGGCAGTCGTTAGCAACATTCCCCCTCCTTTCCTTCGCGGAAAATAATGGAGTCATTTCCTCTTGGAGAAGTCTGCACCCTCTTATTCTTCAATTCGTCTCTGCACTCGCGTGTTCTCTTGAGAAGCCCTGCTCATTGATCACGTGCCCGCGACAAGTTTTTCTGCCGCACTACGACGTTGAACTGTTCTCATTTGTATTCAGTCTCTAAAGCAAAGCTTCGAGTTTCCATCTGAAATGCATTTATAATTGTTTATCTTGCCGGTAGAACGCTCAACGCGCCACTGCCTTTCCAGTTAATCCAAGAGAGAACGGAAGAGCAACTTTCCTCTTCTGAAGATATATCCGTAATGATTTTCGAATGAACATTCTTATGGAGGTTAGAAGCTCAACGCACCACTGCCTTCCCAGTTAATCCATACCAGCCCCAAAAACTCCTTTACGTCGCCATCAGACCTATCTGTGTCGGTGCGACGTAAAGCCCCTAGAAAAAAAACTCCTTTCCAGTACTATGAAGATGTAACGGTACATATTTGGACGTGTTGGTTCTAGAACTATAGTCGAACCTCGATATATCGAGCCTCCATTACTCAGTAACTCGAAGTAACATAAATTTCCCAGCCGTTTGTCCTTTTCTTCACGTGTATTTATTTCTCTATTACTCGAAATTCGGTTACACGAATTTCACAATTTCTCGAAGAATCCCTCGAGGCAAAAAATACTCTGCAACTCGAATTTTGTGCAATATTAAAGGTCGATTCACACATCTCCGGGACGTGACGGCGCTTTCCGTGACGTGATGGCATCTTCCGTGAAAATTAAATATCGTCGCCATGTAAACGAACGGATGAGTTCCAACACTTCCGTTCACGTCATTCGCCGTGACCTTCAGTGCTTCTCCGTGATCCGTGCCGTATTCCCTCGCCAACGATATTTTTTCTTGTTTTCACGGACGTGATTTCTCTCTTCCCGCCTTCCTGCTTCTCTGCTTTCTTCGAGTACTGACGTTATCTGCGTACGTTTGAACTGTTCTTTACTTCACAAAATGAAGGACGAACTGCTGATTGAATTAGTGAAGGCACACTCTTTTTATAATTTATCAGATTCGAAATATATGGATAGTGGTTTGAAGAAGCGAGTATGGGACGAAATTGGCAAGAAAATGGAAGCCGAAGGTAGGTAACTAACATTTTTTTTTTTTTTTTGCTTTTATGATTAAGAGAATCATTCTGTCTGTACATAGGCACCGACTTTGGCGCGGCAAGGCACTTTGTGCCCCCAACCTACAAAGTCAGGGGTATTAAAAATTAATCAACAATTTCATTTATTTAATTTTTCAAGTAGTTATTATTTAATTTTTCAAGTGATTAAAAGCAAATATTGTGTATCTGTGAAATTTTACTTCGTCGTCCTTCAAGCTCTTATATAGAGTAGAAAACTCTCTTTCCTTACCCCTGTGTTTCCATATAACTTAGGATGAACCCACTGTTTCTGCCTCTCTTTCTCCTCTTCATCCAAGATTATAGCCATCATTACCAGTTCATCATCATGGAACACTTGATTGCCGACTTATAACTGCGCGGAACTGAAGAGTGAGATCAGACGTGAAATATTCATGTCGGAAAGAACGGATACGGACACGGAGATCGCCGTCACGTCCCGGAGATGTGTGAATTGAACTTAACTATGCAATACGACATTTGTGGTTTGTGAGGAGCAGTTAACAAGCAAGGAGAGGGTTACCGTGATGCTGGGAGCTAATATAACGGGAACTGAAAAGCTAAAACTTCTAATGATCGGAAAATCGGCCAAGCCTCGCTGTTTCTCGGGTGTGAATTAATTACCGGTCACATACGAAAGCAACACGTGATGCCTCCACCCCCCTCCGCCCCGAAGTCAAGGACTCAAGCTCCATTTACGAATCTCGGCTGCGTGGTATTGACGAGAAGTTTCAACGTGAAGGGAGGAAAGGTTAACCGTAACAAACAGAAGAGAGTGACGGATATTTTCCAAAGTTGTTAAGGGAGGTATGTTTCTTGTTTCACTGCTGTACGCACTGTATCCTGTCTTACAAAAATTTAAATAATAATAATGCTATTTGTTTTACGTCCCACTGACTACCTTTACGGTCTTCGGAGCCGCCGAGGTGCCGGAATTTAGTCCCGCAGGAGATCTTTTACGTGCCAGTAAATCTACCGACACGAGGCTGTCGTATTTGAGCACCTTCAAATACCACCGGACTGAGCCAGGATCGAACCTGCCAAGTTGGGGTTAGAAGGCCAGCGCCTTAACCATCTGAGCCACTCAGCCCGGCTTACAAACATTTACTACAATAAAGGTTATAATTAAAGTGGTGACGTAAAATAGAGTGTTTGTATATTTTTAAGTAATGTTAACAATTATTTATTCAGTAAATGAAATGAAATGTCGAACGGCTTTTAGTGCCGGGATATCCCAGGACGGGTTCGGCTCGCCAGGTGCAGGTCTTTCTATTTGACAACCGTAGGCGACCTGCGCGTCGTGATGAGGATGAAATGATGATGAAGACAACACATACACCTAGCCTCCGTTCCACTGGAATTAACCAATTAAGGTTAAAATCCACAACCCGGCCGGGAATCGAATTCGGGACCCTCTGCACCGAAGGCCAGTACGCTGACCGTTCAGCCAACGAGTCGGACATTTATTCAGTATAATCCCGTAGATACATATCTGCTGTACATGCTCGCAAACGGCATTCTCTATATTTCGAAATTTCGATAACTCTAAATAAAGTTTAGTTTCCGAGGTGATTCGAGATATCGAGGTTCGACTGTAGTTCGATGTCTCTTACGGCTACTGATTACGAAATTTAAATAACTTATTTGAGGAAGAGCGCGTTTATTGAAATGGCATTGCTCTGACAGAGATGGCGATGCCGTCACAAAAGTTTTATTTAGATTCCTAGGATGCATTCTTTCAAATGAATTAGACTGACTTCACATTCAGTAGCTCCCTTGTATTTTCTTGCTATTTGCTTTACGTCGCACTGACACAGATAGGTCTTATGGCGACGATGGGAGAGGAAAGGCCTAGGAGTTGGAAGGAAGCGGCCGTGGACTTAATTATGGTACAGCCCCGGCATTTGCCTGGTGTGAAAATGGGAAACCACGGAAAAGCATCTTCAAGGCTGCCGACAGTGGGACTCGAACCCACTATCTCCCGATTACTGGATACTGGTCGCACTTAAGCGACTGCAGCTATCGAGCTCGGTATATTTTCTTGTGAGTATTTTTAAGCAAACGGGTAGCGTGCTTCAGAAGACATGATTTGGCACACAGAATACCTTTCCTTTTTCCATATATTGTAGTGCTATGTGCGTATTTACAATTAATAATTTACAAGAATAGTTTCTGTATTTCCATATACTGTGGCCTAGAGTATTTCTTGTTTTCTGATAACGACCTTCACGTTTTTCCGTAGCTAATCATACGGAAGCTACGTCTTCAGCAAATGGTAGAAACGCATAACTTATTCATGGCTTTTTTGATGGTGTTTTAACGTCGCACGATGGAATAGGAAAGGGATAAGGCTGAGAAGAAATCGTCTATTGCCTTAATTAAGGTACACCAGGCGGGTTGGCCGTGCGATTAGGAGCGGGTGGCTGTGAGCTTGCATTCGGGAGATAGTAGGTTCGAATCCCATTGTCGGCAGCCCTGAAGATGTTTTCCGTGGTTTCTCATTTTCACACCAGGCAAATGCTGGGATGTACCTTAATCAAGGCCACGGCCGCTTTCTTCCATCTCCTAGGCCTTTCCTATCCCATCGTTGCCAGAAGACCTATCTGAATCGGGGCGACGTAAAGCCACTAGCAAAAAAAAAATAAGGTACAGCCTGGTGTGAAAATGGGAAACCACTAAGAAAACAGCTTTCAAAACATAAATACTTCTACATTTTTCTGTCATGCTTCCGGCTCTTTACATGAATGGTCAGAGTCAAAGGATGCCTGTTTCGATTCCCGAACAGCTTGGGGATTTTAGCCACGTTTGGTTATTTCCTCTTACTCAAGGATTTGCACCAGCAAAGACACTGAATCACGCAATAGTGAATACATCTGTTAATATAGAGTTGATGTCAGGATAGGTATCTGTCCATAAAACTCGGTGAAATCCACATGTGCCATACAGCTCGCACCCGCGATTAACAAGGTGCGAAAAAAATCCGGAAGAAGGAGACAAATTTCCTGTCATGTAATATTCCCAGGTAGGATGAGATTTTTACTGTGATCCTAGTTATGATATTAGTAGAGGATTGAATCTACTGTATTTGTAAATACGAAATAACATTACATCTCATCAATTCAAAATTGATGTGAGAGAATTTTGGCGTAGAGATACTTCTTTGATTATAAGTAACAGATACGAAAGCATTTTTAAAAAAAATTTACCCTTAAGGAGGAAAAGGTGAAAACAAGTGGGCAAGGTATTGGTGCGGTAGGTCGTAGGCTACAATGCTCGATACAACTGATACCCCTTGGTAGCGTTTGAAGTTTAAAAAAAAAAAAAACTCCAACGGGGAAGGAAATCATATGCACCGCCTCATGTTGTTTCGCTGGACATTTTAACAACCAAGCAAGATTTTTCTTTTGATTATTTTTCTCATATGCAAAAGAAAACCGCAGTTTTTACTATCAAAACTCCCATTCGAAAAACAGGTAATTCCGCAAGTAACATATTAAATGGTATAGTTTGTATAAATGTTGATTTCTCAACCCGAATTTTGTTTGGATCCCCAACAGCTACGCAACCAGCTGTCATACATAGCCGAGGTGTACTAGAGACGATCTAGGGAAATAAGGTTTGGGGTGGTTTCCCGTTGCTCTCCTCACCGAGCCAAAGAATGCTATTAGGCCTACCTATCACACTGCCTCGCCCACTGAAATGCATACATCAAACGACCCCGTAAGTGACACCTTCAGGATTCATCATAGGGACTGAAACAGCAAGAAACTTGCTCTAGCCTGTACCAGAAGAAATGGTGTACTTTAAAATCTCTACCTCACGAGAAATGAATCTGGGATGAGCTATAGTTTACGAAAACGAAATTACATCCTCGGGAAGGAGATCTACAGAAACAGTTTCCTTTCTCTTAGAGCAATATTACTTCATTCAATAAATTGCCTTTACTGTTTGGCTGCACAATTGAGATATCAGTAGAAAGGATGTGTGAAGAGATATGCTGCCGGTAACTGGTCCGAATGTTGAGAGGATCTCCGAGGAAGAGTCGCGCCAAGGACTCTATAGAACTGTTAGAATTCCAGGAAGTAATATCTCGCAAATATAACCATAATTTTGGAATTTAGCAGAAAGTTGTACATAGATTAATAGAAAGAATTCATTTTCATTTTTCTTTCTTTTTCTACACAGTATATCTTTTTTTAGAATTTGTTTTCCGTCGCACCGACACAGATAGGTCTTATGGCGTCGATGAGATAGGAAGGGCCTAGGAGTGGGAAAGAAGCGGCCGTGGCCTTAAATAAGTTACAGCCGAAGAATTTGCCTGGTGTGAAAATGGGAACACACGGAAAACCATCTTCAGGGCTTCCGGCAGTGGGATTCGAACCCACTATCTCCCGATTGCAAGTTCACAACTGCGCGCCCCTAGCCGCATGGCCAACTCGCTCGGTGGTACCTATCTCAATGTTACTTAAAATATTTACGGCCTAGTATTCAAACTCTTTTCCTTTTCATCGTGATTAAAAAATTAGCAACATGAATAAATTAATAAATTAATAAATTAATTAAACAATAAATAATAGTCTGGCTGAATGATCAGCGTACTGGCCTTCCACTCAGAAGGCCCTGAGTTCGATTCCCAACAGAACCAGAAATTTTAACTGCGTATGGTTAATGCCCCTGGCTCGGGGGCTGAGTTTTTGTGTTCATTTTAATACACTTCTCTTCATGTGCCTATAGTACACCACCTTACCAACCATCGCATAAACATGCAATACCGGTAGTGAATTCATCCGTCCACAGAGGGTTGGCGTCAGGAACGGTATCCGGCCGTAAAACTGGGACAAATCGACATCAGGTGCCGACCTCAATAAATAGGAGTAAAGGCCAGGAATTAGAAGAAATATTATTATTATTATTATTATTATTATTATTATTATTATTATTATTAATAATAATAATGTTATTTGTTTTACGTCCCACTAACTACTTTTTAAGGTCTTCGGAGACGCCGAGGTGCCGGAATTTAGTCCCGCAGGAGTTCTTTTACGTGCCAGTAAATCTACCGACACGGGGCTGTCGTATTTGAGCAACTTCAAATACCACCGGACTGAGCCAGGATCGAACCTGCCAAGTTGGGGTTAGAAGGCCAGCGCCTTAACCGTCTGAGCCACTCAGCCCGGCATTATTATTATTACTACTATTATTATTATTATTATTATTATTATTATTATTATTATTATTATTATTAACATCCTTCTTTCTTTCTTTCTTTCTTTCTTTCTTTCTTTCTTTCTTTCTTTCTTTCTTTCTTAATCAATTTACTCTCCAGGGTTGCTTTTCCCCTCGGACGATGTGAGGGACTCCTCCTCTACCGCCTCAAGGGCAGTGTTCCGCCTTAAGTTAGGTACCATCCCGGCATCTGCCTGGAGGAGAAGATGGAAACCACAGAAAACCATTTAGAGGATGGCTGAGGCGGGAATAGAACCCTTCTCTACTCAGTTGAACTCCCAAGGCTGAGTGGGCCCCGTTCCAGCCCTCATACCACTTTTTCAAATTTCGTGGTAGACTCGGGAATCAAACCCGGGCCTCCGGTGGGGGTGGGGGTGGAAGCTAATCACACTAATCACTACACCGTAGAGAAGGACCAGCCTTCCTACCATTCCTAATATCTGGCAGTTCCGGGAATCGAACCCGGGGCACCTTCAATGGCAACTAATAGTACTAACCGTTACGTTGCTGAGGCGGTCTTCAGTACCCGAAGGCCTGCAGATTACGAGGTGTCGTCTAGTAAGCACGACGAATCCTCTCGGCCGTTATTCTTGGCTTTCTAGACCGGGGCCTCTATCTCAGCGCCAGATAGCTCCTCAATTCTAATCACGTAGGCTGAGTGGACCTCGAACCAGCCCTCAGGTCCAGGTAAAAATCCCTGATTTGGCCGGGAATCGAACCCGGGGCTTCCGGGTTAGAGGCAGGCACGCTACCCCAACACCACGGGACTGGCTATAGTGCTATTAATTGCACAAACTAATTACGACTCGTAAAATGATGCCTTCTGTGAAAAACGTTGGGACAGAAATTTGAATATTTAAATGTTATCTTTTGCTATGTCCATCCCTATTGATGAACTAAGCGAATGATACTTGAAATTTTGCATGTGTATTGCCGTAGATGTTGTTAAAATGCAAGCAAATTTGGAGCAAAATAGTTTCTTAGACAGGAACTTACAAACTGAACCCTAACAAATACAGATTCCACATTGAGATGTCCTTACTATCGTGTGCTCACCGTTTGTAAATGAGTGTTAAATTCATGAATTATTCACGCATCGTATTTTATTGGTAACATTTTGTAGAATAACTTTATTCTGTGTTGGAACACAGGACTGTATGAGAGCTCCACAGTTAATGAACATTCCAAATCGTCATCATTTCCTTTTAGTGATAGAATGTACAGTATATGGCTGTAAAAGGAATGAAAGACAAAGGCTATCTCAAGTAATTTCTTATACATACAGTCGATTTATTTAGGATGACAACTGAAGCGCTGAGATCAACATTTTGGTGGTATATGAGTTATACCTGTGGTTCTTATATTTGTATGATTCCGCATCTGTTGATGCTAAAATGGGACTTGTTCAGTAACTCTTTCCTTGTCTAAACCAATGTTAAAATTTTGTGTCGTGCGAAAGTCAAGTTTGGGACAGTGATCATGAGTGAAATCTGGCGTCCAAATCAAATATGAGCATTGTTGCCTCACAAAATAACCTGGGTTGTTCGGTAAGAAAATCCTTTTGCATTATCCCTTCCCTATTACAAGCCAAGATACTGATAGGTTACTGACTTGCCCTTCCATGACAGAGTCAGTTTTGATGTGTATGTTTTGTCATACGACGCGTGTTTATACACTACTTGGAAAGCGTATCAATATGCTTAAATGATTAAAACACAATTTTGCTATAAAACTGTACGAATTTTTGAGTTAAACTTTATTTTCGGTAAAATGAGTGTTGTTTAAATAAGAAGGGGGATAGTCAGTCATTTTCTAAATCGATTTAATAATATGTGTCTTTATTGTATGATTACATATTTTGGTATGTGACCTTAATCTACCTAATGAGCATGTAGGGTTAATTATAAGGAGTAGCAATATTATTATACAGAATAATATATAAAAATTGACATATCTCAAAAATAATATTCAGACACATGTCGCGTTTATGATCTCAGCACCTCAATTATTTTAAGGATTTGTTTAATTTCTTTAAATTCATAGTTTGTGTTAATTATATACCGCCTCTTCTAATGAGCTGAGACTCTCAACCTTGTGATCGCAGATTTCAGGAAGTTTTCTTTATTACGGTAAGGATATATTTTAAACCAGGGAGGGCTCAATAAATTAGAGAGTTGCGGAATTGACGTAAGAAATTGTCTTACCATTTTCAACAACTTGCTTTAGAACGAGCCTCAGGGACACGTTCAGATTTCATAGGTGGCAATACACATTTACTCTACCCCTTATATTTTCGTGTTATTCACACGAATTCACGTCGTCTTCACTTATCGTGGCATTGCAGAATGAGTCTTGAAAACTAAAAGACATGAAGATTTATTTCCTTGCTTGTTAAAGTTAGGGAATTCTTCGTGAAATCAAGCAAGCATCATATGAACAGGGAATTATTTTCTTGGGTTACAATTTTCACTTTTACCGAGCTCGATAGCTGCAGTCGCTTAAGTGCGGCCAGTATCCAGTATTCGGGAGATAGTGGGTTCGAACCCCACTGCCGGCGGCCCTGAATATGGTTTTCCGTGGTTTCCCATTTTCACACTAGGCAAATGCCGGGGCTGTACCTTAATAAACGCCACGGCCGCTTTCTTCTCACTCCTAGCCCTTTCCTGTCCCATCGTCGCCAGAAGACCTACCTGTGTCTGTGCGACGTAAAGCAAATAGCAAAAAAAAATTACTTTGTTTTTCATGCCAATAAACAGCCAGAAAAAGTCGGTTAGTCATCATCTTTCTGTTCCCAAAATATTGGGTTCGACCTCAGCTAAGGTCGATGGGATTTGAAGGAGTAAAAACTTCGAAACTTTCGCCTCCGGTACGTTAAGGAATTCATGAGGGACAAAATTCCGACAGCCTCCCTTCTCTTGACACTGTCACCAGCCCAAGCGAACGTCCAATGAACAACATTATTACTATTAAATGTATCAAAAATAATATATTTCATTGTTCAAAAATATTATCATGGAAAATCTTCCTTTTTTCTTAAACTGTTTATCCTCCAGGATTGGTTTTTCCCTTGGAGTCAGCGAGGGCTCCCACCTCTACCGCCTCAAGGGCAGTGTCCTGGGGCGTGAGAATTCGAGGGGAGAGAACTGGGAAGGAGGACCAGTACCTCGCCCAGGCGGCCTCACCTGCTGTGCTGAACAGGGGCCTTGTGGGGGGGGGGGGATAGAAAGATTGGAAGGGACAGAAAACGAAGAGGAATGAAAGCGGCCGTGGCCAGAAGTTAGGTACCATCCGGGCATTTACCTGGAGGAGAAATGGGAAACCACGGAAAATCACTTCAAAATAGCTGAGGAGGGAATCGATCCCCTCTGTACTCAGTTGACTTCTCGAGGCTGAGTGGACCCCGTTCTAGCCGTCTTACCACTTTTCAAATTTCTTGGCAGAGCCAGGAATCGGACCCGGGCCTCCTAGAGTGGCAGCTCATCACACTAACCACTATACCACAGAGGCGGACATCATGGAAAATAATACTGGTATTTATGATATTTTGCGAAATAATAAGCATTTCAGCCCATATTTTCTTCATATTACATCACACGCAATACCAATTAAATGGTGACATTTATCTTGTTTGTTTTTAGCGAAGAGTTATTGTACGAATCACTCCCCATATTTGTCTTCCAAAATTTGCCTTTGAACCAAATACTCACAGACGAGTGGTCGAACAGCTTTGAGAATCCATAAATATTGTCATTCATTGTATTCATGTTAGAGTATTGTAGTTGCAGTTGTGAGAGACCTGTATTTACCACATGTAAATATGCCGAACACTCTGATTATCCACAAGAACGTCAGCACTGTAACTGTTCATAATCTGAAAATAAATCTTAAATATTGAATTTTAGAATTTCATTATTTTCATAATCATCATCATCATCATCATCTGTTTACCCTCCAGGTTCGGCTTCTCCCTCGGACTCAGCGAGGGATCCCACCTCTATCGCCTCAAGGGCAGTGTCCTGGAGTTTCAGACACTTGGTCGGGGATACAACTGGGGAGAATGACCAGTACCTCGCCCAGGCGGCCTCACCTGCTATGCTGAACCGGGGCCTTGTGGAGGGATGGGGTGAGTGGAAGGGATAGGCAAGGAAGAGGGAAGGAAGCGGCCGTGGCCTTAAGTTAGGTACCATCCCGGCATTCGCCTGGAGGAGAAGTGGGAAACCACGGAAAACCACTTCCAGGATGGCTGAGGTGGGAATCGAAACCACCTCTACTCAGTTGACCTCCCGAGGCTGAGTGGACCCCGTTCCAGCCCTCATACCACTTTTCAAATTTCGTGGCAGAGCCGGGAATCGAACCCGGGCCTCCGGGGGTGGCAGCTAATCACTCTAACCACTACACCACAGAGGCGGACTATTTTCATAATTCTAGAATTAATTTTTACTGCTGGACTTTATGACAGATCTATACATTATTTGATTGAATGTAATGCGCATTTGGTCCAATATGAGAACATAATTCGGTTTGTGTTTGTTTGTTGTTTGTTGCTTGTGCACATTAGTGCGAAGACCTATATTTCGGAAGTAGGTGAAGAGACTCTGTATGACAATAGGCTCAGGATTCAGGCCACCTAGACAGTGCTTCATTCGAATAGATGATCTACGGCAGGCTAAAGAAGCATGTTTGCAGGTATTCCATTTTCTAGAGGAGTACTCGTCGGCACTTGAGAGTGCCCCTGGAACCCAAGGTCACTACGCTGAACATTCATCCAAGGATCCGGATTATTATTATTATTATTATTATTATTATTATTATTATTATTATTATTATTATTATTATTTACATATTATTTTACAAGTTGCTTTGCACAGATGGGTCTTATGGCGACGATGGGACAGGAAAGGGCTAGGAGTGAGAAGAAAGCGGCTGTGGCCTTAATTAAGGTACAGCCCCCACGGAAAACCATCTTCAGGGCTTCCAACAGTGGTGTTCAAACCCACTGTCTCCGAATACTGGATACTGGCTGCACTTAAGCAACTGCAGCTATCGAGCTCGGTATTATTATTATTATTATTAATATTATTATTATTATTATTATTATTATTATTATTATTATTATTATTATTATTATTATTATTATTATTATTATTATTTGGAAAGGAGAGGGGTAGCAAGTAGGATGCCACATCTGCTGCAGCACCTGTTCTATTCCAGACCTCACCATCTCTCAGCCGTGACGAACCTCTTCTTGTCAATGGTCTGAACTAGGGGTGTACAGAACACAAATTGCTCCTTTTCAATGGATGTTATTGGCATCGCAACTGTTGGATCTGGACTTGGTGTATACTAGCTAATTATAAACCTTACTGCTGAGCGTGTTCCCTTGAATCTCTAGCATCATATCATGAGAGTATGTTAAAATATTTTGAAACTGACCTAACTGTTCAAACCTTCTAAGTAACTTTTTGAGTGCCCAGTATTTCCAGATGAACAAACAATTCTGTGCTGAATTATTTTTCACAGTATTGTACCTCGTCATGCTTTGGGGTCGATTGAAGCCAACCAGCCTTTAACGACTGTATAAAGTGATTCTATAGGTTCGTGTTATACATAAACCTACCTTTGACACGTACATAGGCCTACGTTGATTTCTATCGCCACTGATAATCCTTTCGTTGTCAACAATATTGAAGCATTTGCTGTAACAGCAATTTTAGACGCAAAATCCTCGTGTGCAAGTTAGTAAGTTATATTTACCGCCTAATGTTGTGTCACGTAGATGCTCTAAAACGATTTCAAACTGTGGTTCGCGTACCACTAGGAGTACGAGGGGTCGTCTCAAAGGAAACGCAAACTTATCGTAGTTCAAACACTTTTGAGTGAGCAGTTCAGAAAAGAGTCAAGTCTGCTAATTTTCAATAAATGTTATTTCGATTTAGGGGTTTTGTCTACCACTACACAGAGTCCCCATTCCGAACTATTCATTCTCAAATATGTGTCAGTTTGTACCTCCCATTGACTAGGTATTTAAAAATGCTTACTTATGCTGCATTGCTCTTGTTCTTATTTCTTGTTTCGAAATCCACTCGTTCATTTCAATTTTTTTCAGTAGCACACTGGTAATAGTTACATTAATAATACTCGTATACACTCACCTCTCGATTTACCATAATCGGATCAACCGCGTTGCGACTTAACCGCGATAACAAAAACACTAAACATGCACAAGTGTTAGGAAAATGAATGAAATGGCGTATGGCTTTTAGTGCCGGGAGTGTCCGAGGAAATGTTCGGCTCGCAAGGCGCAGGTCTTTCAATTTGACACCCGTAGGCGACCTGCGCGTCGTGATGAGAATGAAATGATGATGAAGACGACACATACACCTAGACCCCGTGCAAGCGAAATTAACCAATGATAGTTAAAATTCCCGAGCCTGCCCGGAAGCGAACCCGGGCCCCTGTGACCAAAGGCCAGCACGCTAACTATTTAGCCATGGAACCTGACACGAGCGTTAGGAGTTACAGTTATGCAAGCACAACAAACAGTTACGCATCGGGCTGCCTTGGCAAATGTCGAATCATTGCTGGGGTACATCGAGGGCCAGGATGATGCTATCATCAGCGAAAGGTTTGTTTTGAGATACTTGAGAAGTAAAATGAAGAAAAAAGTGTTTCTCGGCACAAAAGCAGAAAACCAGGACTGATTATTTTCAGAAATAGTAAAGTTAGGTAGTCTGAATATTTTTCTTTGACTTAGTATCAACGAAAAGTGCTGTTTATTTTTCCATGTATTTTTTTCTGCTATTTTGCTTTACGTCGCACCGACACAGATATATCTTACGGCGACGATGGGATAGGAAAGGCCTAGGAATTGGAAGGAAGCAGCCGTGGCCTTAATTAAGGTACAGCCCCGGCATTTGCCTGGTGTGAAAATGGGAAACCACGGAAAACCATCTTCAGGGCTGCCGACAGTGGGGCTCGAACCCACTATCTCCCGATTACTAGATACTAGCCGCACTTAAGCGACTACAGCTATAGAGCTTGGTTTTCCATGTATTAATCATGTTAAGTGTTACTTTTACTGCAACGTACAGTCCGACTCGTTGGCTGAACGGTCAGAATACTGGCCTTCGGTTCAGAGGGTCCCGGGTTCGAATCCCGGCCGGGATGGGGATTTTAACCTTAATTAGTTAATTCCAATGGTCCGGGGGCTGGGTGTATGTGTTGTCATCATCATTTCATCCTCATCACGACGCGCAGGTCGCCTACGGGAGTCAAATAGAAAGACCTGCACCTGGCGAGCCGAACCATTCCTGGGATATCCCGGCACTAAAAGCCATACGACATTTCATTACTGCAACGTAGGTACTGGGTAAGTTAATAAAAAACAATACAGTAGTATCATTTATTTTCATTTTAACTATACTTTCAGTATGCCTGTTCTATTTTTAAATTTTTGCGGGTGAACCGCGATTTTACTTATATGGGAAGCTTTAACTGTACATGATCGCGGTTGATCGAGAGTTGAGTGTACAGTATATATCGCTGCTAGGCAATGAAAACCTCGCACTTCCACTCATGAGAAAATCATGTTTCTCTATCTACTCTGTGAAGGCTTTCCGCGTTGTCTGAGAATGGAACAGAAGGCTCCAATGGTCGAGTAATTCTGTTAAGGAGTTACGAGGTTCCCTTTGCCCAGTGACGATGTATATACACTGACTGACAGAGCAAATGCAACACCAAGAAGGAGTGGTTCGAAAGGGATGAAAGTTGGGGAAAAAACAGAGACGGCACGGACGAATAACTGATGTTTATTTCAAACCGATATGCAGGTTACACAATGCGCACGGCATCGACTCAGTAGGATGTAGGACCACTGCGAGCGGCGATGCACGCAGAAACACGTCGAGTTACAGAGTCAATAAGAGTGCGGATGGTGTCCTGAGGGATGGTTCTCCATTCTCCGTCAACCATTTGCCACAGTTGGTCGTCCGTACGAGGCTGGGGCAGAGTTTGCAAACGGCGTCCAATGAGATCCCACACGTGTTCGATTGGTGAGAGATCCGGAGAGTACGCTGGCCACGGAAGCATCTGTACACCTCGTAGAGCCTGTTGGGAGATGCGAGCAGTGTGTGGGCGGGCATTATCCTGCTGAAACAGAGCATTGGGCAGCCCCTGAAGGTACGGGAGTGCCACCGGCCGCAGCACATGCTGCACGTAGCGGTGGGCATTTAACGTGCCTTGAATACGCACTAGAGGTGACGTGGAATCATACGCAATAGCGCCCCAAACCATGATGCCGCGTTGTCTAGCGGTAGGGCGCTCCACAGTTACTGCCGGATTTGACCTTTCTCCACGCCGACGCCACACTCGTCTGCGGTGACTATCACTGACAGAACAGAAGCGTGACTCATCGGAGAACACGACGTTCCGCCATTCCCTCATCCAAGTCGCTCTAGCCCGGCACCATGCCAGGCGTGCACGTCTATGCTGTGGAGTCAATGGTAGTCTTCTGAGCGGACGACGGGAGTGCAGGCCTCCTTCAACCAATCGACGGGAAATTGTTCTGGTCGATATTGGAACAGCCAGGGTGTCTTGCACATGCTGAAGAATGGCGGTTGACGTGGCGTGCGGGGCTGCCACCGCTTGGCGGCGGATGCGCCGATCCTCGCGTGCTGACGTCACTCGGGCTGCGCCTGGACCCCTCGCACGTGCCACATGTCCCTGCGCCAACGCCAACCATCTTCGCCACAGGCGCTGCACCGTGGACACATCCCTATGGGTATCGGCTGCGATTTGACGAAGCGACCAACCTGCCCTTCTCAGCCCGATCACCATACCCCTCGTAAAGTCGTCTGTCTGCTGGAAATGCCTCCGTTGACGGCGGCCTGGCATTCTTAGCTATACACGTGTCCTGTGGCACACGACAACACGTTCTACAATGACTGTCGGCTGAGAAATCACGGTACGAAGTGGGCCATTCGCCAACGCCGTGTCCCATTTATCATTCGCTACGTGCGCAGCACAGCGGCGCATTTCACATCATGAGCATACCTCAGTGACGTCAGTCTACCCTGCAATTGGCATAAAGTTCTGACCACTCCTTCTTGGTGTTGCATTTGCTCTGTCAGTCAGTGTATAATGCATTGCTGTTATTATTGGAGAGCAAGGTGGTGTAGCGGCTTAGCTGCTTGCCTCTCACCTCGGCGACCGTGGTTTGATTCCTGGTGTTGCTGGGGTGGGATTTTCAGTTGAAAATCCCGTGGAGTAAGGAAGGACATGTGACCTTAAATCCCCGGCCACAACGCTTTCGTGCCTCAGTGCGTGCAGGGATCCCGAGCAAGCGGGATAAGCTGCCGAAGATGATGATGATGATGATGATGATGATAATGATGATGATGATGATGATGATGATGATGTTTTGGCATCCAGCAACAATCATTTGTAGTTTCTGATATATTCGCAATATACTCGTACTGTGGGGATACGAACAATTGGATTTTGGGGTACACCAACCAAAAAGTTTGAATACCACTGCTCTAAAACAGTCTGGTCCCTTGGCTGATTGGTCTGCGTACTGACCTCCGGTTCAGGGGGCTCTGGCTTCTATTTACGATTACAGTTAAGTTTTCTGGCTCGGGAGCTGGGTGTTTGTGTTCGACTTACTACACTTCTCATCTGACAATACGCCACACTAACGACCGCCATAGAAATGCAATAGTCAATACATCCTTCCACATAGGGTTGGAATCAGGAAGGGCATTCGGCCGTAAAACTGGGGCTAATCCACATCCCATGCCATCCACATTAAGATTTAATAATGGCTAGGGAAAAGAATAAGAAAATGGTGCTCTGGGAGGAGAAGCAAAAACGTGTACCGCAGGGGAGTTTTAGGCAATGAGTGAGGGAGAGAAAACTTTCTACACTTTCCAAACAATTCTTCTTATGTGTGTTTGTTTGTTTGTTTGTTTGTTTGTTTGTTTGTTTGTTTGTTTGTTTGTTTGCTGGTACTCGTCACCAGAAATAGAAAAAGCAATTTTTATGCGAACACTTTTTAAAAAAAACACTTCCAAATTATTCGAAACCCACGCGCAAAACTGTTAGTCTTAGGCACACACACACACACACACACACACAGATAATTGAACTGAATTGAATTGAATTTATTGATAATGATGATTTACATGCCACTGAGGCTGAAAAGCCCCTTTATGTTGCGTCTCCTTATAACATAATGCGGGTTTGTGAATATACTAACTACATTTTATAATATTAAAATATTAAATTAAACATTAAACTTAAAAATTAAAATACAGATACAAATTCCAATAAAATTAAAGCATAAATTATATAAGAAGTAATAAAGTATATCATTCAACTTATTTTATATTTTAGACTACAAGAATCTAAAGTATATAAAAAACAGAAACAATTTTTTTAGAAATATACATATTTCTGATTGCGAGACATAAGAACGCCTGAGAGAGGGGGAGAGAGAGTAAAAGACTTACAATGTATGATTAAATTTCACTAATACATCTTTCTATTGTAATACATAGTATTGAACAAGGTGGAAAAGTTAATACCTTCATATTGTGATATATTTTTGTAAACTTCACAATTTCTTCTGCCACTCTTCTTACACCCTGCTGGGGTCACAGGTTCGAACTATATCACACATGTAAACTTGGCCCTGTTTTACGGTCAGATGCCCTTTCTGACGCCAACTCGATGAGAGGGATACATTCACTATGCTGTGGTTGGTAGTGAGATGTGTTTTGTGTGTATATGAAGAGGACTGGGTTGGGGCAAGCAAAATCACCAAGCCCCGAATCAGAGAAATTTACCAAACGCGATTAAAATCCCAGACTCGTCTGGGACTCGAACCCGGGGCCCTCTGAAACGAAAGCCTTGACACCAGACAGACTATTTAGTGATATGGAGAGTGAATCATTAAACGTGTTGATGTTGCATGGTAATTATACGTAAATGAAATTTGGTAGAATTTGGGGCAGCAAAAACATCATTTAATTTGCAACTATAGTGTACCTTTACTGCCATCGGGAGTGTCATGTACAGTAAGTCATATCCAGTTCTGACTTAGAGAGCAGCTCAGCTAGTCAGTCAGAGGGCAGATGTATTGTGATATTTACAGATTTCTGTTATTCGAACAAGTACCTACTTGATTAGCTCTCAGGCATCTTGTGCACTGTAAAAATATTGATAGTTTGATCATAATGATACATTCTGCACTTTACGTTCGTAATTATTTTTCTGTTTTATATTCAAAGATATAGATGGAATCAGCGTGTAAATATTAAAATTCGGGGTAGTCCTAGATGTATTGTATATGATACATCCCCCACCAAAAAGTCCCCTAGAATTCCCTAAAATTATTTTCCAAAAATACTGTTTTTACAAAGTAGCCTCCGTGACTAAGGCAGCAGCGACGAGACTCGCACCGCTGGGTTCCGTGATCCAAATCCCAGTCACTCCATGTGAGATTTGTGCTGGACAAAGCTGAGGAGGACAGGTTTTCCTCCAGGTACTCTGGTTTTTCCTAGCATCTTTCATTCCAGCAACACTCTCCAATATAATTTCATCCGTCAGTCATTAATCAATGCCCTGAGGAATGCGACAGGTTTCGGCAACCAGCACAGTTCCTATCCTCGCCGCTAGATGGGGCTTCATTCATTCAGTTCCTGACCCGGCTGAAACTGGGAACTGGCTGTGGATTTTAATTTTCACTGTTTTTACAGGTAGGCCCTATGTGTTATTTTGTCCCTTGAAATCAAACTAAACATGACGCAAACTCCCTAAAGGCTCCCCATGGCAAAAAATTGTGTCCCCCGCCCCCCCTTTTTTCTACAAATTTGTCATATTTTGCTCCCAAAAAGTCCATTAAACTGCCTAAATAGGCCTGGGGACTGAGGAGGTTGTGTCTAAGTCTTGATAATGACTCCAAAACCAGTATTAACCAAACAGGTGCGGTTTCAATGGCGAGCCACTTCGTCACCCTCATTTGAACATTACAGTGGCGGTTTATCGGGGTCCTTAAAACAAACGTTACTACATAGAGACATAGCGTGTTTTCCTATCCATTAAATTTATCGAACTACTATTTACAGTTATTCGCAAGATCAAACGCGTTAATATTTTTCTACAAGACACAGGTTTTACTGATGATCGTAACACACACTGACACATACTCGAACTCCTGTTCTCACAGTGCAGTGTCGTTCCAGAACAGTTCATAACAGCAAGCCTTTCCGCGTAGCTGTCTGACAGACTCACTCCGATGAACGACTCATCATGGACTTGCAATTGACGCACACGAGACGGACTCACTTGAGACTGACTGCAGACTGAGAGGCGTGTGCCAGTTGCACTCTTCATAAAGGCCCATAGAAAATTCTAATTGTTTCTACTTCCTGATCATTCCGAACGCTTGGTCCATTGTTAATCAGATTCATGCTTTTCCTGGTAGGTTTCTTATCGCGAGGCTCAACAGTTTGCCGGCGCTATTGATTTTCTTCTCCGCTGGCCCACCGGAATTATCGCTCTCGCTGGCATTTTTGCGTTCCGCCGGCCGTCTACACTCGGCCTTCATTATCACATTACATTTGCAGACGATCCGGGTCCATGTCTAAATGGTTAGCGTGCTGGTCTTTGTTCCAGAGGGTCCCGGGTTCGATTCCCGGCCGGGTCGGAGATTTTAACCTTAAATGGTTAATTCCCTTGGCTCGGGGACTGGGTGTTTGTGCTGTCCCCAATATCCCTGCAACTCACACACCACACACAACACTATCCTCCACCACAATAACACGCAGTTACCTGCACATGGCAGATGCTGCACCCCTCATCGGAGGGTCTGCCTTTCAACGGCTGCACTCTGCTAGAAATTGCCACACGAAATAATAATAATAATAATAATAATAATAATAATAGACCTAATAATAATAATATTTGCAGACGAATGAAGATAGAAATAATGGATGATCAGAAGTACAATCTCAGTTCTCATTGTTATTATACACTGAAGGAAGAAAAAATTAGTATACCCTCTTGGAGTTTTCCAGTTCACTCAAGATTTATTGTTGATACAGTGCATATGGAGTACATGAAATTATTACATTTAGGATCAATAGCTCAAGCGGTACTGAGGTACCAGGTGTGGATCCGTGCTGAAACACCTATATTTGTACGTGGTTCAGCAGGCGCTGATTCTGGCATTCATTCGATCATACAGATGGTGAATACTGTCTTGGGATACATTATTCGAAGCCCGTTCGACCTGTTCACGTAGTTCTGCAAGAGTTACGTGTTGACGAGCCGCACGTGTCAGTTGTCGTCCCATCATATCCCACATGTGCTCGATGGGAAACGGGTCCGGAGATCTTCGACTTCAAGCTTAAGAGCCTAAATGCAAGATATGGCGCTCTAGTTGGGCTGCTGGAGGTTTCGTGTCAAAATGTGGAAAGCACACCCTTCTACATAATCAAGGCGTTGTCAAATTTTGACGCAATACAGCGCTCAATCAGTGCATTTCTGGACATTGGTTATCTTCTGAAAATTTATCAGTGTCCCTCCAGCAAAACATACTAAGCGTTGTCAGTATTGTTTTGATTTGAATCAATCTGTATAAGTGCAAAATACATACTACTCACTCGTCCATGTATCGGTGCGACGTAAAGCAAACTGTAAAAAGAATCACTCATCCAGCCAGTCATTGACTCGCCCCCACCCCTCGTCATCGACGCCCCCTCAACCAACCCCTACTCAGCCACACGTCGCGTTAACTAAGGCACATTTCTTTCTTTCTTTCTTTCTTCCTTTCTTTCCTTCTTTCTTAATCCGTTTACACTCCAGGGTTGGTTTTCCCCTCGGACTCAGCGAGGGATCCCACCTCTACCGCCTCAGGGGCTGTGTCCTGGAGCGTGAAAGTTTGGGTCGGGGTGATGAAACAGGAAAGGGGGACCAGTACCCCGCACAGGCATCCTCACCTGCTATACTGTACTGAACAGGGGCCTTGGGTAGGGATGGGAAGATTGGGACAGACAAGGAAGAGTGAAGAAAGCGACTGTGGCCTTAGGTACCATCCCGGCCTTTGCTTGGAGGAGAAGTGGGAAACCACGAAACACCACTTCGAGGATGGTTGAGGTGGGAATCGAACCCTCCTCTACTCAGTTGACCTCAGTTGGATCCCCGTTCCAACCCCTGTACCAGATTTCACATTTCATGGCAGAGCCGGAAATCGAACCCGGGCCTCCAGGAGTGGCAGCTAATCACACTAACCGCTACACCACAGAGGCGGACATAACTAAGGCACCACCAAGCTGATTACAAAGAAAATTGGCTCAGGGGTTCGTCTAAAGTCTGATATAAAATCTAGAAATCATTTTGAAAAATTAAACCCCTAAAGGGTAAAAGTAAGGGGGTAAAATCTTAATAATTATCAATGTTTCTGAGCGATAGGTCGTGGGCTGCAGTGCTAGTTAATATTTTTGCTGCTCGATAGCGTTCATCACACTCAGATAAAAATGAGGAAAGTGAGGTAAAAGAAAAATTCTAAAGTAGAAGGAAACATGGCATCTGATCGTGGTACGTCCTAAGAACCAAAGGAGGTAGTTCATTGCTTTATTCTTTTACCAAAAGGGGAAAACGAAAGTTTTTACAAACAAAAAAGAATTCGTGCTTAGAACAGGTACTTCCGCTAGTAGTAAATAAGGCCCAGAGTTCCTTCACTGAATGGTCAGCGTACTGGCATTCGGGTCAGAGACCTCCGAGCTCGATTCCCGGCCGGCCCAAGGATTTTAACTGCGTATGTTTTTTTCTGGAGTGGATATTTGTGTTTGTCTTAATACGCTCATCTATATCGACACACAGCACAACAAATCTGCTCAGAATCATGCAATAGGGAATACATCCTCTCCCACTCCCCAACAAAAAATTCCCCCCCACGGAGAGTTGGCATTAGGAAAAGAAGCCGACCGTAAAATTGGGCCTATTCAATTTCAAGTGCCGACCACAATCAATTTGGATTAAAGACCACGAAAAAGAATAAATAAAACCCAGCTTTGAGTTATTGTTGTTTGAGTCATCAGTCCATAGACTGGTTTGATGCAGTCTCCATGCCACTCTATGCTAAACTTTTCATTTCTACGTAACTATCGCATCCTACATCTTCTCTAATCTGCTTGCCATTTTCATACCTTGGTCTACCCCTACCATTCTTACCGCCTACACTTCCTTCAAAAACCAACTGAATAAGTCCTGAGTGTCTTAAGATGTGTCCTATCATTCTACCACTCCTTCTAGTCAACTTTAGCCAAATCGATCTCTCCTCACCAATTCGATTCAGTATCTCTTCATTTGTGATTCGATCTATCTATCTCTCCTTCAGCATTCTTCTGTAACACCACATTTCAAAAGTTTCTATTCTCTTTCTTTCTGAGCTAGTTATCATCCATGCTTCACTTCCATACAATGCCACGCTCCAGATGAAAGTCTTCAAAACATTTTTCTAATTCCTACATCAATGTTTGAAGTGAACAAATTTCTTTCTTAAGAAAGCTCTTAGTTACTTGTTCTAGATTGTCCTTTATGTCCTCCTTACTTCTGCCATCGTTAGTTATTTTACACCGAAGTAACATTATTCATCTACTTCCTTTAAGACTTAATTTCCTAATCTAATATTTCCTGCATCACCTGCCTTCGTTAGACTGCACTCCATTACTTGTGTTTTGGACTTATTTATTTTCATCTTGCACTCCTTATCCAAGACTTCGTCCATACCATTCAGCAACTTCTCGAGATCTTCTGCAGTCTCAGATAAAATAACGAAATCATCAGCAAATCTCAAGGTTTTAATTTCCCCTCCTTATTCCATTTCTTCTTTGATTTCCTTTACTGCCTATACTATGTAAACACTGAAAAGGAGGGGGAACAAACTGCACCCTAGCCTCACTCCTTTCTGGATTGCTGCTTATTCTTCAAAGTCCTCGACCCTTATCACTGCAGACTGGTTTTTATACAGATTGAAGATAATTGTTCGTTCTCGGTATCTGATCCCAATCACCTTCAGAATCTCAAATAGCTTGGTCCAATCAATATTATCGAATGCCTTTTCTAAATCTACGAACGCCATGTACGTGGGTTCGTCCTTCCTAATTCGATCCTCTAAGATCAGACGTAAAGTCAGGATTGCTTCACGTGTTCCTACATTTCTTCTGAAGCCAAATTGATCTTCTCGCAACACAGCTTCAAAGTGTCTTTCCATTCTTCTGTAAATAATACGTGTTAAAGTTTTGCAGGCATGAGATACTAAACTAATGGTGCGGTAGTTTTCACACTTGTCAGCACCGGCTTTCTTGGGAATAGGTATAACAACATTCTGCCGAAAATAGGACGTCACTTCTCCTGTTTCATATATCTTACACAATAGATGGAATAACCTTGCCATGCTGATTTCTCCTAAGGCAGTCAGCAATTCAAAGGATATTTCATCAATTCCAGGTGCCTTGTTCCTATTTAGGTCTCTCACAGCTCTGTCAAACTCTGACCTCAAAATTTGGTCTCCCATTTCACCAGGATCAATAGTCTGTTCTTGTTCCAGAACCAAATCATCTACGTCATTGCCTTGATACAACTGTGGGAAATGTTCCTGCAATCTTTCTGCTTGTCTTCTTTCCCTAGAAGTGGTTTTCCATCTGAGGTCTTAATATTCATACACCTAGATTTCTTTTCTCCAAAGGTTTCCTTGATCTTCCTGAATGTAGTATCTGCCTTTCCTAGGACCATGCAACCTTCAACATCCTTGCACTTCTCCTTCAGCCATTCCTCCTTAGCTATCTTGCACTTTCTATCCACTTCAGTCTTTAGTCGCATGTATTCTTTTCTACCCTCTTCATTTCTTGCATTCTTGTATTTTCGTCTTTCATCAATCAGGTCTAGTATCTCCTGAGTTATCTACTGATTCTTAGTTGATCTTTTCTTCCTTCCTATATTTCTTCAGCAGCCATACTGACCTCAATTTTCATGACTATCAATTTTTCCTCTATTGTGTTTCCTTCAGCCTTTCCATGTAGTCCTTGTGCAACATGTTCCTTGAAAAAAATCGTTCACACTCTTTTCTTTCAACTTGTCTAGATCCCATCTTTCTGCATTCTTTCCTTTCTTCAATTTCCTCAACTTCAGATGGCATTTCATAACCAACAAGTTGTGGACAGAATCCACGCGTGCTCCGGGGAAATTTTTGCAAACCAACACTTGGTTTCTGAATCTCTGCCTAATCATAATGTAGTTTATCTGATTGCTTCCAGCGTTTCCAGGTCTAATCCACGTATATAGCCGTCGTTTGTGGTGTTTGAACCAAGTATTAGCAAGGACTAAATTATGATTAGTGCAGAATTCAACCAGCCGACTTCCTCTTTCATTCCTTTGTCACAGTCCGAATTCTCCTACTGTATTACTTTCTCTTCCTTGGCCTACCGCTGCATTGCAGTCTCCCAGCACAATTAGATTCTCGTCACATTTTACATATTGTATTAAATCTTCTATCTATTCATATATTCTTTCGATTTCCTTATCATCCGCTCAACTAATAGGCATATGGGCCTGCACTATTGTGGTGGACATTGGTTTGGTGTCTATCTTGACAACAATAATTCTTTCACTATGCTGGTCGTAGTAGCTTACCCGCTACCCTATTTTCTTATTCATTATTAAACCAACTCCTGCATTTCCCCTGTTTGATTTTGTGTTGATAATTCTGTAGTCGCCTGACCAAAAATTCTGTTCTTCCTGCCAACGTACTTCACTTATACCAACTACACCTAACTTTATTCTATCCATCTTCCGTTTCAGATTCTCTAGCCTACCACAACGATTCAAACTGTAACATTCCACGCTCCGACTCGCAGAATGTCAGTATCCATCTTTGTGATGATCGCCCCCCTCTCGTGTAGTCCCCACCCGGAGATCCGAATTGGGGACTATTTTCACTCCGGAATATTTTACCCTGGAGGAAGCCATCATCAGTACATCATTCATACAGAGAGAGCTGTATGTGCTCGGAAGTTAGTTACGCCTGTATTTTCCCGTTGCTTTCAGCCGTGTAGCAGTATCAACCCAGCTAAGCCAAGCTGAGTATTATTACAAGGCCATACCAGTCAATCATCTAGACTGCCGCCCTTGCAACTTGCAAAAGTTTGCTACTCCCCTTTCAATGAACCTCTATAGTCTGGTCTCTCGACAGATACCCATCCGATATGGTTGCACCTGCGGCTCGGCTATCTGCTTCATTGGGACGCGCAAGCCTCCCCACCGCGACAAGGTCACATGGTTCTCAGGGGAGGATAAAACCCCCACTGAATTAAAAAACACGCTTTATTACTAAATATTTCCCTTGCATTTCAGAGAGACAGAAGTGTATTAAAGGATGCGGACATTGCGATCGTGCGGGAATAACGTAAGGAAAGAGAGGAGGTTTACAGAAATGTCAACGTCAGCATTCCCAAACGTCTCCCAGTATATATCAGAATCGAATTCTGATATAACCGTCTTTTATGCAACAGACCGTGCAAGCAGAACTACAAGCACATTAAATAACTCCTATTCAGTGCAGAAATATCCCATTTCGGCGTCTCTTGAAATCTGCAGTACATTAACGGATGTTAAAACATGCAGTTGCCCGCCTCTGTGGTGTAGAGGCTAGTGTGATTAGCTGCCACACGCAGAGGCCCGTGTTCGATTCCCGGCTCTGCCACGAAATATGAAAAGTGGCACGAGGGCTGGATTGGGATCCACTCAGATTTTGGAGGTCAACTGAGTAGAAGGGGTTCGATTCCCACCTCAGCCATTCTCGAAGTGGTTTCCGTGGTTTCCCACTTCTCCTCCAGACAAATACCGAGATGGTACCTAACTTAAGGCCGCGGCCAATTCCTTCCCCCTTCCTTGACTATCCATCCCGATATTCCCATTCCCCCACAAAGCCCCTGTTCAGCATAGCAGGTGTGGCCGCCTGGGCGAGATACTGATCCTCCTTCCCAGTTGTATCCTCCCGACCCAAAATCTAACGCTGCAGGACACTTCCTTTGAGGCGGTAGAGGTAGCATCTCTCGCTGAGTCCGATGGAAGAACCAATCCTGGATGGTTAACGGGTTATTATTATTATTAATAATAATAATAATGTTGTTTGCTTTACGTCCCACTAACTACTTTTTAAGGTCTTCGGAGACGCCGAGGTGCCGGAATTTAGTCCCGCAGGAGTTCATTTACGTGCCAGTAAATCTACCGACACGGGGCTGTCGTATTTGAGCACCTTCAAATACCACCGGACTGAGCCAGTATCGAACCTGCCAAGTTGAGGTTAGAAGGCCAGCGCCTTAACCGTCTGAGCCACTCAGCCCGGCGGTTATTATTATTATTATTATTATTATTATTATTATTATTATTATTATTATTATTATTATTATTATTATTATTATTGCACAAACGCACTCATATCGAGTACACGAACTGAATACCATGGTAACCTCAATTCCAAACATTAAATGATAATTATCAATGTTATTGTACGACCCACCATGGCCCAGGCGGCAGCGCGCTGGCCGCTCAGCACTGGGTTTCGTGGTTCAAATTCCGGTCACTTCATGTGAAATTTATGCTGGACAAAGCGGAGGCATTACAGGTTTTTCTCGGGGTACTCCGATTTTCCCTGTCATCTTCCAGCAACACTCTCCAATATCATTTCATTTCATCTATCAGTCATTAATCATTGCCGCAGGGGAGTGCAACAGGCTTCGGCAGCCGGCACAATTTATTCCATTCCTGACCCTGTCGAATGACTGGAAACAGGCTGTAGATTTTCATTTTTCAATGTTATTGTCTTCTTCGATGCTTAAATTAGGGAATTTGAACTAAAATATTTCACAAATGAGAACTGTTACATATTAGTTCAATCTTATTCACCATCACATTAACGGAATGTGCGTTCACCTCATTGGTGTAAAGGTTAGTGCCATTAGCTGCCATTCTCGTAGAACTGGTTTCGAGTCCAGGAACTGTTCATGATTTTAGATTGTCAGAGGAAGCTGGGAGGTGGTTGTAAAGTACGTGCACTTCACTTCCGTTGGGTCTGTACCTGAAAAGAGCTGCATCACCTGGTAATAATAATAATTTCGTGTGGCTATTTCTAGCCGATTGCAGCCCTTGTAAGGCAGACCCACCGATGAGGGTGGGCGGCATCTGCCATGTGTATGTAACAGCGAGTTATTGTGGTGGAGGATAGTGTTATGTATGGTGCGTGAGTTGCAGGGATATTAGGGACAGCACAAAACACCCAGACTCCCCCAGGCCACTGGAATTGACCAATGAAGGTTAAAATTCCCGACCCGGCCGGGAATCGAACCCGGGACCCTCTGAACCGAAGTCCAGTACGCTGACCATTCAGCCAACGAGTCTGCATCACCTGGTGGAATGCGATAATACGCCTCGCCACTTTTCTTCATCTTCTTCCTCGTTAGTCTCACACAGACCTATAATTCACTGCCGGCTCCTTCTTGAAGTTACAGGATTTTAAAATACTCTCGTCCTAAGTTTAAAACGTAGACCTACTTTTCAATGTATAAAATATCACAGTAATAATAATAATAATAATAATAATAATTTTATTTATTTATTTATTTATTTATTTATTTATTTATTTATTTATTTATTTATTTATTTATTTATAACTTATCTAAAATACATTTGCAAATATGCAGTAGGATATTATACATTATCTTTGCAATTATTTACACCTGCAAAGCACTTGATGTGCTTATCTGCCGGTGTAGTTGTTTCATATTTATATACAATGTTGCAATCCTTACTGTTTACAACATTAATAAGGTATGTATATTTACATTAGCATTGTAATTTTGTTCTGTGGTGTGAGTTTTTCTTAATCCCTGAAAGTATCACTCAAAGTAGATAAGTCTTTGGTACATTTTTCATTCATGAACAAATATTTAAACTGTAATTTTATTATCTATGATCCATAGTTTCACATGTTTTTTTAGTTGATATTTGGTTTTCAAGTGTGTCAATTCTGAGGGCAACTTGTTCAAAAATTTAGGAACTACAACTTGCAGTGTTCTGGATCCATATTTGTTGTAGTACCTCATGACCTGAAAATAACTTATATGCCTCAGTCTTGTTCCATGTGTATGTTCATTAACAATTCTATATTGTGGCTTCCAGTAATTTTCTTTAATTATGTTGTACATATATAGTTGTTTAACTCTCAAGAACCTTTCCTTCTGGTACATCCCTGTTAACATATCCTCACTTAAGTTAAATATTCCTCTGTTTTCATACCAAAAGAATGCTTTGACAATGCGATTTTGTAACATTTGTACCATGTTTATGTCTGTAACAGAAGCTGATCCCCATACACTTACACCATATGATATAAGTGACTCAACAAGTGAATGATAAACCAATTTTAAGCAATCATGAGGTATTATATACTTAACCATTTGCATTTTGAACAAGCTTAGCCTCCGTCTTTCACACAACATATTAATATGTTGCTTCCATGAAAAATATCTATCTATTATTATACCTAAATATTTCATGTTATCAACTTCCTCTATTACTTAGTCACAATTGCATGATTTTTGTTCACCATCGTGAATGCACTGAACTGAATGGCCTGTTATTTTAATGTTTTCTCTTTGCATTTTTGGGGTAGTAATGTACAAGACTTTTGTTTTTGAAGTGTTAATTATTAGATCCTTATCATGGCACCATTCTTGAAAGTAGTTGTACTCCATTTGTAAATGCTTCTCTGCTACTTTTGGGTTTTTATGTACTGATACAATTAGTTTATCGTCTGCATACATGAAATATTTACATTTTTTAAAACATGAGCTTATATCATTGACAAAAATAATATACAAAATGGGTCCTAGGATACTTCCTTGTGGAACACCTCTTTTAATAGAAGTTATTTCTCCATATATATTATCAATTTTTACCCTATACGTTCGGTCAGTCAGATAACTTTCAAAAACTTTTAGTGGTGTTCCTCTTACCCCAATTTTGCTTAAGGCTGCAATAATTTTTTCATGGGAAATTGAATCAAATGCCTTTGAGAAATCAATAAACATAGCTAAAATGTGCATACCTTGATTTAGCTTCCCATTGATCAAATTGGAGAATTCCTCAAGAAGATTACTTGTACCCTTGTGTTTTTGATAAGCAAATTGATGTTCATCAATAATTAATAATAATAATAATAATAATAATAATAATAATAATAATAATAATAATAATAATAATAATAATAATAATAATAATAATATACATCGTACATGTATCTTCATTATAAACTGTTATGCCTTTCACCGTTCAGTCTGCAAGTCTCTCTGAATTTACTATACGCCGCCACAATCCTATATTTGCAGCTAGTTCTGTGGCCTCGTTAAGTTCTGTACCTCTTATCGTTAAATCGTTGGAAACTGAGTCTAACCACCGTCGTCTTTGTCCCCCGATGCTCCTCTTACCCTCTATAGCAGAGTCCTTTATTCTCCTAGGTAACGTATTATCCTTCATTCGCCTCGCATGACTCCACCATCGAAGCCGCTTCATCCATCATGTTCATTCCTAACTTAGCCTTTACCTCCTCATTCCAAGTACCCTCCTGCCACTGTTCCCACCTATTTGTACCAGCAATTATTCTCGCTACTTTCATGTCTGTTACTTTTAACTTATGAATAAGATATCCTGAGTCCACTCAGCTTTCACTCCCGTAAAGTAAAGTTGGTCTGAAAACAGATCGATTTAAAGATGGCGGGAGCTGACTTTCTTCTCACAGTACACTGTTGATCGCAACTGCGAGCTAACTGCATTAGATTTACTGAACCTTGATTCAATCACGCTTACAATACTGCCATCCTGGGAGAACACACATCCTCAATACTTGATATTATCGAGCTGTTGCAGCTTTGTAGCTAGAATAATAATAATAATAATAATAATAATAATAATAATAATAATAATAATAATAATAATAGCCGGCCCCTTGGTGTAGAGGTAGCGTGCCTGCCTCTCGCCCGAAGGCCCCGGGTTCGATTCCCGGCCAGGTCAGGGATTTTTCTCTCGACCTGAGGGCTGGTTCGAGGTCCACTCAGCCTACGTGATTAGAATTGAGGAGCTATCTGACGGTGAGATGTTGGTCCCGGTCTTGAAAGCCCAGATTATCGACCGAGAGGCTGCGTCGCACTGACCACACGGCCCCTCGTAATCTGCAGGCCTTCGGGCTGAGCAGCGGTCGCTGGGCAGGCCAGAGCCCTTTCAAGGGCGTTAAGTGCCGTGGGGGGGAAATATTATTATTATTATTAATGAAATGTCGTATGGCTTTTAGTGCCGGGATATCCCAGGACGGGTTCGGCTCGCCAGGTGCAGGTCTTTCTATTTGACACCCGTAGGTGACCTGCGCGTCGTGATGAGGATGAAATGATGATGAAGACAACACATACACCCAGCCCCCGTGCCATTGGAATTAACCAATTAAGGTTAAAATCCCCGACCCGGCCGGGAATCGAACCCGGGACCCTCTGAACCGAAGGCCAGTACGCTGACCGTTCAGCCAACGAGTCGGACATTATTATTAATAATAATAATAATAATAATAATAATAATAATAATAATAATAATAATGATTTCTCTCTACATTGATATTACTTCATGATTGTATTTTTTTTCTATTTGCTTTACGTCGCACCGACACAGATATGTCTTACGGCAATGATGGGATAGGAAAGGTATAGGAATTGGAAGGAAGCGGCCGTGGCCTCAATTAAGGTACAGTCCCGGCATTTGCCTGGTGTGAAAATGGGAAACCACGAAAAACCATCTTCAGGACTGCCGAAAGACGGGCTCGAACCCACTATCCCCCGATTACTGGATACTGGCCGCACTTAAGCGACTGCAGCTATCGAACTCGGTGATTGTATTTAGGAACTAATTGTCCATTTATCTTGTATATTATATACTATATCAGATACTGTATTTTACATACATCGTATAGTGAAGTAGGGTAGAAATAATATTCAGATATTATGTTACTTGCGTTGTTACTGATTAATTGTATGATGGGACAAGTGTCCTTAACTTTGTAAAATAAAATAAATAACCTCTGTATCCGCCTTTTTCCTTCCTCATGTGAATTACTTATATGCAGTGAATTATCATCGTCGCGACTTTTTCAGGGTATTGCTCAGAATCGCTGAGGTTAAAGAGAATCCATGAAATATGATTACTTTAATTGCCTTCAAGACTATCATCATGGAAGGAAGAAAGAAAGCCGCTGCTAAGGTATGTAAATTGTTACCTGTGAATACATTTCCCTACCGAGATTTATCACTGGCCAGTATAGTGCTACTTTCACAAGCACGCATGCTTCCAGTACGTCATGGTCCAAATTCCACCCAGACCCTAATCTCCAATGCGGAACAGCGACTCCACACCTTTCCTGTCTTATCTCAGGTGAACGGCTTGAGAATGGAGTATATAAACACAAAAAGTCCTAACTGATCCTGGAAAATGTCTTTCTTGAGAGATATTTCAGTTTTAATATCATATAACATCTCATCTCATCTCATCTCATCTCATCTCATATCATATCATATCATATCATATCATATCATATCATATCATATCATATCATATCATATCATATCATATCGTGAGTTTTATCATTTTATAGCAAGTTAGTAATTGTTGTTGGTTCATGATATATTCCCCCCATGGCACTATAGCCCTTGAAGGGCCTTGGCCTACGAAACGACCGCTGCTCAGCCCGAAGGCCTGCAGATTACGATGTGTCGTATGGTCAGCACGACGGATCCTGTCGGCCGTTATTCCTGGCTTTCTAGACTGGGGCCTCTATCTCACCGTCAGGCAGCTCCTCAATTCTAATCACGTACGCTGAGTGGACTTCGAACCAGCCCTCAGGTCCAGGTAAAAAGTCCTGACCTGGCCGGGAATCGAACGCGGGGCTTTCGGGTAAGAGGCAGGCACGCTACCCCTACACCACGGGGCCGGCTCGTGATATATACTTCCTAAAATTAATGAATTCCTTAAAATATACATTTTGTAAGTGATAGAATGTGATCGGCTGTTTGTGTTAAAGCAGGATGTATACTTCCAGAAGCTAAAATGATTTAGACTCAATTTTGTTTCATATTTTTCATATTTATTTTTGCAATTTTCTTTATGTCACTCTGACACAGATAGGTCTTATGGCGACGATGGTATAGGGAAGGCCTAGGAGTGGGAAGGAAGCGAACGTGGCGTTCATTAAGGTACAGATCCACCATTTGCCTGGTTTGAAAATGAGAAACCACAGAAAACCATCTTCAGGACTCCCTACAGTGATATTCGAACCCACTATCCCCCGAATGCAAGCTCACAGCTGCAAAAATCTAACCCACGGCCAACTCGCTCGGTGTCAAAAGAAAGTAGGCTACTTTCTGAAGGAATGTCATAGAAATTCAGGGGTATGCTCTTGATATAGGCCTAAGTCCTTAAATAATGTCAGCGTAGTAGTAATAATACAGTAACTGATGACTGCAGTATTGGCAGTGCCGGCCCCGCAGTGCGTGCCTCTTACCCGGAGGCCCCAGGTTCGATTCCCGGCCAGGTAAGGGATATTTACCTGATTTTGAGGGCTGGTTCGAGGTCCACTCAGCCTACGCGAATACAATTGAGGGATTGAGGAGTTATCTGAGAGTGATACAGCAGCCCCAGTCTAGAAAGCCAAGAATAACGGCCGAAGGGACTTGTCGTGTCGACCTCGTAATCTGCAGGCATTCGGACTGAGCAGCAGTCGCTTGTTAGGCCAAGACCCTTCGGGGCTGTTGCGTCAATGGGTTTGGTTTTGTATTATTTGTAGTGTGTCCATCACCTCGGCTGAATAGCTAGCTTCGAGGCCTTCGGTTGAGAGGATCCTGGGATCGATTCCTTGCCAAGTCAGTGATCTTAACCGCATGTGGTTAATCCACTGATACTGGGTGTTTATGTTTAATATGCACCTCCTCATTTACACGCAACACACCATACTACCAACCACCACAGAAATACGCAGATGTGAATGCATACCTCCTCATAGGTTTGGCGTCAGGGAGGGCAGCCGGGCGTAAAATGGGATAAGTACACTTATGCAATGTTGTTCGCGCCCACGACCCGACCACGATATGGGAAATCTGTAGAAGAAGATGTAGCATTTATAGTGTAAATACCATTTGGCTGCAGAGAATGGACTGTGCCTGCGAAATCCGCTACGTAATAATTTTTTTTTGAAGGGATACTGACCCGCAGCACAAATCTCTCGATTAAGGCATTCCTGACATGTGTGCGCAGGGACAAGGTAGCGTGTGGGGTAGGACTTTTCATTAGCATGCTAGGCCCACATAGTTCCTCTTAGGCAGGTAAATGAGCGAACGATGTGGGTAGATTGGTAGTTGAAGGAATTAAGACGAGAACTGTTTCGGTTTATTCACAATGACAGTGTGTACATGAGGATGACATTAACAAGTTTTATGAAGCACTGAATGACATTGTAGTCTGGATGAACAACAATAATGGGATAGTAGTAATGGGCGATTTCAATAGAATCGGAGATAGAACCTTTTTTTTTCTTTAAGTCGCACCGACACATTCTTCATGTATAAGGCTATTCATCGCTACACATGGTAAGGTGGGGCCACAAGATCGATAATACATCGGTAATAGACTTCCATAACCAACTTCGAATTTAGAAAATATGTTAGAAATGTGCGGATATTCCGGAGTGATACAGACCAGTTTCTCATCTGCAGTGAACTAAGTATCACTGGGCCTAAGATGGGGAAAGTGAAATCTGTCTGCAGACGAATAAAGGTAGACGATCTCCAGGACGAAGATATTATACAGCATTTTCCTGGTGTGAAAATGATAAACCGCTAAAATCCCTACTCAGGGCTCCCAACAGTGGGGTTCAAACCCAGTGTGTCGAGGATGCAAGCTCACAGTTTTACGAGATAATACTGAAGGGTATGGGAAGGTGATGGGGAAGATATGGGAACTCTCTACTTCTACTTCTGTGCTAGTATGGGATTATAAGTTACGAATATATTCTTCATGTATAAGGCTATTCATCGCTGCATATGGGAAGGTTGGGCCACAAGATCGATAACATATCCGTAATAGGCTTCCATAACCAACTTCGAATTCAGAAAATCTGTTAGAAATGTGTGGATATTCCGGAGTGATACAGACCACTATCTCATCTGCAGTGAACTATCACTAGGCCTAAGATGGGGAAAGTCAAATATGTTTGCAGACGAATAAAGGCAGACAATCTCCAGGGCGAGGATATTATATAGAAGTACATAAGTGACAACAATAAGTAGTCAGCAAGTTCAGGATGTAGAAAGTGAATGGGTGAGAAACACGAATGTATTAGTACAAACGGCATGGAAATGCCTTGGAACGGCTGTGTGTAAAGATATGAGAAGCGAATATCCTGCTGGAATTATTATTTCAGGATATCTTGTAAACGCAAAGCCGGTACCGTGGTATATGGGTAGCCTGCCTACCCCTTACACGGAGGCTCCGGGTTGTATTCCCGGCCAGGTCAGGGATTTTTACCTGGATCTGAGCGCTGGTTCGAGGTCCACTCAGCCTACGTGATTACAATCGAGGAGCCATCTGACGGTGAGATGGCGGCCCCGGGTTTAGAAAGAAAAGAATAACGGCCGAGAGGATTCGTTGTGCTCACCACACGACACCTCATAATGTGCAGACCTTCGGGCTGAGCAGCGGTCGCTTGGTAGGCCAAGGCCCTTCGGGGCTGTTTCGCCATGGGTTTGGTTTGTAAACATAAATATAAGGCGTATCAAAAATGGCTCCAAGCAAGAACCGATGCAGGTGCGTAGGTGAGAGAAACAGAGCGAAGCGAGTCATTGTGGAGTCCAACATGTAATATTGGGAACATTTCGGTAATAGCCTGGAAACGCTTGTTCTAGCGGCAGGGAAAACTTGCTGAACTGTAACGAAAAATTTTTTAGAAAGAGACGGAAAATAGAAAAAGGGAAATGTAGAGTGTTTTGAGTAAAACCGGTGAATATATTGAGATTCTAGGGAATCCCTGGTCAAATGGAAGGCATATTTCGAAATCTTCACAACATAGAAGGAAATGTAGCAATCGCAGTCGAGTTCGTAGCGAGGAGAACCTTTATGGCAGTGAATCTACGCTTGAGGAAGAGGAAAGGATGGTAAATAAATTACAGTATATAAAGCAGCAATATATATATAATTAGACTTGAATTGGAAAAATGCTCTGGAAAAGCAAGCATGAAATGGTTTCATAGAGTAATAGAACTAGTATGGAATATTAGTACCAAACTAAGGAAAACTATCTTAATGACCATCTTCTGACTGCTCTAAAGCGGAAATTGCACCCATCTACTAAAGGGGAATAGGAAGGATTGGAACAATTATCGAGGTATTTTATTGATCATTGTACTAAGAAAGGTGCTCACTGACATTTTGGAAAGGAGGGTGTGATAAATGGTTGAGAGTAAGTGTGATGAAGTACTGTGTGGTTGCAGACCCGACCAGATTTTCAGAATACGTCAAGCAATCAAAAATGTTTCAAGAGGAATAAGGAATTATGTTTTGTAGATCTAGAGACGGCATATGGCGGAGTACCGAGGGAGAAGATGGTAGCCGAACTGAGGTATCATGCTATTAGGGGTAAGTTATAACAGACAATTATCGTCGCCAATAAGACCTATATGTGTCGATGCAACGTAAGGCCACTAGCAAAAGAAAAACAGGCAAACAAAGACATTTAGGTTGAAAATTGAGCACAGTAAGAACTGCTGATAGATTGAGTTCTTATTAAGGTACTTACAGGGGTAAAAAAATGGCAGGGAGGGATTCAGTTTGGTGGAAATGTAGTAAGCTGTTTGGCCAATGCCGACAACTTGGTCTTAATAGCAGACTGTGCTGAAAGCCTTGAAGAGACATGCAGTATGATATGAATGAACATTTATAAGATTGAAGTGTTATCAGCAGGGAAGAAAGCTAAGTGAACTGAATGCCAGTTCGGGAACACCAAGCTTGAACAGGTAGATCATTTCAAGCTTTAGGATGTCTATTTCTCACAATAGAAGTAGATTAAATGTAAGTGAATCAAGGTGCAGCAATAATTATGTAGTTAACTCGCAGTTCTGATCAACACAACCACGTCAGGAAGAACAACCAATTCTTGTGGGAAATTCCACAGAGCTTTCGGACTTGATATGAAAAGTGTTCATCCCAATATTCACCACATTACTGACGCTATCATTCAACGCAGACAAGTACGTACATTAAAATGAGAGATGGAGGTTCTTACAAATGTAATTCTGCGTAGGAAAAGATTAGGTAATATATGGAGTAATTGATTTTAAAAAGTTCGCCTCTGTGGTGTAGTGGTTAGTGTGATTAGCTGCCACCCACGGAGGCCCGGGTTCGATTCCCGGCTCTGCCACGAAATTTGAAAAGGTCTGGAACGGAGTCCACTCAGCCTCGGGAGGTCAACTGAGTAGAGGTGGGTTCAATTCCCACCTCAGCCATCCTGGAAGTGGTTTTCCGTGGTTTCCCACTTCTCCTCCAGGCAAATGCCGGGATGGTACCTAACTTAAGGCCACGGCCACTTCCTTCCCTCTTCCATGTCTATCCCTTCCAATCTTCCCATCCTCCCGCATGGCCCCTGTTCAGCATAGCAGGTGAGGCCGCCTGGGCGAGGTACTGGTCATCCTCCCCAGTTGTATCCACGACCCAGAGTCTGAAGCTCCAGGACACTGCCCTTGAGGCGGTAGAGGTGGGATCCCTCGCTGGGTCCGAGGGAAAAGCCGACCCTGGAGAGTAAACAGATAAAGAAGAAGAAGAGAACTATTGCTTGTTGGATACGCGGAATGAGGAAATAAAGTCTTAGTTAGGAATGAACTTGATGGATGAAGATGCACGCATAAACCCGCCTCTGTTGTAGGGACGATGTCCGCATCACCGATTTTGTTCAAACTTTGTAGGTTGGTAGTACTACATCACAAAAACACACTGGCAAAGTAGTAGCGCGCAACTCACAGAAATTTCCGAAACAAAGCTATTTTGTAAATGTGGAGAATAGTTACGAGAGCTTTAGCATGCCAGATACTGTCAAGCGAGAGACTGAGGCGGGGTGGTCGAGTGGTTAAAGTTCTCCTATGCCGTTATGAAGATTGCGAGTTCGAGTCACGCTCGTCTCAGCTCATTTTCTAACATTTTTCCTGATCCCCCGCGTTGTGTCGTGTAACTGTCGTGTGCGATGTAACCAGACGTGCTCATCATCAGTTCGATCGGCATGGAGATCTCACACGTTGGATTATGTTCGAATGAAAGTGTTTTTGAATGTGAAGCTACGCAACGCGCAAATCAGTTCCCGGGAGAGCAAGCAATAAATACACAGTTGAAAAGGGCCATGGCTTACGTCGTGCACCTTCTTTATATAAATTGGTTACTGGATCCCGGCGACGCTGTAGAGATTACAGAAGAGGCCGAATTACTAGGAAAGGAAATGTTTAGAACTATTTTGACAGTAATAGAAGAAAATAAATTTTTAATAGATACAAAAAGGGGGAAAAGGGAGATAAAACGTTGATAGCGGCGTGACTCGAACTCGCCATCTCCATAACTGATTTGGAGAACATTAACCACTCTACCACCGCACCATAATATCTCGCTTGATGGTACCTGGCATACTGAACCTCCCTTAACGTTTTCGACATTTTCAAAATCGCTTTTTTTTCTTGTTTTAGAAAATGCTTGATATTTGCGCGCTACTGCTATATGAGTTCCACAGTATTTTGACTCCAAGTTCTGAATGGAATTGAGTTCTGAAGGACTAACCACACTGTTTGGTGTACAGCCGCTCTTCCATTGTATTGAATCAATGTGTGCCGTACTGTCTGATCGACAGGAACTAGAACCTTTCATCACGTAGTTGAGAACACTGCAGTAATAGAAGGACCTAACTTCCTCATGCCACTGGTCGATGATAAAAAATACAGCATTCCTTCCTTTTTTGTGTTTCCCGGATGGAAATTCACCGTCTGCTAGCTCTCTCTTGATCGTGAGAACCGATCTGTTGTTCCTTTCAAACGTCCCATAATTAAATTCATGGACGAAAGAAATATAGTCTAAAGAGCATTCGTTTCTTTCGTGGAAATAATACCACCATAATTCTAATCTTTCTTCAGCAAGTCAGTCAGAAACTGTATAGCGGTAACATTGAATTATCCTCAGACATGAACCAGAAAACTATCTCACACTAAAGATGAGAAAAACCATCTACTTATTTCTACTAAGTTCGATTAGATTGTAAAGAAACAAGTGTTCTGGCCTAGGACCTGGTTTCTGGGTTGCTGGAGAGAATGGTATAAAGAACCACAGTTTAATAAGTTTCTATTCATAAAACTTAATGTCAAATGCCTCACAAATACCAAGAAGTGTATCTACAAATTAGAGTAACTAGATTTGAATATTGCTTTGTTTTTTAAATATAAAAAACGTCTATACCGTTGTTACCAAACTCACACTGAAAAATCTGTACAAATTTAAGACGACTTCTTAGATTTCCCAATTTTTCACCAACTGTCCAAATCGCCGTTATCTTCATTTGACATTTCTTTAGAACTCTCCATAGTTTTGTTCAAGAAAAATGAAATTTCATTAAAGAGTTCCTCGCTTCTCAATCTCTCATATATTAGTGTATTTTAATATCAATGTGACTAACAGTTGCCTAATGATTCACTTTCAGGAGCATAAGCAATGAAGTGATCAGTAGGGCGCGGAAGTTGAATACCTATAAACGCCTAAAAACGACCTAGAATAATAACTAAAAATATCCAAGAAAGGGACCTAAAACATGCAAAAAGGACGTGAAAATGTGATCCAAAATTCATTCATGATTTTAGTTTTAATTGCATATTTAATGAAGGAATATATTTTTCTTCTTCTTGTTCTTAATCTGGTTATCCTCCAGGGGCGGCCTTTCCCTTGGACTCTTCGAGGGATCCCACCTCTACCGCCTCAAGGGCAGTGTCCTGGAGCTTCAGACTCTGGGTCGGGGGATACAACTGTGGAGGATGACCAGTAGGCCTACCTCGCCCAGGCGGCCTCACCTGCTATGCTGAACAGGGGCCTTGCGGAGGGATGGGAAGATTGGAAGGGATAGACAAGGAAGAGGGAAGGAAGCGGCCGTGGCCTTAAGTTAGGTACCATCCCGGCATTTGCCTGGAGAAGTGGGAAACCACGGAAAATCACTTCCAGGATGGCTGAGGTGGGAATAGAACCCACCTCTACTCAGTTGACCTCCCGAGGCTGAGTGGACCCCGTTCCAGCCCTCGTACCACTTTTCAAATTTCGTGGCAGAGCCGGGAATCGAACCCGGGCCACCGGGGGTGGTAACTAATCACACTAACCACTGCACCACAGAGGCGGACATGCAGGAATATAATGGTTAAAAACGGGCAACATTCTGTTGGTATGCAACATGCAGTGCAAAAATATATGAGTGAACTACTTCTTCTTTCAGACAGTATACGCTGTTAGATTAAACAAATTTAAAAAAGGAATTCCGTGTTTGTTAGATAAGTACTTGCATAATTTAGAATGAAATATTCCTTCCATCTGGACTTTTTTGCTATTGGTTTTACGTCGCACCTACACAGATAGGTCTTATGGCGACGATGGGATTTAAATGGGCTAGGAGGGGCAAGGTACAACCTGGTATGAAAGTGGGAAACCACTGGAAACCATCTTCAGGGCTGCCGACATTGGGGCTTGAACCCACTACCTCCCGGATGCTAGCTCACAGCTGCGCGCTCCTAACCGCACGACCAACTCGACTCGCCTGGCCCCCCTGGAATAAATTCAACAAACCCGCAATGGACATCCTGGAGAAAAAAATTGAAATATGTATAACTGGAATCATACTTGGCGTAACCACACTAGGGTTACAGAAATTGGAATTCGGAAACCTTACCTCAGTTGGTAGAGCAGTATATCACAATAGTCATCTCCTGGTTCTTAGGTGTAAAGGATCGTCGCTTTTCAGAGCGCACATTGCGAAACATCGGGAAACGTCTCTCCGTATCAACGGTTGTTAACGGTTCATACTTGAAGCAAGTGACACCTTAATCTTCGGAAACATCCAAATCAAAATTTTCTTCTTTCAGTATTTCACGTATCTTTCAAATAATTCGATACCCCTAGTTTTTCAAGCGCAACTTTCATTTAATTTCAATTTCATTCCATTTTCTCTCTGGTCAGATATGGCTGAAATACATGTCTTTACTAGAGGAAAGATGTTTAAGAGGTAATGGATGATCTAATGATGATTCGAATTGAGAATGGCCAATAATAATGTAGAAGGTCAAGTTGTGAAAATGGTCGTTAAGCTCTAAAAACAGCTAAAAAAGGGACCAATAAATCAAGAAGCGCCGAAAAATGCAAAATGGACAAATAAATCTCACCATTTTCTGGTCTACGATGACCAAGACTTAACATATATTGCGCTGGGCCTCATCTTCGGACACTCAAGAAAACAAAATGAGTTTCCTCAACTTTCGAGCTCTGGCGAACAGCATTCCAAAATTAACATATTTTCGCAGATAAAACCAGTGTAAAATTTCATTTTACATTCGTTCATTGTGTAACTAATGTGGTGACTAAAGTTCGGAAGTTAACGAAAAGTACTATTTCTTTCCTGGGGTCATTTTACCACAAATCTTCGAAATAACTGTGAATGACGGGTTCCTGGCCCCGTTTAAAGTAATTTTATATTGCATATAAATGCATATTTCGGCCATTTTTATTCTTGGTCATATTTTTCCCTTTTAGTGATATAAGGACATATTTGGTTATATCTTGAGCATTTATGTTTAAATTGAGATACATGTTATCTACAGTACATGGAGTTTCAAATACATGATTGCAAAATACTGTAGCAGATGTAGTTTTTCTTTTCCTGAACCATATAGGTATCACTTTTAGAAGACATGACTTCGAGAAAGAGATGCTGTACGATATGTACCCAAAAAGAAAGCATGCTAATACTACGCTTTTGTGTTCTTTTCTGAGGAAAAGAGTGAGAACTGCGCCTCAGGGCTATAATACCGAATGAATGTATAAGGTTCTGACTACCTACAGCAGCTCTATCAGTTTGCATCATTTAATGTGTCTGCTGCATTGTCGCTGATCACTTTTTTTCACGTTTAATGTTAGTAATACCCTTAATACTTGCTACTTATCCTTAAAATGGTTAAGACATATTTGACAATTTTTAGGTCATATTTAGCAATTTTTTGGGCATATTAACTCGCATATTTTGTACCTTTTTAGGTCATAAACTTCCGAACCCTAGTGGTGACTGTAGATATTGAGCACCTTTAATTTACAATGCATGAAGAAGAAGAAAGAAAGTATCTCAGGAAAACCAAACGACGTACTGCTAAATGTAGGTTATAATAATAAGGTTATTAGATTTACGACCCACTAACTATTTTTACGGGTTTCGGAAGACACCGAGGTGCCGGAATTTAGTCGCAGAGGAGTGTTTCAAGTGCCAGTAAATCTACGGACACGAAGCAGACGTATTTGAACACCGTCAAATACCTCCGGACTGAGCCACGATCGAACCTGCCACGTAGGTGTCAGAAGGCCAGCGACTCAACCGTCTGAGTCACTCAGCCCGGCACAGCTAAATGTCTCATCCTTAAATGTCCTATCAGCCTGGAAAATTATATTAACTTCAAATTCAAAACATACCTTACTTTCAGAATCTGTGGCGTATACGTCACAAAACGTCTTACTTAGGAATATATGTACCACACCTTAAATTTACACAACAAACCTACATACATGATAGTTTTGAAACCAATCGAAATTCCCCTGATGATGATGATGATGATGATGCTTGTTTAGAGGGGCCTAACATCTAGGTCATTGGCCCCTATGGTACGAAATGCGATTACAATTTAAAAGTAAAAAATTCATCCACTGACCCGAATTCAAAACGTGATGATGAGGAATGAATTGATGAATACGAACTTAAAACAATCAGTGGATAAGCCGCGCAATACCTCACATTCCCAGAAACAATATTACTGACCAAGGGACTGCTTCCAAAGCCCAATCCAGAATCGATGATGCTTGTCTTTATGGGTCAATATCTATGTCAACGATCCCGCATAATGGCACTTATCGCTAGTAAAGGAGAACCATGATATTTTTCAAACTGCGGTACTAATCAAAGGTAGCGTAAACTCACAGTGTTCCAAACATTATGGTACTACTTACAAGTATTGTACGTCGTACAGGTAACGCAGATCTATGGTGTTTCTCACACAATGGCGCCACTCATAGCCAACGCAAACCGATGAGGTTCCTCACCTAGCTGTACTAACCACGGGCGCCGGTATTCCCGTGGTGTTCCTCACATAGTGGGTACTAATCACAGGCAACACAGACCCACGGTGTCGCTCATATAGTGGTACAACTCACAGGCAACGCCCAGACCCGTGGTGTTGCTCACATGGGTACGACTCACGGGTACTGGAAACCCACAGTGAACCCCGCTGGACTGCTACGAATCACATAACTATTGAGTACCTAACAGAGTGGTACTACTCGCAAGTAAAAGCGACCCATGGTGTTCCCCGCGTGATGGTACTAATCAAAAGTAGTTGCATGGTTCTAATACAATCATCCCTTAGTGACCCCTTATACTCGCCTCTCACGACAGGAAGGGGATACCGTTGGTGTATTATTCGTCTGCGTCCCCCGCCCACAGGGGGTAGAGAGAGAGAGAAAAAGAATAAAAACGAAGGGATCCGTTACTTCGAAAAGTGAAGTAACGGACGAAGGAAGGCAAGGGCCACGAAGGGCGTGAAAATGAAAGACTCCCTAGGCCTCGAATGCTCTAATACCGTCGGGGTCGGAAAAGAACAAGTGTTGACAAGGGAGATCGGACAGGATAGACGAAAGTGAGGAGCCTGGCACAAGGAAGTGGAAGCAATTGCAGGACTCAGCTAACGGCCCCGTGGTCTCCAATCCACACTCCCAAATTGAGAGCCCCTTGGGCCCCTTTTAGTCGCCTCTTGCGACGCGCATGGGATACCGCGGGTGTATTCTACATGTGCATCCCCCACCCGCAGGGGGCGAAATTCCCCCAAGGACGACAACATTTTCTTAGCTAAGTAAACTGTAAATACATTCCTAAACACAGAGCTCGACAACGATTGTATTTCCTTGAGTAATTTATTGTAAAATATTGTATCGATCGAGTTGGCCGTGCGGTTAGAGGTATGCAACTCTGAGCTTGAATTCGGGAGATAGCGGGTTCGAAAACCACTGCCGGCAGCCCTGAAGATGGTTTTCCGTGGTTTCCCATTTTCACATAAGGCAAATGCTGGGGCTGTACGTTAAATAATGCCATAGCTGATTCCTACCCACTCCTAGCCCTTTCCTACCCCATCGTCGCCATTAGACCTATCTGTATCGGTGTGACGAAAAGCCAGTTGTGTAAAAGTAAAATATTACTCATTTTATTAGGGAACCTGATCGTTTGTTAAAAGAAAAGAAAAGTTATCTTCATACAGGCCATGGGCATTTGATGGGGTAAAGTGGTTAGCTCTACGCCCGGCCACCTATGCCCCCAGGAATTACCCTGGTGCTCATTTTCGGTGCAGGATGAGTGAACCTCTGGCCCATGTGCACCTCCAGAAGTGGAAATCTCATATCTTAACTTTCCCGACATTTTTTACAATGTGCTTTACGTCGTACCGACACAGATAGGTCTTAGGCAACGATGGGATAGGAAAGACCAGGTGTGGGCAGGAAGTCGCCGTGGCCTAAATTAAGGTACAGTCTCAGCATTTGCCTGGTGTGAAAATGGGAAACCACGGAAAACCATCTTAAGGGCTGCCGGCAATGGGGTTCGAACCCACTATCTCCCGGATGCAAGCTCACAGCTGCGCGCCCCTAACTACACGGCCAACTCACCCGGATTTTCCGACTTCAAGACGGGAAATCGATCCTATAAGTTTCCGGGTGAACCGAGCACGCCTTTAGCGCTTCGGCCAGGCAGCCCCTACCTCTAAAATAGTTATTCTGAACTCTAGTTTTATAATTGCGCGTGTTACAATTCGTTTCAATAATGTACACTATTCATTACCAGCAAGGTACTTGAAATAGCCTTAAAAACATTGTAATCCTGCGGGGGAAAAACGGCACCTCATCGTCTCCCAAAACTGTAAAAGTAGTTTGTGGGATGTAAAGTAAATATGAACATTATTTAAAAAAACATTATATCTTAAAATATCGTTTTCTTAAATTCAAGCCTACATGATTTTATCTACCTCAGCCCAAATACGAGTATATTTAACCTTTCCCTTAATTTGTATTCACAGGTAACAATTTACATACCTTAGCAGCGGCTTTCTTTCTTTCTTCCTTCCGTGATGATAGTCTTGAAGACAATTAAAGTAATCATATTTCATGGATTCTCTTTATCCTCAGTGATTCTGAGCAATACCCTGAAGAAGTCGCGACGATGATAATTCACTGCATATAAGTAATTCACATGAGGAAGGAAAAAGACATATACAGAGGTTATTTATTTTATGTTACAAAGTTAAGGACACTTGTCCCATCTTACAGTTAATCAGTAACAACGCAAGTAACATAATATCTGAATATTATTTCTGCTCTACTTTACTATACGATGTATATAAAATACAGTATCTGATATAATACACTGACTGACAGAGCAAATGCAACACCAAGAAGGAGTGGTCAGAACTTTATGCCAATTGCAGGGTAGACTGACGTCACTGAGGTATGCTCATGATGTGAAATGCGCCGCTGTGCTGCGCACGTAGCGAACGATAAATGGTACACGGCGTTGGCGAATGGCCCACTTCGTACCGTGATTTCTCAGCCGACAGTCATTGTAGAACGTGTTGTTGTGTGCCACAGGACACGTGTATAGCTAAGAATGCCAGGCCGCCGTCGACGGAGGCATTTCCAGCAGACAGACGACTTTACGAGGGGTATGGTGATCGGGCTGAGAAGGGCAGGTTGGTAGCTTCGTCAAATCGCAGCCGATACCCATAGGGATGTGTCCACGGTGCAGCGCCTGTAGCGAAGATGGTTGGCGCAGGGACATGTGGCACGTGCGAAGGGTCCAGGCGCAGCCCGAGTGACGTCAGCACGCGAGGATCGGCGCATCCGCCGCCAAGCGGTGGCAGCCCCGCACGCCACGTCAACCGCCATTCTTCAGCATGTGCAAGACACCCTGGCTGTTCCAATATCGACCAGAACAATTTCCCGTCGATTGGTTGAAGGAGGCCTGCACTCCCGGCGTCCGCTCAGAAGACTACCATTGACTCCACAGCATAGACGTGCACGCCTGGCATGGTGCCGGGCTATAGCGACTTGGATGAGGGAATGGCGGAACGTCGTGTTCTCCGATGAGTCACGCTTCTGTTCTGTCAGTGATAGTCATCGCAGACGAGTGTGGCGTCGGCGTGGAGAAAGGTCAAATCCGGCAGTAACTGTGGAGCGCCCTACCGCTAGACAACGCGGCATCATGGTTTGGGGCGCTATTGCGTATGATTCCACGTCACCTCTAGTGCGTCTTCAAGGCACGTTAAATGCCCACCGCTACGTGCAGCATGTGCTGCGGCCGGTGGCACTCCCGTACCTTCAGCGGCTGCCCAATGCTCTGTTTCAGCAGGATAATGCCCGCCCACACACTGCTCGCATCTCCCAACAGGCTCTACGAGGTGTACAGATGCTTCCGTGGCCAGCGTACTCTCCGGATCTCTCACCAATCGAACACGTGTGGGATCTCATTGGACGCCGTTTGCAAACTCTGCCCCAGCCTCGTACGGACGACCAACTGTGGCAAATGGTTGACAGAGAATGGAGAACCATCCCTCAGGACACCATCCGCACTCTTATTGACTCTGTACCTCGACGTGTGTCTGCGTGCATCGCCGCTCGCGGTGGTCCTACATCCTACTGAGTCGATACCGTGCGCATTGTGTAACCTGCATATCGGTTTGAAATAAACATCAATTATTCGTCCGTGCCGTCTCTGTTTTTTCCCCAACTTTCATCCCTTTCGAACCACTCCTTCTTGGTGTTGCATTTGCTCTGTCAGTCAGTGTATATTAAATACAGTATCTGATATAATATATAATATACAAGATAAATGGACAATTAGTTCCTAAATACAATCACCGAGTTCAATAGCTGGAGTCGCTTAAGTGCGGCCAGTATCCAGTAATCGGGAGATAGTGGATTCGAGCCCGACTGTCGGCAGCCCTGAAGATGGTTTATCGTGGTTTCCCATTTTCACACCAGGCAAATACCGGGGCTGTGCCTTAATTGAGGCCACGACCGCTTCCTTCCAATTCCTAGACCTTTTCTATCCCATCGTCGCCGTAAGACATATCTGTGTCGGTGCGACGTAAAGCAACTAGGAAAAAAATTGAATACCCTATCCATGTGACTGTGTGCTGTGCTTCCCACGTACCAAGTAATATTTTAAGTTCGAAAGGTTCAAGATGAGTCATTGTTACATGCAAGGAAGACAAAGTACAAAATTATAACTAAGTTAGCAGAGAAATGTAGACCAAAACTGTTAGAATAGAATAGAATAGAATAGAATGCTCCCTTCCCCCAGTTTCGGAACACTAAAACTGGGTGGGGAGGGGAAGTCATAATTTGTTGTAAACCAAAATATGTTATGACACATGCATTTTTTCCCTATTACTACATTAAACTTTACAATTAAACTTATCAACTATTTTAATCCAGTTTCTAAATAATTGTAGCATTTTAACAAATGTTAACAGAATTATATAGTCTAGGACAAGCACGTATCTTATCCTCCCTAAGTTGTATTAGTTCTTACTTTTGTCTCATCAGTCTTTACAGATTTATGCTACAATTACAACAAACATTTCGAATGAACTGAATGACTGACTGACTGTAAGAATGAATGAATGAATGAATGAATAAATGAGTGAATGAATGAATGAATCGAATGAATAAACACTTTTCTTACACAGTCACGGATAGCCACCAACTGGGGAGCGAGCATTGATGATCGAGTGGGTGAATGAACTGTGAATTGAATTTAATGAATGAGTGAATCAATTGACTCGAATGAATGATTTCATCATTGGATCGTGTTTGTGCATATTAAAGCATAACTATCACCAAATAAGGTGTGAAAATTGGAATTACTTATTTATTACAATTATTTATTTCTATGAAACTGTCTTTGTACATCAAATACCCAAATAAGAGCTGCAATTTTTCACTGTTTGAGATGAAATGAAATGTCGTATGGCTTTTAGTGCCGGGATATCCCAGGACGGGTTCGGCTAGCCAGGTGCAGGTCTTTCTATTTGACTCCCGTAGGCGACCTGCGCGTCGTGATGAGGATGAAATGATGATAAAGACAACACATACACCCAGCCCCCGTGCCACTGGAATTAACCAATTAAGGTTAAAATCCCCGACCCGGCCGGGAATCGAACCCGGGACCCTCTGAACCGAAGGCCAGTACGCTGGTCGTTCAGCCAACGAGTCGGACAACTATTTGAGATTATTAATCATTAATTCATTGTATTTTAATAAACGTCTGCTTATATGAATCGTTCCTTGAAGAGCATTACAAGAGTGAGGCGAGACAATTGACTTTTCCGATTGTCATAGAAAGAAAGCCATCATGCCCGTTAATTGAGCGACATCTTTCTACAGGAAGTGCAATATCAAAGAACTTGAGGCAAGAACGGGTACTCTCTTCCGGTAACGTGACTCATGGCTCGAGTATTCTTTATTGGATGTGAAAGGCAAGTGCGGATATTTCTCATAGGCCTATTCTAGTAGGCTTCATTATTGTGGCTGCAGACAGGTAATAGGTAATAAGACGTATCTGCGTCGATGCGACGTAAATCAAGTTCTAAAAGGGAAAAAGTCCTTGATCCAAGGTTCGAGGCATCTTTGAAATTCTTCGCTCAATTTATTTCTAGTGATTTAACGTCCCCCCATAGGTTTCCGGCGAAGCTTGGGTGGGAAAGAACTAGGGCAGAGACTCAAGTATTCTTGGACTTTATAAATATGTGGCTCGAACCCACCATCTTCCGAATGCAATCCTACCGTAGCAGGACCAGTGCCGCGAAGCCTCATCACTTGGTTTTCTCAAATAAAATTAGTGTTACACATACTGATATAGATATCAGTAGAGACGGCAAAGATTTCACTCAAGACTCTTGAAACTTACGTAAATAATAATGACGTGTGACCACCGGAGAGGTCTGGTGCAGGTCTTTCGACTTGACACCCTTAGGAAACCTGCGCGTCTGTGAGGATAGGCCCTAGCTGTGATGGATTCTACTGTCGAAGACGGCACAAATACCCAGGCCCCGAGCCATCGGAATTAACCAGCTAAGGTTAAAATCCCCGATTCGGCCGGGAATCGAATTCGGGACCCCTTTGACGAAAGGCTAGCGGGCTAACCATTTAGCCATGAAGCTTGGACGAAACATACTTCAAGGATATCGATACGCTATCGCGACCGATTCCCCCGTGTTGCGATCTGTGGGACGCCCCAGTAAATACGAACGTTAGTAATAATAATATTTGTTTTAAGTACCACTAACTACTTTTACGGTTTCCGGGGACGCCGAGGTGCCGGAATTTTGTCCTGCAGGAGTTCTTTTATGTGCCAGTAAATCTACCGACACGAGGCTGACGTATTCAACTTCAAATACCGCCGGACTGAGCCAAGATCGAACCTGCCACGTTGGGGTCAGAAAGCCAGCGCCTCAATCGTCTGAGCCACTCAGCCCGGCACGAACGTTAGTGAAGACCGAATCTTGGTAGGTGGCATATCATCCGCGGTTATTGCGTGAAATAACATCGTAATATTGAAACACGACCATAACGTGTATGCCGATAAATGCTGAGTTATAAATCGTCATACAATGTTATGTAACAATGCACTGTACAATGTTCAGAACAGGTAGAGAGTAAATGAACAAACAGTTCACCCTTCCTGCTGTCCTCGAGCCATTCGAATACAGCACACACTGTCCTGGACAGCAGCTTGCCCTTGCAACGAGCCTGAGAAGCCTCCGGTGAATGGAGGCGTCCGTGTTTTCTTACGGGATGGTGTGCAATTACAGGATGTCAGGTCGAGGTACAGTAACGGAGGCACCTTACCAGGCACTCTTGATAAGACAAGAAACTGAAGCTACATCAAACGCTGTGTAAATGCTATCCGAGCTTATTCCAACCGGCTGCGTTGTTCGTGAATAAGCAGCAAATAGCCGGCGATTGTCGCTATGGGATACGTAAAGACAGCTTGGGTGAAGTGGCATCTGCCGTATATTTACAGGATATGATAATAGCACTTGCTAAAGGAGGTACACCAGACTCAGCGAGCAGGCTGAATATGGGACATCGTACGGGAAGCTCCCATTGTCAGCCCAACTCCGTTGTGGTGGACACTATGCAGTTTAATGAAAACAGTCGTAATTTGGATAAAATATGTGCCCTATAAAAACCTAGGGGCACTGTGCAAACAACTCCCCACTTTCTGAAACCTCAAAATGTTGAGTTTCTTAGCACAGTTCACTTATAACTGACGCACGTGTGGCTTACACGACAATTTTGCTGTCGAAAAGGAGACCAAGGAATCGATATGTGTCCACTAGTGGAAGACTGACACCCCCTAAATAAAGCCCAGGATGGAGATGGAGAGTGGGCTTCCGGCAGAAGTGAACAACAGAAGTCTTGTCCATTGAGAACCGGAAGCCGTGTTCAAACGTCCACTGGTCCACCCTCCCAGTAAATTATTGTAACTGTTGCTCTGCTACTGCCATATTACTTGAGTTACAATGTAGCGCAAAATCGTCCACATATAGGGACAGTATTACTGGTGAACCCACAGCAGCAGAAATACAGTTTATAACAATCGCGAACAAAGTGACACTCAGAACAGATCCCTGAGGGACTCCATTTTCCTGAACATGGTACTGCGAATATGTCCTCCCTATTCGGACACAGAATATGCAGAGAGACAAAAATGCAATAAATATGGGCAAGTTACCTCGGAATTTCCACTGATGAAGGGTTATCATAGGCTTTATTGAAATTGAAGAAAACTACCACCAAATACTGTTTCCGGAGAAAAGCGGCCTGGACTGAATTCTCGAGGTGTACCAGGTGGTCAGTTGTGGACCGAGCACTTCAAAGGCCACTCTGGTAATCAGACAATAGTCCTCTCTTCTCCAGACAGCACACGAGTCGTTAACTCACCATCCTTTCAAACAGTGTACACACACAATTTGTCAGACATATCGGACATCAGCTTTCTGAGTGCCAAGAATCCTTATCGGGCATGGGTGGAACAATTATAATTCTCTTTCCGCCACTGAGACGGAAACTCACCCTCTAACCAGATTAGTATGAATACTCCGAGAGAATAGGGTGTTTCAACATCTGGTTATGGATGTTATCCTGTCCTTGCAAAGGTATGAAGCGCTCCGTAGTTCCCACTCCGTAAAGGGCACCTTAAGGTCCTCTAAAGCAGGCGTAGCAAAGGTAATTCCCGCAACCAGAGGCAACCGTGAAGTGACATGCAAAATGACTGGCAATCGAGGGTGGATCAGTGACTATAGAGCTCATAGTGGAAATTCCCGGCACAGTAGGTGACCCTTGTACACCTGAAATGCGTCGGAGTTTAGTCCATACTTGACCTGGTGGTGTAGGTGCCATTACAGACGACATATACCTTTCCTATGAAGCTCTCTTGCTCTGCCGAATAAGAACTCGCGCATTGGCACGCAGTTTCTTAATTGTTACTAAACTGGTCACGGTAGGCTGCCTTCGATAGTGTTTATGAGCGCTACATCGATCTTCTGATGATGATGCTTGTTGTTTAAAGGGGCCTAACATCGAGGTCATCGGCCCCTAATGGTACGAAATGAAATAACAAAAGGTTGAAATTCATCCACTGACCAAAATAAAATAAAAAATGTCATGAAGAATGAATGGATGGACATGAACTCTACAAAAAACAAAAAAACAAACAAAAACAATGATCAGACTCAGAAAAAAGATCGTAAATAATAGTATTGATGACCAAGGGACCACTTATAAAGCACAATGATGCTTGATGTCTACAGGGGTGCAAAATCCACGACTAAGGCCCCACAGAATGGTACATGTCGCGAGTAAAGTAGAACCATGGTATTTGTCATGTTGGGGGTACTAATCAAAAGTAGCGAAGACTCACGGTGTTCCACACATGATGGTACTACTCACAAGTATTGTACGTCGTACAGATAACGCAGACCTATGGTGTTTCTCACACAATGGCGCCACTTACAGCCAACGCAAACCGATGAGTTTCCTCACCTAGGTGTACTAGTCACGGGTGCCGGTCCCACGGGTCCCGTGGTGTTCCTCACAGAGTGGGTACTAATCACAGGCTACGCAGACCCACGGTGTCGCTCATATAGTGGTACAACTCACAGGCAACGCCCAGACCCGCGGTGTTGCTCACATGGGTACGGTGCACGGGTACTGGAAAACCCCAGACCAGGCTCTATACTGCTACTAATCACAAACCTACTTCGTACCTAACATAGTGGTACTACTCGCAAGTACAGGCAAAATATGGTGTTCCCCGCGTGATGGTACGAATCAAAAGTAGTTTCATGGTTCTAATTCAATCATCCCTTGGTCGCCCCTGTTAGTCGCCTCTTACGACAGGCAGGGGATACCGTGGGTGTATTCTTCATATGCGTCCCCCACCCACAGGGGGTAGTGTGTTTGGTCCGCGAGAGGTATTTTATTTCCCTCAAGTCCGCCGGCAAGCCGGTTAGGACCCCCTATCCGCCACCTGGGACGTGCCACGTGGGAGTATCACCTCTCCCCCTGCTACGCCAGCGTAGTAGGTTCGTGGCATCGATCTTTTATAGCTGCTTTTACCTCTTCGTTCCACCATGGAACAAGATTTCGTGCAGAAGTCCTAGAAGAATATGGAATGGAATCCTCAATTGCAGCATGAATAGCTTGTGTAATGTAAGTCACATCATCGTCTACGCTCCGGCTAATCGAGTCGTTAATTACGGCTAATGATGTGTACTTTGGCCAAGCAGCAAGCTTCAGAATTCTTCGGCAAGGAGCCTCGATTGATTTCTGCTTCAACAAGGTAAGAACAATAGGGAAATAGTCACTGGCACAGATGTCGTCGTGTACATCCCACCGAAGAAGAGGAATGAGCGCACGGTTACCCAGACGAACGTCAAGGCTGGAGAATGTTCCGTGTGCTATGCCAAAGTGAGTTGGCCCCCTGTATTCAAAATGCAGCTTCTCCAACTCTCTTCTTCTGAGACAAGGTATTTAAGAGCCCCATAATGGGTGTTAAAATCAACAAATGGGAGCAGGGCGGTAGGAGATTATCTGTAAGATCAGTTAAATCATTGCTATTCAGAGGCTGGCCTGGTAGGAATTGTATATAACAAACTGTAGTCATGACATGCAAACGAACATGTACCGCACTGCTACTGCCTCGAGCTTGTAGGTAGCAGGACGTGTCAATATGCCAACGCCACCGGAAGCCCGATTGGCATAATCCCATTCATTGGAATATTGTCTAAAACGTCTCAAAGCCGTATGATGATCTGGTCTGAGATTAGTTTCTTGAATACAGACTAAACTCGCCTCGAAATGATTGGTGAGCTGGCGTAGCTCAGTAAGATGCTTGTCAACCGTTACAGCTCCACTGTAACAGTGCCAAAGAGTGGGCACTCTTTTATTTGTTCTCACCTCCATCCGAAAGGTTTGTGGTGAATATTCAACATCCATCGCCTACTCACCGGATAAGGTTTCGGAAAGTTATAGGGTCACGGAAAGTTTCCAAGATGCTTTTTGGCGGCACGGGTCCTCCTACGATCGCGCTGGTTTTGCTGCAGGTGCTCCTGTTGGCACTGACTCATACCCTCCGCATGGAGGACATGTTTTCTTCTTCATAGGAGAGATAAGAGAGAGCACTTGGGACAGGCTCCATTCTGCCCCGCATTCCTTTTTTTCAAAATTTAGACGGGTTGGGAGGATGATTTCCAGTCCTGAACGAACCCACCATCTCAGGAATGAAAGCTCACACCTACACGGTTGCATATTAAGGGAAAGATCGACAACAAGATTGCATGACTTAATTTGTGATGTGACAGTGAACGTAAAGAGGATTTGTGAAAAATCGGTATTAAAACCAGTATAAGGAATATGGAGAGAATAATAAATGGTATTTCATGTTCGGTTCGTTGTCTGAAAGGTCAGCGTGGTGAACTTCAGTTCAGAACGCCCCGGGATCGGATCGCGGCCGGGTTGAGAATTTTAAGTTTGTCAGTTCTTCCAGCTCGGGGTAAGGGTTTTCGGGAGAGTCTCAATTCACATCTTCATTTACATGCAACAAAACACATTACAAACCACCTAAGAAACATCCCTCGATATAAGGAAGGGCGTCTGGCCGTAAGACTGGGTTAAATCAATAAAATCACCGAGATCGATAGCTGCAATCGCTTAAATGCGGCCAGTATCTAGTATTCGGAAGATAGTGGTTTCGAACCATACTGTCGGCAGCCCTGAAGATAGTTTTCCGTGGTTTCCCATTTTCACACAAGAAAAATGCTGGGGCTGTACCTTAATTAAGGCCACGGCCGTTTCCTTACCACTTCTAACCCTTTCCTGTCCTATCGTCTCCATAAAATCTATCTGTGTCGGTGCGACGTAAAGTAACTTGTAAAAATAAATCCATAAAATTCATACAAAGTACCGAATGCATTGAATGCTGCGCACGTCCAGTCACTCTCTAAGATACAACCTGAATGTTGCAAAAGTCGGAAACATTTTGAATCTCAGCACTGATAAAAATTGCCTTAACTACAATTTTCCGCATACTTTCCAAACTCACGCCTTATAAATAATGGGTTAGCAAATTACTTCGTATCCCGAGGCAGGTATTCTAAACATAGAACGAATATAGACCACACAGCAACACAGTCTAACATATACAAGAAGTTTCCCCACAGAGTTGATGATAATACTAGCCTATGTCCCAAATTAATTATTAATTGGCAACAACGGAAAATTAATGATCCCGTTTCACGTGTTACTCATATGCGCTTCAGTGAGGTAGCTTGTTTGAATGTATCTACAGAAGACACGCTTTGTATCGTTATCTCAAAATAAACATGAAGGAGCAGGCAGTTATTCAGTCAACATGAGAGTCACACTTCCATTCAACTCCGTAAGATATGTTCGAGCTGCTCGAACATTCTACTTTATTTCCTTTTTTTTCCCCTACTTGCTTAACGTCGCACTAACCCATCGAACGTTTTCGGCGACGGAGGGCTGGGAGAAGGCTAGCATTGGGAAGGTAGTGGCCATGGCCTTATTGAAGGTACAGCCCCAACATTTGCCTGGTGTCGTTTTAGAAAGACACTGTTTAAAAATGGAATCATCTTCTTCTTGTACCACATCCTCATTGGATGTCGGCTGTCATCAGGGCGATCTGGTTCTTGTTCTCAGCAACTCGGAAAAGAGTGGGGTCACTGAGCCCATACAATTCTCGTAGATTCCGTAGCCAAGATTTCTCCTTCCTCCCCTAGGCCTCCTTGCTTCAATTTTACCTTTAGGATAAAATGAAGGGGTCTATATTTATCATTTCGAGTGATATGGTCAAAGTACTTAAGTTTTTTTATTTTTGATGTAGTCCAGAACGTCTAAGCTCTTTGTTTAGGCGTTGGAGTACTTCAGTGTTATACAGAGTGAAGCGTAATTCGCGCACTCGGGCGTCGCAGCGCGACTCCTCACATGCCAGCAATAAAAAAATGTCTCTTACAAAATTTCGTCTTGCTAGTATATCCGGCAGAAAAACGACGTTGAAGAGTAGCAATCTGGCAACACTGTAACCACATGTATGGTAACTACCTCTGTCAACAGGTGCTAGCCGTACTGTACAGTTGGTGCAGTGGATAGAGTTTTGGGTTACCATGCAGGAGGTCGAGTGGTCGATCCTGGATTCAGGCGTATGTTTTTTCTTTCGTAAATGTAGTCCAGGTGGTATGGTACTGGCATCTTAATCGTCAACAGCGATTGCAGTGGGTCCTCTAGAAACCATTTGCACTTACATACTACGATCCTAGAAATGGACGAACAATCGTTTTCATTGGTCAGCTTTGAAAGGCGCCCTTTCCACGTCGTGAGCGTGAATTTATTCGCAGCACTTCATCTACTAGATGTGAAACCTGTTTGTTTCAGCTGTCTATTTCTTATTAGTCTAACCAGGTATTTGTTGTTTCATCATCATCATCATCCGTTTACCCTCCAGGTTCGGCTTTTCCCTCGGACTCGGCGAGGGATCCCACCTCTACCGCCTCTAGGGCAGTGTCCTGGAGCTTCAGACTCTTGGTCGGGGGATACAACTGGGGAGAATGACCAGTGCCTCGCCCAGGCGGCCTCACCTGCTAAGCTGAACAGGAGCCTTGTGGAGGGATGGGAAGATTGGAAGGGATAGGCAAGGAGGAGGGAAGGAAGCGGCCGTGGCCTTAAGTTAGGTACCATCCCGGCATTCGCCTGGAGGAGAAGTGGGAAACCACGGAAAACCACTTCCAGGATGGCTGAGGTGGGAATCGAACCCACCTCTACTCAGTTGACCTCACGAGGCTGAGTGGACCCCGTTCCAGCCCTCGTACCACTATTCAAATTGCGTGGCAGAGCCGGGAATCGAACCCGGACCTCCGGGGGTGGCAGCTAATCACGCTAACCACTACACCACAGAGGCGGACATTTGTTGTTTCAGCGTTACAAAATGTTGTACATGCAGGATACATGTCACCTCACAAACGGTGTCTTACTGTATTACAGTAGGTAATGTCAGATGGAAATTAGCAAATAAAAAATGCGCCTCAACCCAGGATCGAACCATCGACCTCTTGCATGCCAGCCAAAAACTCTACTCACTGCACCAACTCTACATCACGACGAGAATGTGCTGACAGCGGTAGTTACCCTACATATGGTTACAGTGTTGCCAGATTGCTACTCTTCAACATCCGTTTTCTACCGGATATACTCGCAAGACGAAATTTTGTAACAGACATTTTTTTATTGCTGGCATGTGAGGAGTCGCGCTGTGACGCCCGAGTGCGCGAATTACGCTTCAGCCTGTATATTCTGTCAACCCAGGATATTCTTAGCAGGCGTCGGTAGCACCACATCTCAAAAGATCGAAGTTTTTTTGGTGGTGCTCTCCGTTAGGGTCCAAGTCTCGGCACCATAAAATAAGACAGGAAATACATAACACCAAAGTAACCGCAGACAGAGATTGATCTTAAAGTCCCTGTTATAGGGAAGTTTGCTCAGTCGGTTGAATTGAGTCCTTGTCTGTTCAATCCGGGACCTAATTTCAACAGCATTGTTCCAGCTGTGATCAAGTACGTTGCATATGTTTGTGTTTCAAATTTTTAGAAAATTCATAGACCATGGTGTGGTATGCTTCTCACTTCACTGTCTCCCACCAAGACACTGACAGAGAAATACACACTTTTATGAGACTTGACCAAAAGAGAAATATTCTGGGCCTTAGGAAGATATTGTAATTACAGTGATGGAGAATTATCAGAGTTTGGGCAGCAACTACGTATCCCTATAATAGGCCTAGACAGTAAGTTATAGAGGACTGACAGGAACAATCCTCATCCCGAATCTCGCTCAGGGTTACAAGAGATGTAAGTGGTTGGTTACGAATGCATTTGAACATATTTCAAACGTATAGCCGCTCAAAAACAGAATGAGCTGATGGTATTGTATTATTTAAGCATTTAATATTTTATCAGACTTAATTTTAATTATTATAAGAATAGATTAAAACACCCGGCTGATATCCACAACAATCTATAGGTACAGTTGTTTCTGAGAAACGTGTACCTGCGAGGAAGTTATACAATACCAAAGCTTGTTTCCAGTCATTCGGCCGGGTTAGGAATGTAATGAATGAAGCCCCATCTAGCGGTAAGGATAGGAATTGTGCCGGCTGCCGGAGCCTGTCGCACTCTTCTGGGGCAATATTAATGACTGACAGATGAAATTCAATGATATTGAAGAGTGTTGCTGGAATGAAAGGTAACAGGGAAAACCGGAGTACCCGGAGAAAAACCTGTCCATGGAGTTGCTTTTTGTTCTTGTTGTGTTGGTTTTTTTTGTTGTAGGAGCAAATACACTCAATGGAGAGTATTAAGCACTGTTTTATTTTTCTGTAATATATATACATATTTTTGACTGTCTATTCAACTTGCTGGCTGTTTTCTCTGGTTAATGCCTCAGGTCAACTCAAAAGAAATTAAAATTTTTCCGTCATGTCAAAATTTCAAAAAAATATCTGTGAGTTTTATTGTATTCTGACGTTAGCCGTACGAATTCAGCCCCTTCTCGCCTGCTCAGTGTATCAGGGGCAAAAGGATACAGTTGGTGTCAGCATCACAACGTTAGTTTTGATTTTCTTTGTATATTTACTGTTATTTTCTGAAGAGGTAATCATCGGCTTACTATCAGTCGTAATATATCATGTTGATATATACAACACAAAAGTCTAAAGAAATTTCTCCAGCTCAGCCTATAGTATTGGAAGCCGTAGTGTTAAGCACTGGAAATACTTAAGCTGTGTGTGAAAATGTATGTGATGATGCTGGGTTTAGAAGGTTTTTTTCTTTTTTTTTTTTTTGCTAGGGGCTTTACGTCGCACCGACACAGATAGGTCTTATGGCGACGATGGGATAGGAAATGCCTAGGAGTTGGAAGGAAGCGGCCGTGGCCTTAATTAAGGTACAGCCCCAGCATTTGCCTGGTGTGAAAATGGGAAACCACGGAAAACCATTTTCAGGGCTGCCGATAGTGGGATTCGAACCTACTATCTCCCGGATGCAAGCTCACAGCCGCGCGCCTCTACGCGCACGGCCAACTCGCCCGGTGTTTAGAAGGTTAAACTAGTAGTATTTCTCGTAATATTTTTTTTCCATGGAATTGCTTGATGTTGTTGAGTAATCATTTTTAAAAATTTATTTTGTAATCACAGTACTTTAAGTGATCATTACCACCAGGATATTTTCCAATTGCGATGTGTTTGTTCATAATAATAATAATAATAATAATAATAATAATAATAATAATAATAATAATAATAATAATAATAATAATAATAAATATATCACGTGCATTTTCAACATAGTTACGGTATCCCCCCCGTAGAACATTATATAAAAGTGAGAAGTTAACTTATACTTCACCACGTTAGTGATATATGCCTCCAGAGGAAGAGTCCTAACGTTATCACTCATTCAGAATCTTCAAAGATAGCACATCGTTTAGTGAAAGTTCACTTTCTTTCACTCAAAGTGTAAAACTAGCACGTATACGGGTCCAAGGAAACGGACTATTGTTCGACTCTATCTATCTCGTCTCTTTTGTTTCGTCTTGCATTGCCATTCACGTCAGGAACCGTCCTGAATGAAATGTGAACACCAACTCCAAGTACTCGTTCAGCATCCTTGAATGTCTTCCCCACTTCCAATGACAAAGAGTTCAGCCGTCTTCATACAAGTTAGTGTAATTCTGACATTTTAAGATGGTTCAGTGCGGGTACTCCGTGGCATTAGTTTCCGGCACGTTAAATAATAATAATAATAATAATAATAATAATAATAATAATAATAATAATAATAATAATAATAATAATAATAATAATAATATCATCCTGATATTTACATAGTTTTTAAAATTTGTCTACAATTCACCCAGTCACTCACTCAATCAATTCTATGTTGACTTGTCGTGGATGTAAAGCAAAGCAAAGCAATCTCCATACAGGCTATAGAATCCCTCTGAGGAATAGAAGGTAAAGCCTTCCACTAGCCATAACTTCCTCACTAAATGAGATAGAGTGATTACCTCTGCGCCCATCCCTCAGGAATTAACGTGGTACACATTTGCGGTGCAGGCCAGAAGTGGAAGCCCTTTT